>NC_050504.2:5246102-5600976 GCF_012460135.2 Molothrus ater | reverse complement strand
CCCTCGAACCCCTTCTCTCTACCTCAAATCCTATTCCCCTCCCCAAATCCCATCTCCTCTCTCCTGAATTCCTGCTCCTTCCCTCAATCCCTATCCCCTGCTCCCTCCTGCCTGGAATCTCCCCTCCTCAAATCCATTTCCCTCCTCAAATCCCTTTTCTTTCCCAAATCCCCAATCCCTCCTCGAATCCAGCTCTCCTCCCCAGATCCCTCCTCGCTCTCTCCACTCCCTGATCGATCTCTCCCCTGCTCAGCACTAACTTATATTTTTTAAACAGCAAAGTATCACTTTTAACAAAAATAAATCTCGTTGGGGAAGGAATAGTGAGAAATAAACTGAAATACAGAGAGCAAAGAGGGAAACCGGGGTGTCCCAATATGGGGGCACCACTCCAGCTCTGCCCCCCGTCTGAGTGCACTGGGAGACCCAGGAGCTGTCATCCCCCTGAACTGGGAGTACTGGGAGCCCCGCTAACGGGGTGCCAGTGTCACCCCAAAACCAGGAGCCCCTGGGTGCACTGTGCCAATCCCCACCCAGGCCAGCTGACCTGAGTGCCCACAGTTAACGGGGTGCCAGCATCTGCCCAAACCGGGCGCACCGGGAGCCTCAGTTAATGGGGTGCACTGTGCCAGGCCCACTCGGAGCGGACACACCGAGATCCCCGTTACCGAGATCCCCATTACTGGGATAGCCATTACAGACACACCGGATTCCCGTTCCCGGATCCCTATTACCGGGGCTCACCCGGATCCCATTCCCGGGATCCCCATTCCCGGGATCCCCATTCCCGGGATCCCCATTCCCGGGGCTGCCCCGTCCCTCAGAACTGGGAAGGGGCGTGGCCAGGCGCGCCGTGAAGGGGCGTGTCCGCGCGGGGCTTGTCTTTGCGCAGGCGCACTCCCCGCCAGCGCTTACGCAACTCCTCCCGCCGCCTTCCCCCCCCACCCCCTCCCCTCCCCGCCCCCCGCGCGCGCTACGTGCGCGGCCGCGTGGCGCCGCCGCGCGCACGCGCACGCGCCGCCCGCGTGCCTCCCTCCCTCTCTCCCTCCCCCCCTCCCGCTCCGCTCCCCGCACTCCCCCACCGGGGCCGCCTCGAGCCGGGAGCGCGCGCGCGCCCCCGCCCCCCTCCTCCTCCTCCTCCTCCTCCTCCTCCTCATCTTCCTCATCCTCCTCCTCCTCCTCATCCTCCGCTCCCGCCGCTGCTCCCTCTCGGTGCGTCCGTGCGGAGCCGCCTCGTCGCCCTTCCCGCGCCCCCCCCGCCGCCCCCCGCCCCCCCCGCCCCCCCCGCCGCCGCCGCCGCCGCCGCCCCGCCGGGGGGGGCGCAGCCCCGCACCCCCCGCGCTCCCGCCATGCCGGAGAAGCGGCCGTTCGAGCGGCTGCCCGCCGACGTGTCCCCCCTCAACTATGGGCTCTGCCTCAAGCCGGACCTCATCGACTTCACCTTCGAGGGCAAGCTGGAGGCCGCCGTGCAGGTAGGGCCCCCCCTTCTTCCTCCTCATCCTCGTCCTCCTCCTCCCGCCCCGCCCCCGAGGGGTCCCGCCGGCCCGCGCCCCCCGAGGGGACCCCGCAGAGCCCCCGGGGGACCCCTCAATCCCCTCCTCGATCCCCTCCTCATTCCCCTCCTCACCCCCGGGGCTGTTTCCCCCCGCCCTCAGGGACCCCGCTCCCCCTCAGGGCCCCTCGCCCCCTCCCGGCCGTGCCCGGAGGGACCCCCGGCCCCGATCCCCCCGTTCCCCTGCGCTCCCCCGGGCCCGGCCGGGCAGGTGCAGGGAGGCCCCTCGGGGCTCCCCCCGCCTCTCCTCCGCGTTTCCATTCACGATGGGCGGTCAAACCCCCTCCAAACCCCGCAAGAGCCCTCCGGGACCCCCCGAGCCCGGCCCGGCTCGGGGGGAGCCCCGCCCAGCCCCGCTGCGGCCCCCGCGGGTCCCCCCGGGCGGCTCCTCCCGGGCTGGGCCGGCCCGCGCCGGGATGCGGGAGAGCCGCGGCAGCTCCGGGGTGAGCCCGGCCGGGATCCCCGGTGCCCGCAGCCCCCCGGGGACCCCCCCGTGCCGCGCTCCGAGCGGGCCTGGGGATGGATGGGGATTTTGCTGGAAAAGCCAAATAAGCCGTGAAAGGAGAAGTCCCCCCGTGCGGCTCCCGGGGAGGGTAGGCCTCGGTGTCATGGAGAGAGAGCTGCGGGGAAAGCCTGGGGATGAGAGCCGGCGAAGGTTTGCGGAGCCGAAACGCCGCGTTCTTCTGCAAGGCGAGAAAAATCCTCCTCGCCGTGCTCGTGCTTCAGAGCCGGAACCAGTTCTGTGAAATCCTTCAAGTCTCTCCCAGTCATTCTCATTGGCTGCTCTGCCAAGATTTCCCGAATTTGCTTTCACGTCTTTTTTTTTTTTTTTTTTTTTTTCCCTTGCGATTTGAGAGAAGTACAGAATTATATTAGCACAACTGTATTTTTTGGGGTTTTGGTTTTTTTTTCCTGAAAATCAGATGGTCGCACAGAGAGCTTAAAAAAGTATTTGAGGGAGGCTTTAAGTCTTGAGATGTGAGCAGATCAAAGCCTTGCTGTGCTGAAGGGATGGTTAAACCTGGTTTTAAATAGATAGTAAATGCAAGGAGGCAATAAAAGCTGCAGGATGTGAAGCACAGGTAGAGAAGAAGGCGAGAGTTCTTCCCTGGGGAAGGCCCGAGGCTGGGGATGATGGGGGATCTTGTGACTTTTGGGAGCTGCAGGAACCCAAGCAGACATGAGTAACTTTGTGTCATGTGACAGAAATATTGAAAACCTAAATCTCCTCGCGGATTTGATCCTGGCTCAGGGGTTTGGTTCCAGCCTCGGGGCCGCTGCTGCCTCTTGGGCTGTTTCGGTTTGAGAAATTCCCGTTTTCTTCCACTCTAATCCCAGGCACCTATTCCTGTCCTCACACCCCAGCCCTGTTACAGCTGTGGGGCTGTAAATGGGATCACTGAAATCATCCCGGTTAAAAATAACACTCGGGGGGAGGGGAGCAGTGGCTTTTGAAGCCGGAGCTGAGGAGAGGAGCGGCGGGAGCAGCCCTGGGAGCTTCTCCGGGCCGCCGCAGGGATTGCCCGGGGGTTCCTGCCGGCAGGGCTGGGTTGCGGTGTTTGATTCCCGGGGAGCGTTCGGAGCGTCCCGGCTGTGTCCAGGGGGTTCCTGGAGCAGAGGGTTCCACCTCGGAGATGGGCAATGCTGCACTTCCCCGGCAGCGCCCTGTGCTGAGGGAAAAGCTGTGACCCCACAGGTTCCAGGCTGCAAAAACAAATCCTTCTCACGTCCTGGAGAGCTGCTCTGGGGTTCCCACAGCAGAGAGGAGGGGGAAAAACCACCGAGAAAACCCCAGAGGAGGAGGAGGGTTTTGAAACAGATCTAAAGAATATATCTTTATTTTGGATAACTTTTAGCGCGGTGAAGCCAGGAGGAGGCACCTCCCAGCTGCCTGGGAGTGAGGGCAGGGAAGTGGATCAGGGGTGAGTTCACCTGCCCGAGCAGGGCTGGGAATCTGGGCAGGCTTCCTGGGGCTGCCGAGAGCCCAAAGCACAGGGAAATCCCAGGAAATTAGAGGGGAACTGCTCTGCACCTTGATGGGGAGAGGAACAACCAGCTCATCACAGGGTGTTCTCTGTGCAGGGCTTGACAGACAAAAATTAATAACTGTCGGCATATTTCTGTCAGGATGGTCTAGAAAAGAAGACTTTTGGGTGCTTTTGGGGGCAAATTACTTCAATTTAGGACCTTTTCTACCTGAACCTGCGCCCAGCAGAGATGTTCTGTTTCCAGCACCACCTGAGAGCTTTGGAGTCTCTAAACTCATCGAGGCAAAAGTGGCTTTATGTTAAAACACAAATTTTTTTATTTTTGGGTGGGGAAAATACACGTGCTGCCTCCTCTTGAAGGTCCTGAAGTTGTTTCTTTAATCCCAGTCAGTAATAATTGCCAGCTCCTCTGCTCCATCCCAGCTGGGTAATGGCAATAATCCACACCGTGATGCTTTCTGAGGCTCTGACACCAGAAAATAAAAACCCCCAAAAGCAGGAAAAAAGTTCCCAGAGCCTGCAAAGTGCTTTGTTTGCTTTGCTATGTGGCATCTTTAGGAGCAGAGTGGAATTAGTGCAGGCTGTTTAGTCAAGGTATTACAAGCAAACACTTGATCAATCTTACTCACTCCACTAATAGGATTTGCAGCCCTCTGTGGAGAATTCGGGGCTTTCAAACCCTAAAAAAAGCCAAAACGTCCCAGCCTTGGCTGTGGGGCAGGACACTTGTGTTGGCTTTAGGACCTATAAATAACCTGAAGCACTTTGTGCCTCAATAATAAACGTTGCCCCTTGCATGGCAGCTCCAGATAATCTTCAGGGGATAAAACCTCTGGTGATGCAAAAGATAAGAGGGGGCAGCAGATTCCAAAGCCTGGAAGGAGGAGCGGGGACCTGCTCGTGGTTTGTTCCCGTGTCCAGCTCGGGGAATTGTCCCCCCTGGAGAAGGGAATGATCCTGAAGCCTTGGCAAGTTGAATTTCACAGCCCTTGTTTTGGAGCTGTGCTTCTGGAGGCTCTGGTAACCCAGCTATTACAATTTTGACCGGTTCTTCCAGATTTTTAAATAATATAATTTGTGGCCACACGAACACTTTTGAAGTCCGTGCAGTTGTGTAACAATTACATAAACTGACAGTACATAATTCCCATTTATCACAGCTGAAAACCCAAAAATCCTTAAATGAACTGTTTCCCAAGGAGCCCTGCTCCCAGCTGGGACAGAGCGTGGCTGTGGGAGAGCCGGAGCTGGAACGGAGTCTCCTGCTCACACTCCTGTGATTGTTCTGCCACTTATGTCATCTCCCAGCATTGAAACTTGATTTGTTGAGGGCGTGGGGATGCCTCTCCACCAGCACAATTAAGATTGTGGGGTGGAAATGGTTCATTTTCATTATTCCTCTGTTGGCTGGAGCTTTAATTACGCCAGCCTTGGCTCTCAGGGCCTGGTTATCAGCACAGGGCACTTGCATTACTCAGTGTCTGGGTCAAACTTTATTTTTTTCTTTTTTTTTTTTTTTTTTCCCCCTGCTTTTTTGGCTCTTGGGAGGGTTGGAACAAAGAAGGGATGTGTGGCCCTGGTGTTGTCCAGCAGCAGAAGCAAAGCTGCCTGCAGCTCTCGGGCTTTGAAATGGAATTGCTGAATGCTGAGAGGATCACCTGCGAGGGGCAGGGCTGCCTCCCCGCTTCCTGGTGTTTCCCTGCCCATAAATTCCCTTCCTGGGAGCTGGGTCACTCCCCTGCCTGGAAACTCCACCGAGGTGTTCCTTGAGCGTGGAACAACTTATCTGGGAGGAATTTACAGCCCGGGCTCTCTCAAACCCCTGCTGCAGCGTTTAATGCACCTCTGGCAGATTTAGCAATATTTAACTGCTTGTCTGCTGCTTTTTATAGGTTCATTATGCAATATCTGCTGGCCTGGGGAACGTATGGAGCTGGTTAAAGATTAATGCTGACACTGTGGTGTGGAGTCCGGGCCAAATGCAGCTCGCTGGGTGTAGTATTTGTGCTCCTGGGGAGCTGGTCCAGGATAAATCCTCTGCTCTCCAGCCTTGGAATTTGCATTTCCAGCACACGAAACTAAACCTGCACTGGAGGGTTAAAGGGCTGGCAGCCCCTCAGGGCTCTCCTCACGCCATCAGCTCCAAAACTGGGGTTCTTAACCTTTTTTTGCCCCCTGCCCCCAAAGGCTCCTTGAGCCCCATAATTTCCAAGATTGGGGTGGATTTGCAGCGATCACAAAAGGGATTCACTCACTCACCCCTGTGAATCCCACAGCCCTGGAGCTGGATGTGCTTTGGAACCAAGGGAATTTTTCCAGTGGGCCAATTGGTCCTGGCGTTGTTAATTTTACTCCTCGGCCACTGGAATTTGCTGGAGATGCAGGTTAATAAATCTCTTTATTGCTCTCCTCATTGAGGCTTTGAATTCTTACAAAAGACACGCCCTGGAACTCAAATCCAGAGTAAATTTAGGTGTCTATTTTTAGAGAGAAAATTGCTAAAAACACACGCAGTTGTTGTAGTGCTGCTTTTGGAAAAGGGCTCTGGAGCCGTGTGACAAGATTGGAATTATCTGGAATTAATTTTGGCTCCAGGAGATCCCTTTGGATGCACCTCAGCCTGTACTTCAGGTAGGCTGCAGTTCAAATCCCTGTTCCTGATATCCCAAAAAATTGGGAAAATATTTTCCATCAAATCCTTTCCCACTTTGACCACCAAAGGCTTTACAGCACCTTTAGGTCTCGTTTGGCAGAGCTAAATAATTGACATTTTTAACTTTCTTCCATCAAATTTTAAACTATTGGGGGGGATTTCAGCTGTTTTCTCCTGCTGGATGAATTTCCCCTTCCCTGCTCATGGTGCCTGAGTCTGACCTCAAAACAGCGTTTGAATTCTGGTTAATTCAGTATTCAATTGAATTCATCAAGAGCCAGGAGTTTCCAATCCTGAACCATCCCTTCCCTGCAGAGATTCCTCTTGGCCCACCTGATTTCTGAGCAGTGCAGAACTGCTCTTCTCTCAATTAATTTAATTAAATTAATTCATTTTCCTTGCTGTAAAATATATTTCTTACATATTTCTGACATATCTCTCATATTCCAGAGCAAGGTGAAGCAGGGTGACAACCCCACACATTGCTGACTGCTTCTACCTTATGCAGTAATCTGCTTTTTTTTGGCCTTTAATACATAAAAATCACTGCATTAACAGAAAATCTGCCTTCCAGAGCGTGGCATTTCGGAGGGATAAAAATGCATTTTTTTAAACGAGTTCCTTTTTGAGCTGTTCCTGCTCATGAGTGCCCCGTGCTGGGGCAGGTTCTGCTCCCGTTTTGTTTTTGTTCTCACAGGTGTGGCTGCACCTCCGTGGAGCAGGGAGGAGGCCCCTGCTGCAGGAAAAATTCATTTTCCCCTCGGAATTAAATTCTCAGGAGTCTCAGAAAACGCTGAGCTCTGCAGGCAGAATTTCTGCCTGTATGGTGAATCTCACCCCTTTCTTTGGATAGTTGGAGAACTGAACTAATTACCCTCCTGGCTCATTTTAGGTATTTCCTTCTATGCTGCCCTCTCATAAAACTGGCTTGATATTGGTAGGAAGGGAGGAAAAATATCTAAAAATAGATAATTGCCTGTTTAAGGAGCCTCTGGATTTTCTCTGCTTAAACCTAAAGTTTCTTATTCTGCAGGCTCAGTGCTGCACTGAAAGTTGTGTCCTGGAAAAAGTTGTTTTTTAAAGATCAAGCCCATTGTTAAACTCACATTGTCTGCAATTTGGACAGCTCTGAATCCAGAGAGATTTGGGTTTATAGATTGAATAAAGGTCTCCAGACACTTATAAAAAGCTTTTCTCATCCTGATTTTTCTGTGTTTTAGAAAAACCTTGTAAAAGCCCCCCAAGCTCCAGTATTGTGGTACAAACTGTTGAGATTTGATTTTTGGGTTTGGGGCGAGCTTTGTAATTTTTCAGTTTCATGCACTCAGAATTTAAAAAAACCCAGTGGATTTCAGGTTGTAAATCTTTCCTGGGAAAACCAAGCTGACCCTGCGTCACCTCGGCTGCTAGACTCGCTCTCAGTGCTTGACACAAGCATTGCTTCCACGGGCAGGTTGGGTTTATTAATTGGAATGAATTTGATTTTAATTCCATCAAGAGGTGAAGGCAGCCTGAGTGCTGCACCTCTCGGTGTGACACCGCTGCAGGGAGCTGGCACCAACAGCCCCCGCTCAAAAGGTGTAAATGCATCACATTTCTTTGCGTGACATTTGTTCATTAAACAATTCCCTAATTGGGGACGAGCCAGGGGTAGTGGTCAGGTCAGAGGGGTCAAGGGGAGACTCCTGGCTGGGTTGGGGTGTGTGGGGCTGGTCCTCCCTGCACCACTGGTGCCTCAGGGATGGACCATCCTGCACCTCTGAAATCCCAGATTTGAATTCCTCGCTCCTCCCTTCTCCATGGAATGGCTCAGATTCGGGGTTTCTGTCCCAGATGGACGAGGAACAATCCTGAGGAACAATCCTGAGGGACAATCCTGAGGAACAATCCCGAGGGACAATCCTGAGGAACATTCCCGAGGAACAATCCTGAGGGACAATCCCGAGGGACAATCCCGAGGGACAATCCCGAGGAACAATCCTGAGGGACAATCCTGAGGGACAATCCTGAGGGACAATCCTGAGGAACATTCCTGGTTTATTCCCAGCTCCTCCTCTGGCCCAGGGAGCACTGGGGGACACCTGAGCCTTTTCTTGTGGCTTTGCAAAGCAAATGAAATCACAGTTTGTGTGCTGCCCGTGGGTGAGCTGGCCTGAGCACGCCCAGGGGCTCGGGGCTGTGGAACTGGGGCTGGAAGGGACCCTAAATCCCAGCCAGGGCCACCCTGCATGGGCAGAGGGCACAGTGCCAGGGTGAGGGCAGCCAGAGCTTCTCTGGGAAGCCCACCCCAGCCCCTCCAGGGCAGGATCCATCTCAGCATCCCACCACCCCTGTCCTCTGGCGCTTTACCCCATTCCCCCTTTTCTCTTGGAAACTCATTCGTTTTCCTTCCTGCCTCCTTTCAGGGAGCCTCAACCCAGCTCAGCCCTAAACCTGCTCTGCTCTGGGCTGAACAATCCCCCTTTTCCCAGCTTTTCCTCCCAGCAGAGCTGCTCCATCCCTCTGATCAGCTCCTCTGGGCTCTCCCTGCCCAGAGCCCAGAGCTGGAGGCAGCTCCAGCAGGTTCCTGGCTGCCAGTTCAGATGTGGGCACCTGGAATGACGGCCCCAGGTGTTCACAGGGCATTTTAAGGTTATAATAGTGGGGAAAACAAAACAGGGATGGAGTCTCTTAGGCTTTGGTGAGCTGATTCTGGGGTAGGAAGCAGTTTCTCTGTGCCTGTGTTAAATCTGGTTGGTCATTACAGAAATCTTTACTCCTTTATTTAAGAAACTGCTGGTGCCTCCAGCTAGAAATCCTATCCTGGACAAGCGGGATTCCCAGCTTGATCCAGCCTGATCATTCTGGTGGTTCCAGCCATAAATGTCTGAATAACTCCCTGGTTTAACTCCCAAATATTTTACCCCTTTGTAATTAATTTTTATTTAATTTGAATTCCTCTGTATTCAGGCTGTCGCATTCAAACAGAGAACTGGCACAGCCCCACGGTTTATTCCTACGCTGGGAGCTGGCACTGGGTAAATAAAGCAGAGAGCGTGGAGCCAAGAGCTGGCACAAGGGGAGCTCCCAGGGAAGGAGGAGAAGGAGAATCTCCTGGCAGATGTTTTTGAGCTGAGGAGCTCTGAGAGCCTGGAGCACGCACAGAGGTTGTGCTGGTGATATCTCCAAGAGAGGTTCTCACTCTGCTGTCCCTTAGGCCATCCCCAAAGGAGGCTGACGGGCTCAGGATCTGTTTCTATTGGCTTTGGATTCCCAGGCCTGCACAAGGGCCCCATTGTGAAGTTTTCAGCCCTGATTTTTACCCAGCATGAAATAATTCCCAGTGGAGGTGAGTGGCTGAGCACAGCTCCTGCTCTGCGGCACCTCCTTCTCCATCCCAGACACCCAACTCCCCTTCAAACAGCTGGAGCTGCTTTTTAGATGGATGAGAGCTGAGAGTTCCCATTTCTTCCTGGTGCTGATGGAGTTTCTCTTGCAGGTGAAAAATGCAACCAACCAGATCGTGATGAACTGTGCCGACATCGACATCATCACCGCGTCCTACGCCCCGGAAGGAGACGAAGGTGGGAGCCCTGCCTGCTTTCGGTTCTGCCCCTGCAGCTGCTGCCAGCAGCCCAGCAGCTCTGATAACAAAATGATGTCATGCTTTGATAAGCTCAGCCCTGCCCCTGGAAGCATGGAATTCCTTATCTTGATTCGTGCCGGCTCTCGTGGCTGCCGCTGCTGTTATGGTGCAGGAATTCCTTCAGTTGTGGTGAAGGAATTCCTTCAGTTGTGTTATGATAGAGGAATTCCTTCATTTGTGTTGTGGGAAAGGAATTCCTTCAGTTTTGTTGGGGTAAAAAATTCCTTCGGTCTCCTCCACCTCTCCTGAGGGGTGAAGGCAGAGGATGCTTTGATATTATTTTTATATCTGGATGTTGTGTAAACCTCTAAGGACATCACCTGTGCCTATGGATTTGGGAATATTGACAAAATGAAATATTGACAGGGAATGCACCAGTAAGAGCCTGCAGTAGGAAATGGTTTGGAGAGCACAGAAAACGCTTCATTGGCATTCAGCAGGATTTTCTGAGTGTTGGGTAACGTGGAAAAGGGTGATTGTGAGGAGGAGTCCAGCTGCTCCTGGAGCCCTTCAGGGAACAAAAAATGCTGCAGGGCTCCCCTTCCCACCAGGGAAATGCCCCTTTCCATATGGAAAATTCCACAAAAGGGTTGGTTAGAGCCATGGTTAGGGATTAATGGGGTGACCTTGGTGAGGGATCCCTGTTCTTTGGGTAGATGGAAGCTTTGTTCTTTGTGCAGGGGCTGGGCAGGGGTGGAGGGTTTGGGGACCTGAGGAAGAGGAGGGATGTGAATTTGTGCCGTGGGTTTTGCAGGGGGGCTGACTCCAGCTCTGCTATCCCAGGGGTTTGTGCCAGGGCTGGCAGCACCCAGGGACAGTGGAGGTGTCCCTGCCGTGGCACGGCTGGCACTGGGTGGGATCTGGGGTCCCTTCCCACCCAAACCATTCCATGGTGCCACCTTCCAGGTCCTCGTAGCATTGCTCCACTTTTACAGGGGGAGAAATGCACTCAGGAGGGGATTTTGGGAAGGAATTCCTCCCTGTGGGTTGCTCAGAGCCTGGCACAGGTGCCCAGAGCATCCCTGGCAGTGTCCCTGGAGCACTGGGACAGGGGAGGGGTCCCTGCCCTGGCAGGGGCGGCACTGGGGGCTTTGGGGTCCCCCCCATCCCAAAAGGTTCTGCAGTTCAGGATCCCAAGCAGAGCATGCCCACCCAGCTCTGCCTTCCAGCAGCTTTGGTTTCTTTCTCGATTTTCAGGGGTTTTTGGGCGTGAGGAAGCTGCTCTGGGAGGAGGAGGGCGTGTGTGGAAAAGCAGAGCTCAGCTCAGGAAGGGCCGGGCAGGATCCTGGAACGGGGCCACAGGGCTGGGCAAAGTGTCCCCAAGTGCTCGGGGCTGTCCCCGGCACCTCAGGGCTGGCCCTGCCACTGTCGGGGGTTGCTCAGCATTTATTAATTGGGAGTGATTTCTCTTATTAAGAGAGAATGACACTCTGGCCCTCACAAACTGCTGCATCATAAACACGCCAGGTACAACTTGGTTGCAATTCATGTTAAAAATAGAATTAATTTCAAATTAAAATTAAGGTATTTAAAGTAGAATGAAAACGCTAAAAGGAAGATAATAGAATTTAAAATGTTAAAAGGAATAAAATGGAAATGAATAAAATGGAAATGAATAAAATGGAAATAATAAAATGAAAATACTCAAGTATATTAAAATTAATAAAATGAAAAAAGAAAATAATAGAATGAAAATGAAAAAATAAATACCTTCATTCTAATTAAGGTATTTAAAATAGAATGAAAATGATAAAAGGAAAATAATAGAATTTAAAATGTTAAAAGGAATAAAATGGAAATGAATAAAATGGAAATAATAAAATGAAAATACTCAAGTATATTAAAATTAATAAAATGAAAAAAGAAAATAATAGAATGAAAATAATAAAAATAATAAAGTTAAAATTAATCTAATTAAAATATAATAATTCAAATTTATAATTAAAATAAATAGTTGAAATTACAATTAAAATAGCTTAAAATTAAAAATATTTATAAATTTTAAAAAATATTTAAAAAATAATGGATTGCCATCATCCCACCCAGGCTCCCCAGGGTTACAAACAGATCAGTGGGATTTGGGAAGGTGCCCAGGAAGGAGCAGAATGGCTTTGGAAGGAAGATGGCATGGGATTGGCACCTGTTGATGCAGATCCTGCGGCCGCTCTGTGCTCGGCCTGGGGATGGGAACAGAACGAGCCCTG
The DNA here is from genome assembly GCF_012460135.2 of Molothrus ater. Taxonomy (NCBI): domain Eukaryota; kingdom Metazoa; phylum Chordata; class Aves; order Passeriformes; family Icteridae; genus Molothrus; species Molothrus ater. The sequence continues at coordinate 5,588,954 of NC_050504.2, read as the reverse complement.
CCAAGAGCGGCCTGGGCGCTCCCTCCTGGAGGTGTGCAAAGAGAGAAGTTCGTGGTGGATATAAAGAGTTGTCACCCTTTGTTCTGTGGGCAGGCATTTGTCTCATCCTCACCAGAAACAAGAAATAATTGGGAACTTGTCTCCTTTCCAGGCCTGAAAAGCAGCTGTGGGAATGAGATTTGATTCAGCAGATCCCCGTTCGTTCCCTGTTTAAGGAGCTGACCTGGTGACTTTAGTGCAGAATAATTTGGTTTTCCCCCATCCTTGTCAGTGCCCGGCAGATTCTGGCCGCAGCTCCTCGTGCCCCTGGCGCTGGTGGGCACAGCTGAGGGCAGGACTTTGGGATCTGAGTGCGGATTTGCAGGGAGAGCAGATCATTGCCCAATATTTGACAGGAAGCTGAGGGAGGATCCCCACAGCTTTACAGTCAAAGTGAGGAATTTTTGCTGTGTAATCCACAAAGGAGCAGCAAGAACTGAGTAACAAAACCAGCAGAGATTGAGCACTGGGGAGCAGAAATTCCTCAGTTTCAGCCCAAAACTGAGATTGCCAGGGAGGGCTCTGGGTTCCCTCCGTGCCAGCAATGCTGTAATGGAACAAAGCTGCTCAGAACTCCAGAGTTTTCCACGGCTGAATTCAAACTGGTTGGATATTTTTATATTTATTTTCTCCCCAGAGCTGTTATTTTTTTTTCTTTTTAAACATTTCCAGTGGAACTTTAGCACCAAGGTGCGCGTGTGTCCAGATGGACGCCTTGGCTCAGCTGGAGTTTCACAAAAATGTCAGTTTTTTGAAGGGGTTGGGTTTCATCCTCGGGGCGTGTGAAGGAGTTTGGAGCTTCCTGTGAATCCTCTCCCAGCTGTGAAACCGTGCTGGAACCAGGAATTTGCCTGGAATCCCCTCAGATCCAAAGGAGTTTCTGGGATTCCTGCAGGGCTGGCAGCGTCCCTGGGAGTCCCAGCGGCTCTGGGGCTGTTTGTGCGGCAGGGAGATTTGGGCTGGGCTCACACCGAGGAGGTTTTTGAGGGCAGAATTCGTTCTTTTGGGTTTTTCCTCCTCTGTGTGGTGGGGATGGGCCTGGATGTTACAGCAGAGATTTGGGTGGTGGTTAAAATAGAACGAACAAACAAAACCCCAAAAAACCAAAAGAAACCAATCGAAAAACCTGAAACCCAAACCAAATCAGCCAAAAAGAAACCCCCAAAACCAAACCGACCAAAAAACCCAAATCAACCAAAAAAAACCACCCCAAACCGACCAAAAAACCAAATCAACCAAAAAAAAAAACCCCAAACCGACCAAAAACCCAAACCAACCAAAAAAAAAACCCCAAACCAAACCGACCAAAAAACCCAAACCAACCAAAAAAACCCCCAAAACCAAACCAACCAAAAACCCAAACCAACCAAAAAAAACCCCAAAACCAAACCGACCAAAAAACCAAATCAACCAAAAAAAAAACCCCAAACCGACCAAAAAACCAAACCAACCAAAAAAAAAACCCAAACCAAACCGACCAAAAAACCAAATCAACCAAAAAAAAAAAACCCAAACCAAATCAACAAAAAAAACCCAAACCAACCAAAAAAATCAAACCCAAACCTTAATTACCTGTGACTTCTCCACAGCACAGAAGGGATCCTTGAAAAAATTGCATTTTGAAAAAATCGCGTTTTGGAAAAACTGCATTTTGAAACAATTGCGTTTTGGAAAATTGCATTTTGGAAAATTTCCATGGTTTGCTCTGAGCTTTGTCCTGCTTGGGGTCCAGGCCCTGTTGGGAAGCAGCTCTGAGGGCTCAGCAGGGTTTGGGATTGTCCATGGCTGGATCCCTTTGCAGGAAATGTGATTTATTCCAAATGCTGCTGGAGCATTTGAGGTGCTCCCACTTCAGCCTCTCAGACCTGCAGCAGCCCCTCTCTATTCTGTGTATTTGTTCTGATTGAAGTGGTAACACGTCTCACTCCTGGCTGCTTCCTCCCTTTATTTTCATTTTCTCATTTCTTATTTTCCTTTTCTCCATGACAAAAAAATTTAAAAATAAAAAAAAAAAAATAAAAAAAAATCCCTTTTTCTTCCTCCAGCTGCAGCAGCAGCTTTTCCTTTCCCAGCCCGGGCTGTGCTGTAATGTGCAAGTGATTAACTTGCAACCTTGCGGTGCCAAGGAGCTGGGCTGGTCCCTCCAGGAGCTTTTGTTCTCCAGCCCAGGAACGGAGCCAGGCTCTGCTGCGCTCACGGATTGGGAGCTGCAGCTCCCTTCCACCCAGCAAAGAGCATTGTCCACTGTTTGCCACGCTCCTGCTGCTCTGGATTAGATTATTGGCGTTGAATGAGCAGTTTAAACAGAAAAAAAAAAAAAAAGGCAAACCAAACAACCCTAAAACAAAACAAATAACCAAACAAAATAAAACACCCCAAAAACCAGCCAACCAAACAAAAAAACAACAGAAAAAAATAAAACCAGAAAAACCCCAAAATATGCCACAAAAAACAACAACAACCAAAAAAACCCCACAAAACTCAAAAAGGAAACAAGCAAAAAAAAAAAAAAAAAAAGAGAAAATGTAATCTGGAATCGTTGGTTCGTGTCCTGTTGCTTTGGGGTTTGGTTTGGAAGGAGCTGCCTGGAGATTTAGCAAACCCTGAAGGTTTCAGTGTTTCATCTTCCAGCCTTGGTGGTGCTCACCTCTGGGTTTTTGGGACAAGTTAAAACTTCCAGAGCAGCAGAAATCCCCCAAATTCAACCCCAAATTGCGAACTCCACTTGGGAGAGGAGGGGGCAGCTCGATGTCCACTGTCAGCCTTTGGCAGAAGCTCCACGTGAGGAATTCCTGTGTGTTCCCGAGTCCCAGGAGCCTGCAGGATCAGATCCTTGCCTTTAGAAGCTGTAAAAAACCCAAACATGTTTTTATATTGTGGCTTTGCTGTGGTGGTGTTTGAAAATCCACAGAAAATGCCCCAAAATGCAGGTGGGGAGCGTTGCTGCGTTCCTGGGCTGATGATCAGGGACCCTCTGGGCTCCAGCAGCAGGATTCCTCAGTTGATCAATTTGTGATGATTTATTTATTGACAAATCAGTGATTTATTTATTGACAAATCCCAGCAGATGTGCAGCCCCTCTGTGGCCAGGGCCGCCCTCACTGCCCTGATGGGCTCTGGAAATAACCAGGATCAAAGGCAGCACCCAGCTCCTCTCTGCTGGAGCCCAGCCCCATCCAGCAGGGTTGTTCTCCTTCCAATCTCCCTCTCCTGCCTCGTTTCCTCCTCCCTGGGCCATTTTCTGCCTCAGCATCCCCAGTTTGAGGAAGAAAACTCAAACTTTATTTTTGGTTTCCTGATATTTGCTGGCAGTTGGGCGTCCTTGGGTGGATTCTTCTTCAATGCTCGACTCAGCTGATTTGTAAAATCTTGGAACTCCTCAGCATGGATCAGGAGAGCCTAAAATTGAGCCTAAAATTGATCCTGTAAAGGGGTTTATTTTGTAATTTATTCCAGCCTCGTGTTTTTTGCTGGTTTTTTGGAGCCTCTCAGTGTTCTCTGCGCCCCAGCACGGTGGTAACTCAGGTTAAACCCTGAGCAGAGCTCTGTGAAACCTGTACTTAAACCTAACCCATTCCTGCAGCTCCTGCAGTGAGCAGAGGTTGGAATTAAGGCTGAGATCACAGTGCTGCAGCATAAACAGCCCCGGAAATTTCACCAGGATCAAACAAGCACGGTTCCAGGTCCCTTTGGCGCTGCAGCCTCCTGCAGGGCGCCGGGGCTGAAACCCAACGCTGGGAGCGACACCTGAGCAGCAAAACGAGTCCTTTTGTGGCTAAAATTGTCATTTCAGGCCGGCTTTTGTCACCCGATCATGGGGCTTTGTTTGAGGGTTTTGTTTGGGGATGAGAAGTGCCTGGCTGCGTCCGGGCTTGCCGACTTTGGCAGCTGGAGACGCTGGTTTGGAGCAGGTTGAAAGTTCCTAAATGAGGATAATTTCTTACAGGTTGCAGCAGTGGCTGAGCACGGAGGGAGCAGCACCTGCAGAGTGAGGTTCTGTGGGGCTGTTCCAGGTTTTTTTAGCTGAAGGAGGACAGATCCACATCCCCTTGGAGGGTGTGATGAGTTAGGAAGGGAGGAGCAGCTCCAGGTGCTCCAGGACTGGTTCATCTCCCTGCAGATCCCCAGCCTGGCCTCACGGTTTGGATTTTTGCATCCACAAATAGTTCCTGTGCTGTGTAAATGCCAAATTTCCTCTTTTTTGGGTGCCTTTGGGACCCTCTGCCTGAGCAGGGCGGGAACCCCAAAGCAGGGCCCTGCTTCTGAAGGCATTTCTGAAATAAAATCAACATTTATTTTGTGGTTGAGTCCAAGCAAACCCCCCCTCCCCATTGCTGTGGAGATTAATGGGATTTTCATAGTGAGAGCCACAAATTAGGTCAATAAATCCTAAGCATCCTGTTTGGGATAATTAATGGGAATCCTGCTGCCCTGATGGGAGCATTTAACAGCAAGGGGGGGATTTGGGGCTGTATTTCACCATTCCTGGGATACAGATCCCGTTTTTCCCGCAGGTTTGGGGTTTTTCAGCCCAACTTCCACTCCTGGAATCCCCGTCACGAGGTTGTTCCTGTAGCTCCTCACACAGAATGGCTCAGAGCTCATTCTGAGCTGTCGAGCTCAGCTGCTTGGGGTGGATTTGCAGAGTTCTGAGCCCAAAGCCCTTCCCAGGGTGGTTCTGACCCTGGTGCTGCTCTCCCCTTTGCAGAGGTTCACGCCACGGGGTTCAACTACCAAAACGAGGATGAGAAGGTCACGCTGTCCTTCCCCAGCACCCTGCAGAAAGGTAGGAGCCCTGGCTGCCCGCGGGGGCTTTGGAGCAGCTCCTTCCCCACCCTGCCCCGAGCCCCTGCAACTGCGGATTTGGGCTGATTTCTGCCCAAATCCACGACTGATTGGCCACAGTTCCTTAAATCCCAGACTCTGCAGACTTTGCTCCCAGTTTCACTGGAAGATGGAACTTTTGAGGTCCCTCTTGGTCGCTGCTCTGTTCTAAAAGTTCCAAGAATCCTGTGGGGAACTGTGGGTTTATTTAGTCAGGGAGCAGCCCCAGAGCAAAGCCGGTGTTGTGGCACCTGCCCAGGTCTGTGTGCTTGTGTTGCAGGGACAGGGACGCTCAAGATAGACTTTGTAGGGGAGCTGAATGACAAAATGAAAGGGTTCTACCGGAGCAAGTACAGCACACCCAGCGGGGACACGCGCTACGCCGCCGTCACCCAGTTCGAGGTAAGCCTCTGATCATTTTCATTTATTTTTATTTTATTTTTATTTTATTTTATTTTTTTTAATTTTTATTTTTATTTTATTTTTATTTCCATTTTATTTTTATTTTTATTTTATTTTTATTTTATTTTATTTTTATTTTATTTTTATTTTATTTTATTTTCATTTTCATTTTATTTTTATTTTATTTTTTTATTTAATTTTAATTTTAATTTTTATTTTCATGTTCACTTTCATTTTTATTTTCATTTTTATTTTCATTTTTATTTTCATTTAATTTTTATTTTCATGTTCACTTTCATTTTTATTTTCGTTTGTATTTTCATTTTCTTTTTTATTTTCATTTTTATTTTATTTCAAAATTTTAATTAAAATTTATTTTAATTTTAATTTTTAAATTTAAATTAATTTAAAATTATTTTTATTTTAGTTTTAATTTAATTTTAAGTTTAATTTTATTTTTATTTTCATTTTTATTTCCATTTTATTTTTATTTTCATTTTCATTTTTATTTTCATTTTCATTTCTAACCAGGATTTATACTTACAACAGGCAAAGATGCATTTTCTTATCTTCACCCATCCCTTCTGGATGAATATCAAAAATTCACATTATTTTTCATCCTTGTCCCTCCTTACAAAGAGCTCAGGGCTGGGCTGGTGCTGCCCCGGGCACTCCCCCAGCACAAACAGAGCATTTTTGGGGCTCTTTTGGACAAATTTGGGGTGGTTTGTGCACATCTGGGTGCCCTCAGTGCTTCCCCTCCTGCTGTGCCTCTGCTCAATTTGGGTCATTTTTTTACTTAAAATCAGGAGTGAAAGAAGAATAAAAACCTGATTCAGAGGTCAGGAGTGCAGTGGGGAGAGCAAACCATGATTCTCCCTTTTTTTGCTGGAAATCAATTGAATTTCTGTGGTTTTTACCACAATCTGCTGGGATTTATTTCTTTAATTCTCTTTATTCCAGGCCACTGATGCTCGCAGGGCTTTTCCTTGCTGGGATGAGCCTGCAATCAAAGCAACCTTTGATATTTCTTTGGTGGTTCCCAAAGACAGAGTAGCTTTGTCAAATATGGTAAGTTTCTAAATATTTTAATTAAATACGCCCTTGATAATTAAAATTTTGCCTTGATAACAGCTGGGAATAAAATCGGCAATAAATGGAGAGAGAAACACAAAATCTGATGTCAGGACAAACCTGGTAGTTTTAAAAAATAAATTAAAATTAATTTTATATGCTGCTTGATTAAGAGGGACTGGGAAAAAATCCTTTGTGAGTTTTCCTGTCTGGGTTTCTGTCCAGACCTGGAACAAAATGTGGAAACAGAGGAAACACAAACAAACAAAAATCAGCATTTTTTATTTGCTGCCTGCACGTGTTTATAGGTGATGTTGCTGGAGAATAGGTTTTAAAATATGCTTTATTTTAATATGCTTTATTTTTATTATTATAAATAAATAATAAATAAATTTATTTATCAATAAATAAAGCCTAGCCTGGCCCTGCCACAAGATTTTTGTGTCTGGATTTAGGGGGGTGCCTTGCTGGGATGGCATTGATGCTTTTTAGTTCCTAATGGGATATAACTGAAATATAAACAAAAATTTATTATCATATCAATAATATGCTAATATTATCAATATAAATATAATATTAAAATTATATATAATATATATTATATATTATATGTATTGTACATAATAATTATAATTATATGCAATAGTGTAATATTTATAATTACACTATAATTACATCATAATTCATATTATTTATTAATGTTTTATTGTAATAAAATCACACCTCCAGCTGGGATGGGGCGCTTCAGCCACGAGAGAACTCCTTGAAAACCCCAAATCCCTTGAATTTGGTGGTTTTTGTGGTTTTTTGTTTTGTTTTTAGTTTTTTTCCCTTGGCTTTTTCTTTCTTGTTTCCTTGCTTTTTGTGGGTTTCCCTTTTGGGATTTCAGTGCTGAAAACCTGGAATCTTTTGCTAAAAACCTGGGCTTTCTCTGCTAATTAGACCTGACCTTCCTCTTCCTAACGCAAAGAGCTGCTGGAATCCAAATATCCCACAGCTTGTGAGGTTCCTTGCATTGTAAAGAAACAGCATTTGGGTAAAAAAATTCCCCTTTTGGAGCCCCAAAGCTGCGCTGCTCTGGATTTGGGGTTGAGAGATTTTTCTCAATTTTTCAAACTGAGATTTGAAGTTCTCCTGGAGTTTCGATTCAAAGTTTTGATTTGAAATTGAAATTTCAGTTTGAAATTGAAGTTTCAGTTTGAAATTGAAGAAATGTGTGAGGAGGCAGCACAAAGAAATCCCGTTTAAAAATTTTCCATTTTCGGGGGTTTTTCCTCTCATTTTCAAGTCTCTCTTTCTGAACCTCTTTGCGCCGTAAAAAGCCCCAGCGCCGCTGGGGTAAAGCGTTGTGCGGTTTCGGAGCCGCAGGCCCCATTTCCGTGCGCGCCAACCCCCGAACTCCCTGTGCTGCCCCAGAACGTGGTGGAGCGGCGGCCGTACCCCGACGACGAGAGCCTGGTGGAGGTGAAGTTCGCGCGCTCCCCGGTCATGTCCACGTACCTGGTGGCCTTCGTGGTGGGCGAGTACGACTTCGTGGAGGCGCGCTCGCAGGACGGCGTGCTGGTGCGCGTCTACACGCCCGTGGGCAAGGCCGAGCAGGGCAAGTTCGCCCTGGAGGTAAATCTGAGACATCTTTGGGATCTGGTCACCCACTGAAATCAGCCATTTTGGGGTCTTTGGTGGGTTGTAGATGCACACACTGTGCTGGTGCGCGTCTACACGCCCGTGGGCAAGGCCGAGCAGGGCAAGTTCGCCCTGGAGGTAAATCCCAGACATCTTTGGGGTTTGGGGTTTGGTCACCCACTGAAATCAGCCATTTTGGGGTTTTTTTGGGGGGTTTTTGGTGGGTTGTAGATGCACACACCGTGCTGGTGCGCGTCTACACGCCCGTGGGCAAGGCCGAGCAGGGCAAGTTCGCCCTGGAGGTAAATCCCAGATGGGTTTGGGATCTGGTCACCCACTGAAATCAGCCATTTTGGGGTTTTTTTGGGGTTTTTGGTGGGTTGTAGATGCACACACCGTGCTGGTGCGCGTCTACACGCCCGTGGGCAAGGCCGAGCAGGGCAAGTTCGCCCTGGAGGTAAATCTGAGATGGGTTTGGGGGGTTTGGGATCTGGTCACCCACTGAAATCAGCCATTTTGGGGTCTTTTCATGGGTTTTTGGTGGGTTGTAGATGCACACACCGTGCTGGTGCACCCGTGGGCAAGGCCGAGCAGGGCAAGTTCGCCCTGGAGGTAAATCTGAGACATCTTTGGGATCTGGTCACCCACTGAAATCAGTCATTTTGGGTTTTTTGGGGGGTTTTTGGTGGGTTGTAGATGCACACACTGTGCTGGTGCGCGTCTACACGCCCGTGGGCAAGGCCGAGCAGGGCAAGTTCGCCCTGGAGGTAAATCCCAGACATCTTTGGGGTTTGGGGTTTGGTCACCCACTGAAATCAGCCATTTTGGGGTTTTTTTGGGGTTTTTGGTGGGTTGTAGATGCACACACCGTGCTGGTGCACCCGTGGGCAAGGCCGAGCAGGGCAAGTTCGCCCTGGAGGTAAATCCCAGACGGGTTTGGGGGGTTTGGGGTTTGGTCACCCACTGAAATCAGCCATTTTGGGGTCTTTTCATGGGTTTTTGGTGGGTTGTAGATGCACACACCGTGCTGGTGCGCGTCTACACGCCCGTGGGCAAGGCCGAGCAGGGCAAGTTCGCCCTGGAGGTAAAGGTTTGGGGTTTGGGGGGTTTGGGGTTTGGTCACTCACTGAAATCAGCGAGTTTTGGGGTTTTTTCATGGGTTTTTTCATGGTTTTTGGTGGGTTGTGGTCACATGCGGAGTCTTGGTTCGCACCTGCACGCCCGTGGGAGAGAAAGGGAGAGCAGGGAAAGTTGGCCCTGGAGGTGAATCTGAGACGGGTTTGGGGTCTGGTCACTCATGTAAATCTCAGAGTTTTGGGGTTTTTTATGCATTTTTGGGGTTTTTTGTGGGTTGCACATTGTGTCCTGGCCCGGGTCTGCATGCCCGTGGGCAAGGCCGAGCGGGGCCAGTTCCCCCTGAGGGTAAACCTGAGACAGCTCTGGGGTCTGGTCACTCACTGAAATCAGCAAGTTTTGGCTTTTTTCTTGGTTTTTTGTTGGTTGTATTCCTGGTTCTTGGGGCTTTTTTGCCCAGAAGGGCAAGTTCGCCCTGGAGGTAAATCCGAGTCGGGTTTGGGGGTTTGGGGTCTGGTCATTCACTGAAATCTGGAAGTTTTGGGGTTTCTTTTCCTAGTTTCAGTCATAATTCCTTAGTTTCATTTGTAATTTCCTAATTTCAACCATAATTTCTTAGTTTCAGTCATAATTCCCTAGTTCCAGTCACAATTTCCCAAGTGTTGCCCGGTTTCAGGTTAACAGAACATTTCTCCTCTCGTTTCTTACAGGTTGCTGCTAAAACTCTGCCTTTTTATAAGGACTACTTCAATGTTCCTTACCCTCTTCCTAAAATTGATCTCATAGCTATTGCAGACTTTGCTGCTGGTAAAGTAACTCACTTTATTGCTGAAATTGTATTTATTTGATTTTTTTTTATTAAAAAACCTTTAGGAAGAGGTGTGGATCAATATCAATAAACCTTTGTATTTATTTTATAAAGGTGCCATGGAGAACTGGGGCCTTGTTACTTATAGGTATGATGTTAAAATACTGTCTTTCCCCCTCTCTGTTCATTAATTCTTGGAGTTAATTGGATTCGTTTGAGGCAGCTCTAATTGCTGGGTGTCATCCCAAATCAGACAGAATCAATCCTTTCAATTTTTAGTTTGGTTTGGACGATTTACGGTGGTGTTACAGCTTAGGAAGGCAAAAATCAGCCACTGGCTGAGGGTTTGAAATTGAAAAAACCTTCTTGGCCCCTTTTTTCTCCCATAAAATCTCCTGACACAGCTGGGAGAGTTTATTTTACCTCGTAGGTAAATTTGGCAGCCACAGAGTAAAGGTGTGGAAGTGGGAAAATCAAAAATATTAACTCGCCTTCCTTTGCAGTTTGATTTTTTTTTTTCCTTCTTCTGATCAAGCTTTTGCACTTTTGCTTGATATTAATTCGTTTTCTGTGCTGGTGGTCAGGAGGATTTCCCTGAATTTTGAACAACTTGTAAGCTTTGGACTTTAAACCCTGAAATAATTTGGGATTTCTTCTGCTCAGCTTTGAATTTGGCTTTAAAAAAAAACCAAAACAAATTTGAGCCCAGGTTTTAAACTTTTCCCTGCTTATTGCGGTTCTGATGAAATCCGATATTTTATTCCTTGTGGGGAAAACAATTTAAATGTATTTATCCTGGATGAGGAGAATTTTTGGGATGGAGCTGTGAATTTTTGCCCCTTTGTGCTGAGTTTGCTCTGCCCCATTTGGGGACCTGCAGGCCCCATCCTTGGGGAGGTTCTTCCCTGGAATTTCAGCATTCCAGAGGTCCCTGAGCAGGGCTGGAGGTGCCACAGAGGGGAAATTGCTGTTGGCACCTCCTGGAAGAGCCAGGATTCCTTTGGGAGCACTGAGGGGAGCAGGATCTGAGCACAGAGGGAGCTGAGCTTCCAAAAATTACCTAGGGGAGCATTTTGAGAAATAAAAACTACATTTCCCTCCTTCTGCCTGGGTTTTTTTTTCCTTCCACTTCTTGCACGCCCTAAAATAATTCCTGCTCCAAAGCATTGCAGCAGCTGTGGAACTCACCCTGACAATTCCGTGGCTACACTGAGAGAAATTTCGGGTCGGTTTTTTTGGGGGGTTTTCTCCTCTCTTAGGTAATTTCACCTCCTTTGGGTTGTGGTATTTTCTCCTCCTGGGGCCGTCCCCGCCGTGCTGAGCTCTGATTTCTCTCCTCCACCACAGGGAGACTGCTTTGCTCATCGACCCCAAGAATTCCTGCTCCTCGTCCCGCCAGTGGGTGGCTCTGGTGGTGGGGCACGAGCTGGCTCACCAGTGGTTTGGAAACCTCGTCACCATGGTACCTCAGCCCCCCAGAATCCCACTTTTTGTTCCACTCCGCCTCCTATCCTGCCCAAAATCAGGGTTTGCATGCCCCTAAACAGCAGCACGTCGTGTTAAAATAGTTAATTTAATATTGGAATGGAGGTATATGGTAGTTGACCCTTCAAAATCTCATTTTTATTTAAATAATCTGCTTCCTATCCTGTCCAGAATCTGAGTTTAGATGCTGTTAAGCAGCAGCATGCTGTGATAACATAGTTAATTTAATATTTAAATGGTGGTTTATGGTACCTCCAAAATCCCCTTATTTAATTTAAATTTGCTTCGTATCCTGCCCAAAATCTGTGTTTGGGTGCCCCTCCATAGCAGCACACTGTGACAACAAAATTTAATATTTAAATGGTGGTTTATGGTACCTCCAAAATCCCCTTATTTAATTTAAATTTCCTTCGTATCCCGCCCAGAACATGTGTTTGTGTGCCCCTAAACAGCAGCACGCCGTGTTAAAATAACTAATTCAGTGCTCCCAGTGGATTTTGCCCTTTATCCATGGTTTCTGTGCCCCTGCAGGAGTGGTGGACCCACCTGTGGCTGAACGAGGGCTTTGCCTCGTGGATCGAGTACCTGTGCGTGGATCACTGCTTCCCCGAGTACGACATCTGGACCCAGTTCGTGTCTGCTGACTACACCCGGGCCCAGGAGCTCGATGCCTTAGACAACAGCCACCCCATCGAGGTCAGCCCTCATTTCCCGGCCTTTTCCCCCCCTTTTTCCCTGTGATTAAAAAGGGAATTTCGTGGTGGCCGCCGAGCCGAGCGGAATCCGCAGCTGGGGCTGCGCTCTGTGGGTTCTGCTCTCCCTCTGCCCCAAAAAGCTCCCTTGGAATTGCTAGGAATTCTAAATCTTAAAGATCTAATTCCTAGAGACCTAATTCCTGTGGATTCTAATGTTTTACAAAATATTTGGTGAAATAAATTTTGGGCATTAACCTTGTCCAGCAGGGCGTTTTAGAGCGATTTACTCCCTGAGCGTGCCTTGCCCGCTATTCCTGGATTTAATAATCCTAATCTTAATTTAACAAAAGATTTGCTGCTTTTGGGAAGCCAAGGATTGAAGGAAGATCCCCAAATTTATCTGATCCAGCACCAAAACATAACTTAAACCATGTTTAACTTGCAAACCAGCCCTGACCCAGCCATATCTGGGGCATTTTCATTGTCTGGGGGCAGAGTTTGCTCTCAGGCAAATCCAGCAGTGGGAGAGGAAAGAATCCCTCAGATTTTCGCCCCTAAAACTGATTTTCCCTCACTTTTTCACCTCTAAAACCGACATTTTCCCTCAGATTTTCAACTCTAAAACTTTGCCACGAGCAAAATGCAATTTTTTGGCAGCCCAGATCCTTCTCACTGTGGGTTGTGGTGCTTCCCACAGGTCAGTGTGGGCCATCCCTCCGAGGTGGATGAAATATTTGATGCCATTTCCTACAGCAAGGGAGCCTCTGTGATCCGGATGCTGCACGACTACATTGGGGATGAGGTACAGGGATGGGAACTGGAGATTTTTCAGGGCATTTTTAACAGCTAAAATTACCGGGGTTTAAAAAAAATGACGTTGTTCTGTGTTTTGAAAATTTCTCCACTTCAAGCTCTGTTTGAACTTATCTGGGAAAAAATAACGATGGGAAATACAGAAGGAATTGGTGATATTAAAGATTCCTTGCCTGATTCTTGGGGATAAATGCAGAGTGGGAGGATGGGAAATCCCTGTGACATCTGCACTTGTGCATTCCCAGGATTTCCGGAAAGGAATGAACCTGTACCTGACCAAGTTCCAGCAGAGGAATGCTGCCACAGGTAACTGGGTCACTGGGATGGGCACAAAAGTTATTTTTGGACTCAAAACTGCTGGTTTTGCACCTGAAATAATTGAAATTCCTGGAAACTCCTGGCTTGCTCCCAGCTTCATGCCCTGCGTGCCTGGGGAGTTTCTGTCCCTGGAGTGTGTGGCTGAGGTGATCTCCAACATTTGTAAGATCTTTTTCAGTTATGACTGAAAAATATCTTACAAATATTCTTTGGTTTGCCGAGAGAGCCTTCTGCAGTATTGATCTTGTGATTAAACAGGTCAAAGTCTGATATTTTTGCTTTTAAACCTTCTATTTTTGTGGATCAGGCACAAATGTGGGAGTGGGGACATCAAAGCTCCATCAGCCAAATCCAATCTGTGGTGTTTGGTCAGCGATTTTTGACATAATACATAAAAAACCTAAAGGGAAATGTTGTTCTCTTTTAATATTTAATGTTAATTTTTGTATCACAACGTGTATTGATTGGGTTTTTTTAGCAGTAAAGAAGCTGCTTTTCCCCTCTCTCCTTCCTGAGGAGGTTTAAACTATTTCCATTTTTTTTTTTTGCCTGTCGTCTGTTAAATTTCAACAAAACACAAAAGTGGAAAAGGTGAAGTAAGAACCCAACTTTCCCTATGCTAACCCTAATAAAACCTAATTCAAATCCTTTTCTCCTGCAGAGGATCTCTGGGAAAGCCTGGAAAAAGCCAGTGGCAAACCCATTGCTGCTGTGATGAACACGTGGACCAAACAAATGGGATTTCCACTCATTTACGTGGAGGCTGAACAGGTGAGAATGGAATCGTGCTTTAATTTTGGATCAGATTTAACAATATTCCCTGATTTTGGGCATTCCCTTGGTCAGGGGTGGTGAAAATGGAATCGTGCCTTAATTTTGGATCAGATTTAACAATATTCCCTGATTTTGGGCATTCCCTTGGATCAGGGGTGGTGAAAATGGAATTGTGCCTTAATTTTGGATCACATTTAGCAATATTCCCTGATTTAGAGCACTTCCTTGGATTAGGGGTGGTAAAAATTGAATTTGTGCCTTAATTTCAGATCAGATTTTACCATATTCCCAGATTCTGGGCACTCCCTCGGGTCAGGGGCGGCTCCACGTGGGCTCAGCTCTGGTTCTGACGGGCGGGAGGTGCCGAATCCCTGCGGATTCATCCCAAAACTCCCTGGATCCCTGGGGTTTGCTGCCTTTGGGGGGAACCGTTTGTGCAGGGAGGGAATAATTCCCCTGCAGTTCTGCTCCTTGCCCAGGCTGGCAGGGCGAGGGAGGATCCGGGGCCGGGGCTGCCCTCAGGCCGCGGATCCAGGCCGCGCCTGCTCGAGCCTTTTCTGGTGGGAAAAACCAAATTATTCCGTGAAGCAGAGGGCAGTGACACACAGGGACTGAAATGAAACGTGCTAATCGCCCCCTTTTCTCATTTTCTTGCCTTTTTTTCTTTTTTGATTTTTTTTTTCCCCTCAGCAAGAAGATGACAAAGTGTTGAAGTTGGTCCAGAAGAAATTCTGTGCCAGTGGACCATATACTGGTAAGAGGAGGGCTGGGAGCAGGAATGGGTGGGCATAAAACCACAAAATATCCCAGTTTTGAAGGGATATTGTTGGTTTTTCGTTGTTTTTCATCCAAAATCAGCAATTTTGGGAGCTGAAACAGCCCCAGGCCTGTGCTCTGCCTGGATCCAGGTGGGGAAATCTGAGGAAATCCAAGTTTGGGCCTTTCCCACTTGTGGTTTCCATATATCCTGGCATGGAGAGCAGAATTCCTTGTCTCAAAATTCCTTCAAAAATGTCAGTTTTAGGGCCGGGGCCCTCTGAGGGGCTGTGGAGCAGCTGGTTTGTGGTGGTGCTGAAATAAATGAAATAAAAACACCTCAGGTGGGCACAACCACTGATTTCAGCGCTGATTCCACTCCCCTTCCGTGCTTATCCAAATTAAAATATTTGGCTTGAAAGTCGATTTAAAGATTTTGGGGCTTTTAGCTCTAAAACTGTAACTTACCTCATATTTTCAACTCTAAAACTGACATTTTACTCCAGATTAAAACTGTCATTGTCCCTCAGATTTTTAAAAACGGACGTTTCAGATTTGGACCTTATTTTTCCAATTTCACGTTCAGTGCTGAGCCTGGGCTGGTTTTGAGCTGTTTCTCAGTGTTTTGCACCCAATTTCCCCCTCGTTTTCCTCCGTTGCAGGGGAGGATTTCCCCATGTGGATGGTGCCCATCAGTATTTGCACGAGCGAGGACCCCAGCTGTGCCAAAATGCAGATTTTGATGGACAAACCCGAGCTCACCGTGGTGTTGAAGGACACCAAGCCAGAGCAGTGGGTCAAGGTGAGGCCTCAAATTTTCATTTTCCTCCTCCTTCTTTTATTTCCCTTCCGCCTTGGAATTTTGGTTTTCCTCTGGAAAACCTCCTTTTCTTCCCTGTCCTGCTGTGCAGTTTTGGTTCCCATTCCTCCCCTTTCTTTCCCATTTTCCGACAACATAACTGCAGTTTTTTGAGAATTCAAACCTGGAAAAAAAAGTGAAATTAAAGGCAGGATTTGAGTTGAGGTGTTGTGGCTTTTTTAGTCATTGTTATTATTATTATTGTAATTATTGTTATTATGGTTATGGTATTATTGTCTCATTACCATAATAATTATTATTATTACAATCATTATATACTTTATGCCATGTATTAAATATATTCTCTTACTATAATAAATTTATATTTAAATTCTTAACTATATATGTAAGTCTATGCATTATATTATTTTAATGAATACAAAATATATTTCTATATTTCTATTTAAATATTTCTATTTTAAAAATTATAATTTGTATATGCATATATATATATTAATGCATAATTTAATATATTGGTTTTCTGTATATAGTTTTCCTACATATGCTTTTCATATATAAAACACATATATGGACATAGGTATTTTAGATAAATATGAAGATGTATTTTAGATATATATGCATAAATACAAAGGCATATTTTAAATATATAACAATATAAAGATATTTTAGATAAATATATATGGATACAAAGATTTTTTAAATAAATGCCTATAAATAGAAAGTTTAGATAGATAAGTATAAATACAAATACATATTTTATATAGATATAAATTGATACAAAGACATTTTAGACACATACACACAACTATATATTAATATAAATCACACTTTATAAAATCACACGTAACAATAAATGACATTTTATTATACAGACATAAACCAAATTTTATTGAAATCTACACCAGCACAGACCCTACTTTAGCCACAAACAGCTATGAACTGTGTGATTGCTTGCTGCTGAGCCCCTGGGTGTTTGTGCTTTAGCTGAACCTGGGCACGGTGGGGTTCTACCGCACCCAGTACAGCCCGGCCATGCTCGAGAGCCTCATCCCAGCCATCAAGGACCTGTCCCTGCCCCCCGTGGACAGGCTGGGGCTGCAGAACGACCTCTTCTCCCTGGTGAGCCCTGGGACGGGGAAAAACAGCTGGGAACGGGGGGGAATCACCTGAGATTGGGGCAGAATCCTCTGGGAACGGGGGGGAATCACCTGAGATTGGGGCAGAATCCTCTGGGAACGGGGGGGAATCACCTGAGATTGGGGCAGAATCCTCTGGGAACGGGGGGGAATCATCTGGGAATGAGGGGGGAAATCCTCTGAGACTGGGGCAGAATCCCCTGGGAATGGGGAAGAATCATCTGGAAACGGCAGAAAAAATCATCAGGGAATGGGGCAAAGTCATCTGGGATTGGAGGAAAAACGTCTGGGATGGAGAAAATCTTTTGGGACCGGGGAAAAAATCCATTGGGACTGGGGCCAGATCCTCTGGGATTGGGGCAAAATCCTCTTGTATAGAGAAAATGCTTTGGGATTGAGAAAATCCTCAGGGAATGGAGCAAAATAAATTGATGAGCAAATAAAAAATCAGATTAATCCCTTTTTTTCCTTAATAATCAATAAAATAATGTGCTGAGCTAATAAAAATGGGATTAATCTCATTTTTTGTCTCCTCCCCAGGCCCGAGCTGGAATCATCAGCACCGTGGAGGTGCTGAAAGTGATGGAAGCGTTTGTGAACGAGCCCAACTACACCGTGTGGAGCGACCTGAGCTGCAACCTGGGCATCCTGGGCACGCTCCTGTCCCACACAGACTTCTACGAGGACATCCAGGTGTTCGTCAGAGACGTCTTCTCCCCCATCGGGGAGAGGCTGGGCTGGGACCCCAAACCTGGAGAGGGTAGGAGAGTCTGCTGGGGCTGCAACCTGCTGGGGCTGGGGGGATCAGTGAGGGGAAACTCGGCTGGGTGAAAATCATCTGGGTTTGGGGCAAAGGATGGGAAATCCAGCTTGGGATTGAGTAAAAATCATCAGGGTTTGGGAGGAAATGATGGGAAATCCAGGTTGGGATTGAGTAAAAATCATCAGGGTTTGGGGCAAAGGATGGGAAATCCAGGTTGGGATTGAGTAAAAATCATCAGGGGTTTGGGGCAAAGGATGGGAAATCCAGGTTGGGATTGAGTAAAAATCATCAGGGTTTGGGGCAAAGGATGGGAAATCCAGGTTGGGATTGAGTAAAAATCATCAGGGTTTGGGGCAAAGGATGGGAAATCCATCTTGGGATTGAGTAAAAATCATCAGGGTTTGGGGCAAAGGATGGGAAATCCAGCTTGGGATTGAGTAAAAATCATCAGGGGTTTGGGAGGAAATGATGGGAAATCCAGGTTGGGATTGAGTAAAAATCATCAGGGGTTTGGGAGGAAATGATGGGAAATTCAGTTTTGGGTTTGGGAATCTTGTGTATTAATGAATCATCAGGGATTTGGGGGAAAATTTCTGGGAAATTCAGTTATGGAGTTGGGAATCTTGTGTCAATAAATTATCAGGGATTTGGGGGAGAGAAGGGAGGAAAGTGAGGCTGAAAGAGGCATTGGACCACCCCTGGATTCTCTGCATGTCCTCAGGGATTGTCACACAGCTGCAATAAAGCTTCAATGCTGAGCTTTGTCTCCCAAATATTCCCATTTTTCTCTTCTTCCTCACTCCTAGACCCTCCCGAGGGGTCTGGTTTTGGGAAAATTAGGAAAAGCTCCAGATAATCCCATTTTTGTGTTCTTTCTCTCTCCTAGACCCTCCTGAGGGGTCTGGCCTTAGGAAAACTGGGAAAAGCTCCCAAACAATGCCATTTTCGTGTTCTCTGTCTCTCCTAGGGCACCTGGATGCCCTGCTGAGGGGGCTGGTTTTGGGCAAGCTGGGGAAAGCTCCCAAACAATGCCATTTTCGTGTTCTCTCTCTCTCCTAGGGCACCTGGATGCCCTGCTGAGGGGTCTGGCCTTAGGAAGACTGGGGAAAGCTCCCAAACAATGCCATTTTTGTGTTCTCTCTCTCCTAGGGCACCTGGATGCCCTGCTGAGGGGGCTGGCCTTAGGAAAACTGGGAAAGCTCCCAAACAATGCCATTTTCGTGTTCTCTCTCTCCTAGGGCACCTGGATGCCCTGCTGAGGGGGCTGGTTTTGGGCAAGCTGGGGAAAGCCGGGCACAAGGCGACGCTGGAGGAGGCGCGGCGCCGCTTCAAGGAGCACGTGGAGGGGAAGCACGTCCTGTCTGCTGACCTGAGGAGTCCTGTAGGTCCTGGGGGCCTTGGGGGTCCCCTCAGGCTGTCCCCTCCCCTGGCAGGTGGATTCCAGAGGGTGGGGAACGAGAGGGGAGCAGGCTGGGAGATGGGAGCGTCCCTCCTTGTGTCATCCTGGCCTTTCCGCTTTTGGAATTGCCAAAATTCTCCTGGAACGGAGGAAAACATCCAAGAGTTGAACTCCATCTCTCCAATGCAGAGTTGAAGCCCTGGTGCTTCCAGATGTGGGAATTCCAGCCCAATTCCATACAAATTGCTGCTTTTCCAAGAGTGTGATGGTTTTATTTCCGATTTTCTCCCAGGTCTATGTGACTGTGCTGAAGCACGGGGACAGCTCCACCCTGGACACCATGCTAAAGGTGGGTGCTCACTCTCCAAAACCCCACATTTCCCCCTAAAAATCCCTCTGGGCTGGGGTTTATCCACACCCAATTCCCTTGGGAATTTCTCCCTGTGCTGCTTGACCTTCATACAAACCGGTGGAAATCACTTTGTTCCTTGGAATTAACAGCGCCACCAGCCAGGCCAATTTGTCCCTGATTAGGTTTGCTGAGTAATTAGCAGCTCTGGCACCCACAGAGGGCTCATTAGGCGTGGGATTAATGATGAATGAATATTTGGATGTGTTTCCCTGCAGCTGCACAAGCAGGCTGACATGCAGGAGGAGAAGAACCGGATTGAGCGCGTCCTCGGGGCCATCTCCCAGCCAGAGCTGATCCAAAAAGTTCTCACCTTTGCACTTTCAGTGAGTTCCCTTCCCCTGGGCTGTTCCCTGGGGAGCGCCCTGGGCATGGCCTAAACCTGCAGGAGTCTCCTCCCGGGTCAGGCTTGCAGCTGGGCCTTCAGAGTTTTGGGGAAATTCCAAATTAAGAAAAATCTCAGCAAGCTGGGTCCAAATTAAGAAAAATCTGAGAGTTGGTTCAGAGTAACACAAATCTGAGAGCCTTGGTTCCAAATTAACAAAATTTTGAGAGAGCTGGATCCAGATTACAAAAATCTGAGAGAGTTGGTTCCAAATTAACAAAAAATCTGAGTAAGGTGGTTCCAAATTAAAAAAAAACCTCTGAATGAGCTGATTTCAAATTAAGAAAACTCTGATTGCTCTGTTTGGAGGCAGCTGCTGTGGGGATTCTGTGTGTTCAGAGCAGTTGATTCCCTGGTGCTGTGGGAATTAATCCCAATTTTCCTGGTGCTGCTCTGCTTCCAGCACCAATTCCCAGGAAGCCAGAATGCAGTGTGGCCTCTCAATTTACCAAAGAGCCAGAATAATCTCTCTACATCTTTCCTTTCTTCAGTTAAAATAAGATTTTTTTTTTTGGCGGGTGTAACCTGGGAATAACTCAGGGATTTGCTTCTCCTTCACTCTTTGAGTTGCACATTAAATTTTGGGGTAAAAAATTTGCCTAAATTGACAGATTGGCTGTAGAAATACCTAAAACCTCAAGCCAAGGTGCTGGAATTGTTGGGAAAATGTGGAATATTGAGAATATTTCCCTCCCCAGGAAGAGGTACGTCCCCAGGACACAGTGTCAGTGATTGGAGGAGTGGCTGGAGGCAGCAAACAGGGCAGGAAAGCTGCTTGGAAATTCGTAAGGGACAACTGGGAGGAGCTTTATAATCGATACCAAGGTGGATTCTTAATATCCAGATTAATAAAGGTACGTGGGGCCCTGAGGAAAAGCCCTTCCCTCCCATCTGCCACTGGAAATGGTGAATCTCACCTTTAATCTAATAATTAATTAATAATTTCTTGTTGGTTTTTTTCCCCTCCCTTCAGCTCACAGTGGATGGATTTGCAAATGATAAAATGGCTGCAGAAGTGAAGGTAAGAAACTTTAATTAAAGAATTGATTAATTAGTCACTGATAAACTTGGGGTGCTCTGGCTGGAAGAATCAAATCCTGGTGGATTTTGTTGTTCTGTGCCCAAACTGCCCCTCTTTAGGTTGGATAAAATATGATTGAAATGCCTTAAATCAGCATTTTGGAAGTAATCTGGAATTTCCACTGATTTTTTCTTCATTGACTTCAACTTTGATAAAATCCAGCAGAGTTTGGCAGCAGCTTTGAGCCTCCCCAAAAAAGAAAACTTTTAAATATTCAGAATTATCCCAACCTCCATCATTGGTAGAGCTCTGAGAGTGGGTGTGGATTTCATGATTTATTCTTTCCCCCCATTTTTCCAAGAACATCTTGGAAGAAGAAACTTTAAAATAGGGCTGTTAATCTGTTAATTAGCACTGTCCTATTAGGAAAACACTGAGGAGGAATTGTAATTCCAAAGATCAGCTGAGCCCTGAACTGGCTCTGTGCTTTTTATCATTTAGTGACTTTTCTTAGTAAAGATTTAATAGTAGAAAATACAGAGAAGTTTTGCACTAGAATTTATTTTATTTTATTTTATTTGTTTGCGAAACACTGAGCAGGAAACCCACCCCTAATTAACTCCCAGCTCATTTCCAAGAGAATTCCTGACCTTTGAGGGGGAATTTCCCACTTGTGAGCCCCAGTGTCACCTTGCAGGGTGTGAGGTGCTCTGCCAAGTGCTGGGGAAAGCTGCTTGGAGGGAGGCAGGGACAGCTTGGGCTCCCCGGCCCTGGAAAATGCAGAGTCACAGCAGCCCTGGGAGCTGCTCCTGCTGGGGGAAACCGGGACTGCCCTGGCCAGATGGGCCTGGGGGCCTGAACGGGGCCTGGGGGCCTGAACGGGGCCTGGGGGAACTGAACTGGGCCTGGGGGCCTGAACTAGGCCTGGGGGCACTGAACGGGGCCTGGGGGCACTGAACGGGGCCTGAACGGGGCCTGGGGGCACTGAACGGGGCCTGGGGGCACTGAACGGGGCCTGGGGGCCTGAACGGGGCCTGGGGGCCTGAACGGGGCCTGGGGGCCTGAACGGGGCCTGAGGGCCTGAACGGGGCCTGAGGGCACTGAACGGGGCCTGGGGGCACTGAACGGGGCCTGGGGGCCTGAACGGGGCCTGGGGGCACTGAACGGGGCCTGAGGGCACTGAACTGGGCCTGAGGGCACTGAACTGGGCCTGGGGGCACTGAACGGGGCCTGGGGGAACTGAACGGGGCCTGAACGGGGCCTGGGGGAACTGAATGGGGCCTGGGGGAACTGAACGGGGCCTGAGGGCACTGAATGGGGCCTGGGGGCCTGAACGGGGCCTGGGGGCCTGAACGGGGCCTGAGGGCACTGAATGGGGCCTGGGGGAACTGAACTGGGCCTGGGGGCACTGAATGGGGCCTGAGGGCACTGAACTGGCCAGAAAGGGCCTGGGGGCACTGTCCAGCCCCTGGGGGCACTGCCCTGGGCCTGGGGGCACTGTCCATCCAAACTGGAAACTCAGGATCACCCTGAAACCTTCCAGAGTGGCTTCACCTCTGGGCAGTTTTGGGTGCCAGGGCTGATCTGAAGCTGTTGGAGAAGTGTCCAGATGGGGCCAGGGTGGGGTTTGGGGTGTCTGAGCAGGGCCAGGGGTTGAATTGATGCTCCCTGTGAGCTCCAGGGCTGTAGGGGCAATTTCCTCAGGGCTGTAGGGGCAATTCCCTCAGGGGTGTAGGGGCAATTCCCTCAGGGCTGTAGGGGCAATTCCCTCAGGGCTGTAGGGGCAATTTCCTCAGGGCTGTTGGGGCAATTCCCTCAGGGCTGTAAGGGCAATTTCCTCAGGGCTGTAGGGGCAATTCCCTCAGGGGTGTAGGGGCAATTCCCTCAGGGCTGTAGGGGCAATTCCCTCAGGGCTGTTGGGGCAATTCCCTCAGGGCTGTAAGGGCAATTTCCTCAGGGCTGTAGGGGCAATTCCCTCAGGGGTGTAGGGGCAATTCCCTCAGGGCTGTAGGGGCAATTCCCTCAGGGCTGTAGGGGCAATTCCCTCAGGGACAGGCTGGCACTGTGGGGATCATCATCCTGTGCAGGGTAGGAGCTGGACTGAGCCCCCATCTCTGCAGGTGTTTCCTTATCCCTGGAAGAGTTTCCCCATCCCTGTAGCTGTTTCCCCATCCCTGGAAGAGCTCCCCCATTCCTCCTGGTGTTTCCCCATCCCTGGAAGCATTTCCCCATTCCTGCAGGTGTTTCCCCACCCCTGTAGGTGTTTCCCCATCCCTGGAAGTGTTCCCCCATTCCTCCTGGTGTTTCCCCACCCCTGGAAGTGTTCCCCCATTCCTCCTGGTGTTTCCCCATCCCTGGAAGAGCTCCCCCATTCCTCCTGGTGTTTCCCCATCCCTGGAAGTGTTCCCCCATTCCTCCTGGTGTTTCCCCATCCCTGGAAGCATTTCCCCATCCCTGTAGGTGTTCCCCCATTCCTGCAGGTGTTTCCCCACCCCTGTAGGCGTTTCCCCACCTCTGGAAGTGTTCCCCCCTTCCTCCTGGTGTTTCCCCACCCCTGTAGGCGTTTCCCCATCCTGGCTGATTTTCCATCGGCCCCGCCCCAAGGCCCCGCTCGCTCTGAGGGGTCCCCGGCCGTGTCCGCAGCTGTCGCTGTCCCCGCAGGCGTTCTTCGAGAGCCACCCGGCGCCGTCGGCGGAGCGCACGGTGCAGCAGTGCTGCGAGAACATCCTGCTGAACGCGGCGTGGCTGCGGCGCGACGCCGACAGCATCCAGCACTTCCTGCAGCAGCGCCGGGCGCCGCCCGCCCCCGTGTGAGCCCCCCGCGCCCGCAGCGGCCCCAGCGCAGCCCCGGGCACCGGGAGGAGCCCCCACCGATGACCCACATGCCAAGAATTTGGGAGTTTTGGTTTTGGTTTGTTTCCCCTTCTTTTTGTTGGTTTTTTTTTTTTTTTTTCCTTTTTTCCCCCCCTTTTTTTATTTTGGTTTCTTTTCCTTTTTTCTTTTTTTTTTTGTTTATTTCCTCTTCCTCCTTCTCCTCCTCCTCCTCCTCAAGCCCGTGGGGATTGGACCGTGAATGTAGAGTTTAATCGGTTCCTGCTCACACACTCCAAGAATTTGGGAAAATTCTGTTCGGAAAAAAAAAACAAACAACAACAGCAACAACAACAACAAAAAAAATCTATCAGCGATTCTGCAGAAAGAGAGAGAGAGAAAAAAAATACAAAAATACAAAAAAAAGAGAGAGAAAAATCTGTAAATATGATAGTAATAAAATAGAGCATAACAAAACTGTGAAACTTCCTCAAGCCTTGTCAGTGGTTAAAATATTTAACACCCCCCTCCCCTTTCCTGACACTTATTGACAGATGTTCTGTTTTTTACACCCTCCCTCCCCCCAAAAAAAGGAAACCAGGGGTTTTTAGGTCAGTGCAGAGCCTGAGGCAGGAGTGGGGCCTCAGCCTTGTGTGGAACAGATCCCGGGGCCAGGCAGGTGTGGTTGGACAGAACCTGTGCAAGGTTTTGGGGAGATGTCCCTGAACCCTCCCCACCCCAAGGATAGTAGGGTTCCCCTTTCCCTTTTGTGTTACCTCTCAGCAACAAAAAAACCCCAAAAAACCCCAAAACCCCCCCAAAACCCCCCAACCCCCCTGTTCTGTTTCTCCTGGGTGCCCCCACCCCTGTCGCTGATGTCCTTTGAGGAGAGCTCGGGATTGTAAAGGAAACTCCTCTCAGAGCCACATTAAAGCAGAAAGGTTCGTGCAGTTTGATTTCATTTCCGTTTCTCCTGGCCCCTTCTCCCCGCGCAGGGGGACGGGGCCGCTCCTGCTGCTGCTGCTGCTGGGGCAGGGCTGCCCTGCTCCCCTCCAGAGGATCCAGCTGCTCCTGCTCCTCCCTCTCCATCATTGCCCTGGAAATTTGGATTCTGAAGCCTTAAATCAGTGATGACGATGATGATGATGATGATGATGAAGCTGTGCCATCATCCCCTCCCAAAGCAACGTGGTCCTACTAACCAGCCACCCTCTAATACACAAAGGTTGGAGTTCCAGCTTTTTATTTTTGGTTTTTCCTCCCTTTTTCCTTATTTTCTTTAACAGGAATTCGTATTTGGTGTGGCTTAACTGTTAATTTTTTCAGAAGGTCATCAGATTTAACTTGTCAGACTGCTTCCCCTCGAGACATTTTTGTGCTATTGTTTAAAAAAAAAGATTACAAAAAACCCACAAAAAATAAAAAAAAACAAGCAAAAAAAGAGTACAAAATAAAGAAAAAAAAAAAAGATTTAAAAGAGTTGGCGTTAATAAAAATGTCAATGTGAAATTCACGTCCTCACCTTGTGTTCTGTTTGAAGGCTGAAATGGACCCAAAGCTGGGTTTATTTGGAGCCTGAAGTGACCCAAAGCTGTGAGGGGACAGCAGAGGCCAAGGTGCCGCTTTACAGGACCCGTCCTGTGCCACTGGGGTAGAGTTTGTGCCATGTGAACAAAAACCACCCTCAGGCACTCCAGAACTGCCCACGACTTAGCAGAGAAAGGAAAGAAAAAAGCTGTGAATAAAAATAAAGTATTGAAGAGCGCAAAGTTGACGGAATAACGCCGTGGAGGCGCTTCCAGGGTGGGGAAACGCCCCGGAATTGTGAATGTTGAGGCTCTGAGCTCTCGGCCGGTTGCACTGCCCAGGCCGGGCTGGGAACGAGCCTGGCTCGGGAATTTCGCTGCTGTCAGCACCAGCCCTGCCCCAGGCTAAGCCGCTTTCCCTTCTGCTGCCTGCACACGGACAAAGTGAAAACAACCCCGAGCGAGCGGGGCCGGGGCATCCGCGTGGGACCGGCACAGAAACAGCAACCGCAGCAGCAAACGGGGCCGGGCTGGGCTGCATCCCCGTTAAAGGAACTTCGGGATCACTCCTTTCCATAGGAAACCTTAATTTTTATCGTGGGTGACAAAGTAATGCTGGGGAGAGGGGCAGGACAAGGACAGAGGAGTTTTGCGGTGAGGAAAGGGCTGAGATGGGGCTCAGGGCGTGATTAACGAGGGGATTGTGGTAATTAAGGAGGGAATCGTGGCTGCCACAGCCCTGGAGCGCCGGGGACAGCGGGACCTGTCCCTGCCCGTGGCAGGGTGGCACTGCATGAGCTTTAACCTCCTTCCCCCCCGAACCATGCCGTGATTTTGCCCACGGGATTTTGGAGCGTCCCCACCAGGGACACCTGAGGGATCCAAGGGGGGATCCACGGATCCAACCCAGAACTCCTGGAGCTCCGGGAGGTTTCGGATCACCACCGTTCCATGGAGAGCTGTCCCAGTGCCCGATCACTCCCTCCCAAGCAGGAATTCCTTCCCCAAACCCTGTCCGACCCTGCCCTCTCCCCGCCGGGCGCCTCCTTTTCCCCGAATTCCCTCGGATCCCGTTTCTGGAGCGCGTCCCTTTCCCGGGATCCCGGAATCCTCCGGGAGCGAGGGACGATGCCAGGGCCGAGCCCGGCGCTCCCCCGCCCGGGGCAGCGCTCGCCTCTCCCGGCCCTTCCCGGTGCCTCCCAGCCGCGGGAGGGGCCGGGGCTGTGTCCCGGTAATTGTCGCTTGTCCCCGCGGTGTTTGCGGTTTGTGTGTCACTAATTGCCACTCGCCGTTACAGCCCGTTAATTATCACCCGCCGCTCTCCACCTGTCCCGTTTTCCCTTTTCCTTCCCGTTCCCGCATCCCTCGGCTGTGCCGGTGTCACCCGGTTTGGGGACACACCGGGCTGCGGAGGGACCGCGGTGCCCGTCCCGGGGGCACTCGGGGGACACCGGAGCCGGGGCGGGGCGGGTTCTGGCGGGGCTGTCTCCCCGGGGAGCGCTTCCATCACGGCCCGAGGGACATCCCGGTTCCTGCGGGACCCCGTCCCGGAGCGACTCTGCAGGGCCGGGCAGGACACCCGGACACACCCCCGGCCCCGGGACACCCGCGCCGGCTCCGCTTCCCGCTGCGCGCCGAGCACGTGGCTCCTCCCAAGCCGGTTCCGGTGCCGCTGCCGCCGCTTTCCGCGCCCGCCGCGGGCGGAGCTGCGCGGGCCGTGGCCGGAACCAGCAGCGCTGCCGGTGGCCCAGCAGCGGCGCCGCTGCCCCGGCTCTCCTCCCGTCGGTCCCGCCGGTCCCGGTGCCGCCCCCACCCGCGGCCCAACGTGGTCGCGGCCCTCTTCCCCCCCCGCCCCGCGGCAATGGTCCCGGCCCGGCCCCGCCCAAGCCCCGCGCGCGCCGCCGGAAGCCCCGCCCCTTCTCTTTCCTCCCCCGCTGTCCCCCTTTGCCCCCCCACCGCCAATGTCCTCGCGCCGCCGGCCCAGCCAATAGAAAGGCGCGCGCGCCGGCCCGGGGGGGCCCCGCCGGCCAATCAGCGCGGCGGGCGCGGGGCGCGCGCGCGGGGCCTCCTGGCGTATCCCTCCGCCGCCCGGTGCGCGCGCGCGCCGCCGCCTCCCCGCTCGCGCGGCCCCTTCTTTTTTTTTTTTTTTTTTTCCCTTTTTTTTCTTTCCTTCTTCTTTTTCCGTTCTTTTTTTGTTTGTTTTTTTTTTTTTTTGAAAATAATCTCCCGCCACCGCCCCGCAGCCGCACCGGGAGCCGCCCCCGCCCCGCTCCGGCCTCCGCCCGCCGCCTCCGCGGGGCAGGCCCCGGCTTTCCGCCCTTCCCCTCCCTCCCCTCCTCCGGCCCGCCCCGCTTCCCCCCCCCTTCCCCTTCCCCTCCTCCTCCTCCTCCTCCTCCCGCCGGCGCCGGAGCCGCCACGCCGCCGCCATGGAGCTCATCACCATCCTAGAGAAGACGGTCTCGCCGGGTAGGGCGCGGGCTGAGGGCTCAGGGCAGCGGGGCGGGCAGGCCCGGCGGGGCCGGGCGGGGCGGGGGCCGCGCAACCCGCGGGGCGGCCGAGGCGGCGCCCGCAGCCCCGGGGAGGGCGTGGGCGGCGGCGGAGGCCGTGGGGCGGGCGGGAACCGTGGCGGCGGGGAGGCTCCCGGGCACGCTAAGGAGCGTGCTTGGAGCCTGAGGGCCCGGGCGGTTGGGCCGCGGCTGACGCCGGTTTCCCCTCCGCAGACTGCTCAGAGCTCGAGGCGGCGCAGAAGTTCCTGGAGCAGGCGGCCATCGAGAACCTGGTGAGCGCTCGGGGCGGCCCCGGGGGTGGCGGGGCCGGTGGCGGGGCCGGCGCTGCCCCGAGCGCTCCGCGGCCCCCCCGCCCCGCCCGGCTCGGCCCGGCCCGGCCCGGCCCAGCCGCCATGGCCGCTGCCGCCCCTGCCCGCGCCCGGCGGCCGCGCGGGCCAATCACAGCGCGCCCTGCGGATCCGGCAGCCAATCAGCGCGCGGCACCGGGCCGGGGGGCGGGGCCGGTGCGGGAGCGGCCGCGGGCCATGTGCGGCCACCGCGGCCATCGCGGCCCCGGGCGCCGCCCGGTCCTAAAGCCCGGCCGCCTGCGGGGACCCCCGGCCGGCCCCGCCTGCCGCTTCCAGCGCCTGCGGGACCCCCGTTCGCTCCTAGTGCCGCCGCACCCCCGCCCAGTCCCGCTGCCCGCTCCTACCGCCCGGCCCTGCACCCGCGGGACCCCCGGCCGGTTCTAGCGCCCGCTCCTACGGGACCCTCTCCCAGCCTTGCCGTCCGCGGGATCCCTGCCCAGCCCTGCTGCCCGGTGCCAGTGTCCGGTTTTACTGCCTGTGGGACCCCCGCCCAGCCCAGCTGCCCCGTTCCAGTGCCCTCGGGACCCCTGTCCGGTCCTGCTGCTCGGCGCACCGGGCCCGCCGCATCCCCTCGGGCCCCCCGGCCGGGCGGGATCGGAGCTTCGGGAGTCTGGGGAGGAGCTCGGGGGCGGCTGGTGGGGAGGGAGGTGCGGCTGGGCAGGGGGAGTTGCACCCCCGGTGACCTTAGATTTGAGGAAGAAAAGAAGTCTGAAAAAAGAAAAGAAAGGGGGAACAAAAAGCCCAAAGCCCCGGGTGTAGCCGCGGTGCTGGAGCAGGGGATTCGAGGCTGGTGCTGCTCGAGAAGGGTTTTTGCTTAGTCAAGGCGTGGGGCTGCAGCCCTGGCTGCTCCCCGCAGCCCTGGGGAGCACTGGGGGTGCTGGGTCCCGGTGTCCCGGTGCTGTCCTTGTCGCAGCCCCGCTGCCACCCCCAGAACTGGCACCTGTCACCCCCAGCAGTTCCTCCCCTGGCCCGCTGTGAGCTGGGACAGCCACGGGGGTTCTGTGTTTGTGGCGCTCCTGGGAGGAGGGTGAGCTCCCCTCGGGGCAGGATTGATGCAGCCTTTGTGCTCAGCACCAGTTTTGAGGGAAAATCCTCTGGGGTGGTGCTGGGGGCACCTCAGGATGCCCCAGCCGAGCCTGGAGCTCCAGGGCTCTGTGGTGTGAGGGATTTTGGGGTGATGGGCAGGAGCTGCTCATGGTCCTGATTCCCAGGTGCTGGGAAGAGCTGGGGAAATGTGGATTTCCCAAGGTTTCGTTTTCCCCTCTGCCTGGGGGGATTGCTCCAAGCTTTCATTTTTACTTTGCTTTGTGAGAGAGAGGCAGGGCTGGCACCAAGGACCTGTGTGGGAATGGTCCAGGCTGGGAGGGGGCTGAGTCCTGGAGGAGGATGAGGGTGGGGATGAAGCAGGAGGATGAGGATGAGGAATTCAGGCCTGTCCCCACCACAGGATGTGGTCCCTGGGTGGGAAGAGCCTTTCCCAGGAGAGGGAAGGGGCAGGAGAGCCCCAGGGCTTTGGGAGCATCTCCCAGTTCCCTGCTGGAGCCTCCTGCTCTTCCTCTCCCCCCTTCCTCCTCCTCTGCACCCCTAATTAACTCCCTTTAGCTAATTTATCCATTTTTACCTGAGCTGTTCCCTGACACCTCTGCAGATGCGCCAGGTCAGGCACATCTGCCCTCACCTTATCTCTCAAACCTGAGGTTTCTTGTGATACTGCTCTTTTTTTTTAGCTGAATTTACCTCAAAACCTCATGAAAAGACAAATTTTCCTGCTAATTTATGAGTGAGAAACCCAAGGATGCTTCTCCACCTGTGAATTTCAGGAGTTTTCTTGTCCAAGGTGGCAGCAACACTTCTGGGTTGTCCTGTGAGCTAATTCTAGCTGGTTCCTCACTCCTGATACAATCACAATTTAAAATTTGGTTTGAAGTGGTTTAGTGGGCTCTGTTCGTAGGGTTTATTCTATTGCATTAAATTTAGAATATTTCTAAATATTTCTATAAATTTAGAATGTTTCTAATGCTTTACAGCATCTCTTAAAGTTTTCCCCCAAGAATTTGACCCCAAATTCTTCAGTTTGAACTTGAAGAGTTTGGGATGGAACTAAAATTAATTTTATCTCAAGATCTGGGCTTGGGCATTGAAAACCTGGGGTCCAAGGCACTGGAGTTGTTTGTTCAACTTTTGAATGTTGAGTTAGTTTTACAAATGGGTTATGGTGCCCCAAAATCTTTGTAATTTAAGTTTGGTTTTTTTTTTCTTTAAGGATATATTTTAAGATTTCTTAAAAGATTTTAGAAATGGGTTTATTGTAAAAAAGTAGAAGATTTTTAGGAAAATCGCTTGGAAAGCAATGCATCTGCTCCCACTATTTTCTAGGAAGGCTTCTCTGAGCAGGCAAAAAGCTTTTGAGGAAAAATATTCAGGAAAAAATAAAACTTCACTGCTGACACTTGACTTAGGGGAAGCCTCTGAAATGTGAAGAAATTTTAAAAAGGTTTGAAAGAAGAAAAGGTTTAAAAATTGAAGGTTTTAGCAGAGGAAGTGGCACCAATGTCAGGGGGTTTTGTTTGCACCCAGGTGCTTTTTTGGGGGGGTCGATCGTAATTTTGGGGGGGTCGATCATAATTTTGAGGGGCTGATTATAATTTTGAGGAGTTAATCATCACTGTGGTCAGCAGAGAGTTTGGAATGTCACAGATCAGAGGTTCCCCATTTTACTAATCCCAGTTTGGGTGTGGAATCGCCCAAGCAGCGAGCAGGGAGTTCCTCCGTCATTCCCACCCAGAACCTCCATGTTTTGCCCCATAAATGCCCCATTTGAGGGCGCTGCCGGGGCGGGCAGGAGCAGGGAAGGTGGCGGGGCCCCGGTGTCAGCTCTGAGGGGATCCCCACGCCCGCGGAGCCCGGCCCTGCCCGCCGGGAGCCGAGCCCGTGCCCTCGGCGCGGCCCGGCCGGGGCTGACCGCGCTCTCTCCGCAGCCCACCTTCCTGGTGGAACTGTCCAAAGTGCTGGCCAACCCCGGCAACAGCCAGGTGGCGCGCGTGGCCGCGGGGCTGCAGATCAAGAACTCGCTGACCTCCAAGGACCCCGACATCAAGGCCCAGTACCAGCAGAGATGGCTCGCCATCGACGCCAACGCCCGCAGGGAGGTCAAGAACTTCGTAAGTCCCGGCCTCGCTCCTCCTGTTCCCTCGTTTGCGCCTCGGGTCATCACCCCTGGTTCTCCACCTGAGCAGTCTTCTCCTGCCCTCTGGAGCAGCAGCTCAGTTCTGGGAGTTGGTTTCATCCGGATGAGTTTTGGGGTGGCATTTGGACTAAGATCTTCCCCCAGGGGTTGGTTGAGTGCTGGTACAGCTCTCTATGGGATGCTTGTGATCCCAAAGCTGTTAGAACTCTGGGGTTGGATCTGTTGGGTTGGGTTTTGGGGTTTCCCCAGAGGCTGTTTGGACACTGGGACAGCTCCCCATGGAATGGTGGTGATCCCAAAGCTCTCAGAGCTCCAGCAGTTTGGGGTTGGATCTGTTGGGTTGGGTTTTGGGGTTTCCCCAGAGGGTGTTTGGGCACTGGGACAGCTCCCCAAGGAGGGATGATGATCCCAAAGCTCTCAGAGCTGCCAGGGGTGCACAGGGTGGATTTTGGGGTGTCCTGCAGGGATGGGAGCTGGGCTGGGTGCTCCCTGTGGATCCCTTCCAGCTCAGGATGTTTGGGATTTATGGAAGGTTCTGGCAGGACAGGGGAGGATGCTTTTGGACTGGAAGAGGATTGGTTTAGAGGAGCTAAAGGAAGAAGTTTCTACAGTGAGGCTCTAAAAACGCTGCAGGGATTGCCCAGAGCAGCTGTGGCTGCCCCTGGGAGAGTGGGAAATGTTCCTGTCCGTGGCCCTGGGTGGGATTTACGGTCCCTTCCCACCCAAACCATTCCAGGATTCCATGGTTTCCCTTGCAGCCTGGCTGGGCGTTGATTTTTCTGCAGGAGATGCTTTTTGAGGAAGATTTTTCTTCCCTTTCTGAGGAGGATCTTCCCAAAGTGCTCTCCACTCCCCATCAGCATCTTTGAAATGAGCCTGAGCAACGTTCACATGAGGCCCAGCAAGTTTTAAAAGTGAAAAATGGGGGAGAAAAATGACAAGTTCCAGATAGAAAATGAATAAAAACTGGTGCGTTTTCCCGAGGATGCTCTTTGCCCGGTTGGAGTTCAGAGCCTGCAGGGACAGAAGTGGTGGCTCAGTGCTTTGTTGTTTCGTTTTGGCTGATGGGAGCAAAAAGCGGTGCTGGGATTTGTGCAGCGCTCTGTGACTGACTCAGCTCGGCCCCGAGCTTTGTGTTTATTTTCTGTGTGTAAACAGAGTCGCTCCCGAGAGTCCCAGAACGATTTGGGTGGGGAGAACCCTGAATTCCATCAGCTCCCACCTTTCCTTCGCCCGGGGTGCTCCAGGCCCAGTCTGGCCTTGGACATGGCCGGGATCAGGGGCAGCCGCAGCAGGGGCTGAATTTGGGTGCGAGATGAGGGAGCGCCTTTGGTCCTTTATTTCCATGGAATGTTACTGGGATCAGGAGCTGTCCCTGTGCACTGGAATTGAACCATTTGTTGCTGTTTTCAACACCAAAAACCCAACATTTAGGTGGAAACTTGGAAAATGAAGGTGTGGAACTGGAAATGCTGATAAAATGCACCCCACTCCCTCCAGTTTTGAAAGGAAATGTTGGTGGTGTGTAACTGGAAATGCTGAAAAAATTAATTCTCGTGTCTTTGTTTTTTAAAGAAAGTTTCATTGGTGTATGACCAAAAATGCTGGAAAAAGGCTAATCCCTTCCTCTATTTTTTATAGAAAATGTTATTGGTATTCAAGTGGAAATGATCAAAAAAAAAAAAAAAGCATTTCCCTCTCTATTTTTTTTTAAAAAGTTATTGGTGTAGAACTGGGAATGCTGAAAAAAGTTCATCCCATTTCCCTCCATTTTTTAGAGGAAGTTACTGGTGTAAAACTAAAAATGATGGAAAAGTGCAAACCCCTCCCTCTACTTTTTAAAGAAAATTTTACTGGCGTATGACTGGGAAATGCTGAAAAAATCCCTCTGTTTTCTAGAGAAAGTTATTGGTGTATAACTAAAAATGATGGAAAAGTGCAAACCCCTGCCTCTGTTTTTTAAAGAAAATTTTACTGGTGTATAACAGGAAAAGCTGAAAAAATGCATCCCCCTCCCTCCGTTATTTTAAGGAAAAGTTCCCAAATTCCACCACCAAAAATCAACCCCAATGTCCAACAAAATGACACAGATAATTTTGGCATTTAAAAATTTGCTTTTCGTGTTGATTTCAACCCCGATTTGTTGAACTTTTACCAGAAAGTTAAGGAAAAGTTCCCAAATTCCACCACCAAAAATCTTCCTGATCGATCCCAATGCATTACAAAACTACCAAGATAATTTTAGCATTAAAAAATTTCCTTTTTGGGGCGAATTCAACCGCGATTTGTTGAACCTTTAGCCCGGCAGTCCCAGCCGGGCTGTTGGCGTCCCCAGCAGCGTTTTTGGGGTTCCCAGCAGCGCTTTTGGGGTTCCCAGCAGCGCTTTTGGGGTTCCCAGCAGCGTTTTTGGGGTTCCCAGCAGCGCTTTTGGGGGGTTCCCAGCAGCGTTTGTGTGGGGTTCCCAGCAGCGTTTTTGGGGTTCCCAGCAGCGTTTTTGGGGTTCCCAGCAGCGTTTTTGGGGGGTTCCCAGCAGCGCTTTTGGGGTTCCCAGCAGTGTTTCTGCAGGTTCCCAGCAGCGCTTTTGGGGGGTTCCCAGCAGCACTTTTGGGGGGTTCCCAGCAGCGTTTTTGGGGTTCCCAGCAGCGCTTTTGGGAGGTTCCCAGCAGCATTTTTGGGGTTCCCAGCAGCGCTTTTGGGGGATTCCCAGCAGCGTTTTTGGGGTTCCCAGCAGCGCTTTTGGGGGGTTCCCAGCAGCGTTTGTGCGGGTTCCCAGCAGCGTTTTTGGGGTTCCCAGCAGCGTTTTGCGGGGTTCCCCGGTGATCTGTGGCCGGTCTTTCCCGGGTTCCCCGGTGATCTGTGGCCGGTCTTTCCCGGGTTCCCCAGTGATCTGTGGCCGGTCTTTCCCCGGTTCCCCGTGATCTGTGGCCGGTCTTTCCCGGGTTCCCCAGTGATCTGTGGCCGGTCTTTCCCCGGTTCCCCGTGATCTGTGGCCGGTCTTTCCCGGGTTCCCCGGTGATCTGTGGCCGGTCTTTCCCGGGTTCCCCAGTGATCTGTGGCCGGTCTTTCCCCGGTTCCCCGTGATCTGTGGCCGGTCTTTCCCGGGTTCCCCAGTGATCTGTGGCCGGTCTTTCCCCGGTTCCCCGGTGATCTGTGGCCGGTCTTTCCCGGTTCCCCGTGATCTGTGGCCGGTCTTTCCCCGGTTCCCGGTGACCTGTGGCCGGTCTTTCCCGGGTTCCCCAGTGATCTGTGGCCGGTCCCTGATGCCCGTTTGTGCGGCGCAGGTGCTGCAGACGCTGGGCACAGAGACGTACCGGCCCAGCTCGGCGTCGCAGTGCGTGGCCGGCATCGCCTGCGCCGAGATCCCCATGAACCAGTGGCCCGAGCTGATCCCGCAGCTGGTGGCCAACGTCACCAACCAGCACAGCACCGAGCACATGAAGGAGTCCACGCTCGAGGCCATCGGCTACATCTGCCAGGACATCGTGAGTGCCCGGGGCGCTGGGGCTGCGGCTGGGATAGCGCGGAGGCCGTCACGGCCTGCGATGGGTGGCTGGGGTCCTTGGGCTGGAGATTTTGGGGTTCTTTGGGTTCCATTCTCTGGGTTGGAGATGTTTGGGTTCTTTGGGTTCCATTCTCTGGGTTGGAGATGTTTGGGTTCTTTGGGTTGGAGATTTTTGGATTCTTTGGGTTGGAGATTTTTTGGATTCTTTGGGTCGGAGATTTTTTGGATTCTTTGGGTTGGAGATTTTTGGATTCTTTGGGTAGGAGATTTTTGGGTTCTTTGGGTTCCATTCTCTGGGTTGGAGATTTTTGGTTCTTTGGGTTCAGTTCTTTGGGTTGGAGATTTTTGGATTCTTTGGGTTTAAGTTTCTTGGATTCTTTGGGTTCAATTCTTTGGGTTGGAGATTTTTTGGATTCTTTGGGTTGGAGATTTTGGATTCTTTGGATTGGAGATTTTTTGGATTCTTTGGGTTGGAGATTTTTGGATTCTTTGGGTTCCATTCTTTGAGTTGGAGATTTTTTGGATTCTTTGGGTTGGAGATTTTAGATTCTTTGGGTTCCATTCTTTGGGTTGGAGATTTTTTGGATTCTTTGGGTTTGATTCTTTGGGTTGGACATTTTTTGATTCTTTGGGTTCAATTCATTGGGTTGGAGATTTTTGGATTCTTTGGGTTCCATTCTTTGGGTTGGAGATTTTTGGATTCTTTGGGTTGAAGTTTCTTGGATTCTTTGGGCTGGATTTTGAGTTGGATTGGTTCTTTGGGTTGGAGTTTTTTGGATTCTTTGGGGTGGATTCTTTGGGTTGCATTTTGGGATGGATTGGAGTTTTTTGGATCTTTTGGGTTGGATTTAGGTTTGGGTTTTGGCTTGGATTCTTTGGATGGGATTTTGGGTTGAAGTTTTTCGGATTGGTTGGGCTGGGTTTAGGATTGAGTTCTTTAGGTTGGACTTTTTTGGTTGGATGTTGGATTGGGGCTTTTTAAGTTGGATTTTTTGTTTTTTAAGGATTCCCAGGAGATTTTTTATGGTCTGGGGCTTTTCCAGCCTTTAGGAAATCCTGATTTCCGGGAGACTTTAAAATTATCTTGGAGGGCTTTCCTGACATTTGGATTCCCAGGAAACTTTGGTGATGCTTTGATGATTCCCAGCCTTAAGGAATTCCTGATTTCCAGGAGATTTTTGCGGCTCTGGAGGGGATTCCCTGGTTTCCAGGAGATTTTCCCCCTGCTGGCAGCTCCAGGCAGGTTCCTGGAAGGCCTGACCTCCTTTCCACCCCAAATCCAGGTCACCATTCCTGAAGGGAATGCGGAGCCTCCGTGTCCCCACAGGGCTGGGGAAAACCTCAGCTCAGCATCCACGTCCCAGAGCAAACGGGGATCAGCCTTGGCATCCTCCCTGGGCTGGAAAATCTGGAATTTCCTCTGGCCAGGGGATTTCTGGAGGATTTGTGCTCAGTTCAGGTTTCTCCTTCCCATCCCAAGTGCTGCAGGAATTCCTTGGATTTCCCATGATTTCCTGGTTTATCCTAAAATTTTTCAAAAACATTTATTTGTAGATCCTGACCAAAAAAAAAATCCCTTTTATTTGTAGATTCTACTGCTTGGAAACAGAAAAAAATCTATTTAAATAATAAATAAATTTAAAAAATCTATTTAAAGAATAAATAACTTTATCCAGATTTTTTTTAATATTTTTTTTTCAGGATCCAGAGCAGCTCCAGGACAAGTCCAATGAAATCCTGACTGCCATAATCCAGGGAATGAGAAAGGAGGAGCCCAGCAACAATGTGAAGCTTGCAGCTACCAACGCACTCCTGAACTCTTTGGAATTCACCAAAGCAAACTTTGACAAAGAGGTGAGGGAAACAAAACCCCAAAAAAGCCAAAATCTTGGGGAGGGATTGCAGGGGGAGCTGCTGATCCACGGTCAGTGATGAGGGTTCATGCACCACGCTGAGTTTTGATGGATAAATCCTGTGGAAACTGAGACTTGGATCCAGCTCTGGCCAGGGAGGGGAGCACTGGACCTTTCCCCTTTCTTTCCTTCTTTTTTCCCTTTTTCCCCCCCCCTTTTTTTTTTTTTAAGAAATTGCTGAAATAATTCAGGGACCAGCACGATTTTTGAATTCTGAAGTTCTGCTGTGTCTTTATTTTGGACAGCCTTGAAATGGAAGTTTTGGATTCCGGTTTTGGGGGGGAAAAAAATTTCCATTTTGGTGGAAAAAACCACTTCACTTTTGGGGAAAAATAGACCCATTTTGGGGGGAAAATATTCCCACTTTGGGGGGAAGATGGTTTAAAGTAGAGCAGGGAGTGGTGCCCTGTGTCTGTGCTGGTCCAGACCTAAATTCGCCCTCCCTGGGGAGCCTTTAAAAGCTTAAATTCTTCTTTGAACCCCTTTTAAGGTTCTTTTATTTCTCTTTTTTTTCAGTCTGAAAGGCACTTTATTATGCAAGTAGTCTGTGAAGCCACACAGTGTCCAGACACAAGGGTGAGTAAATTCAAAATTCCCTTCCTGGGGAATCTCTGCCTGCCAAAAATATCCTAAAAATAGGAAAATTGTGTGAAATTGGGCATTTTTCTCTGCCCCAGGTACGAGTGGCTGCCTTACAGAACCTGGTGAAGATAATGTCCCTTTATTATCAATATATGGAGACCTACATGGGGCCTGCCCTCTTTGCTGTGAGTGATTTATGTTTTATTTATAAAATAATTTTAATAATTAATAATAAAATTATTTATATATTTCTAATGAACATGTATTAATTTCATATATAATTAGCATATATTAATATAATGTAATAGTATAATAATATTTATACACTGGTATAATAATAGATGTTAATAATATGTAAGTAAGATATTAAATTAATCTATAATGAATTATTTATTTATAATAAGTAAATTTTATTTCTAATTCTCATATTTATTTCTCTGATTTTTCTCTGCTCGTATTTTCCCCCATTTGTATTTTTATTTCTCAGGTTTATTTCTCTGATTTCTCCCCATTTGAATTTATATTTCTCACTCTTTTTGGCTGATCTCCCTGTGTTTATATTGATATTTATTTTCTTGATTTTCCTCTACTTATACTTCTGTGATTTCCCCCATTTGTATTTCTCATATTTATTTCTCTGCTCTCTCTGTACTTGTATTGGTATTTCTCACATTTATTTCTCTGATTTTCCTTTGTTCATATTTATATTTCTCATGTTTATTTCTCTGATTTCCCTTATTTATATTTCTCATGTTTATTTCTCAAATCTCCCTCAATTTCTGTTTCTGTTTTCCATTTTTATTTCTCTCAAGGCCATCTCTTTAAAAAGTTCCTTTCCTGATTTTCCTTTGTATCCCTGGGAATCCCAATCCCTAAAAACCACATCCTTGAAATTCCAAATGGGACAAAAACCTCAGTTCGAGGTGATAAAATAAGGGCGAAAAATCCGATTTGTAATTTTCAACCTCAATAACTTGAATTTCCCCCAATCTCCTCCTGATCTCCCACAAACCAGGATGAATTCCAGGCAGGATCAATCCCTAAAATCTCCTTTTTTTTGGCATGGCAGATCACGATTGAGGCAATGAAAAGCGACATAGACGAGGTGGCTCTGCAGGGCATCGAGTTCTGGTCCAACGTGTGCGACGAGGAGATGGACCTGGCCATCGAGGCCTCCGAGGTGGGGCTGGGGTCCCCTCATCCATGCCCTGGGATTCCCCTCATCCATCCCCTGAGAATCCCCTGAGATTCCCCTCATCCATCCCTTCATCCATGCCCTGGGATTCCCCTCATCCATCCCCTCATCCATCCCCTGGGAATTCCCTCATCCATGCCCTGGGATTCCCCTCATCCATCCCCTCATCCATCCCCTGGGAATTCCCTCATCCATCCCCTCAGATTCCCCTCATCAATGCCCTCATCAATGCCCTCATCAATGCCCTCATCAATGCCCTCAGATTCCCCTCATCAATGCCCTCAGATTCCCCTCAGATTCCCCTCAGATTCCCCTCAGATTCCCCTCAGATTCCCCTCAGATTCCCCTCAGATTCCCCTCAGATTCCCCTCAGATTCCCCTCAGATTCCCCTCATCCATCCCCTCATCCTTCCCCTCATCCATCCCCTCATCCTTCCCCTCATCCTTCCCCTCATCCTTCCCCTCATCCATCCCCTCATCCATGCCCTGGGATCCCCTGCTCTTCCCCTGAAATTTGCCGTTCCTGGCTTTGGCCACCCTGGGAGCTCCTCCTGGCGTTCCTGGGGGGAAATGGAGAAATTCCTGACTGGTTTTGGGCTCACAGCTCCACCTGAAAAGCCCTAAAAGAGATTTTGGCTCCTCTTTTTGGGAGCTTTAAATTCTTCCTTTGGGGGTTTTTAGCTCCTCCTTTGGAAGTTTTTTGGCTCCTTTGGGAGTTGAGTTTTTGCTCCTCCTTTGGGGATTTTTGGCTCCTTTTGGAAGTTTTTTGCTCATTTGGGAGTTCAAGTTTTGGCTTCCCCTTTGGGACTTTTTAGCTGCTGATTTGGGAGTTAGTTCCTCATTTGGGGCTCGAGTTTTTAGCTCCTCACTTGGTTCTGGCCCAGGTCCTGCTCCCCCCAGGTAAATTGGAGGTTTTTAGCTGACACTGCATTCAGAATTCCTGTTAATCCCAAAATCCTGACATGGTTTGGGTTGGGAGGACCTTAAATCCCAGCCATGGGCAAGGACACCTCCCACCATCCCAGCTTCTCTCCAGCCTGGTGGGTTTTGTTCAAATAACCCAATTTTACCATTCTTATTCCCTATTTCCACCTAAATCCACATGCAGCTCCTATCACAGAGCTCTCCCATGCTTTTCCTGGAAATAATCCGTGGGATTAATGAAATAATGCCCAAAATTTTGGGGTCTGCCATGGTTATGACAGAGTTTTTCTTCCAAAAGATGGTACACATTCCCTAAAATCCATGATTTATGAGTCAGACCTGGAATTCTGGATGAAATAAAAGTAATTATCCTGTGGAATGGCTGGGGCTGGAGAGGAATTTGGGGAATTTGTTCTGCGTGCAGATGCTGTTTGCAGAAATTGTCTGTGGAGATCAATAACAGCTGAAACTTTGAAGGGCTCTGCATGAATCACATCCATTTTTTTAAAAGCAGCTAAATCTATATTTATGCTTGCATTCCCAAAAAATAAAAAAATCAAGGATAAAAGGACAGGCAGCAGCAGTGGGGTGGGGTTTATTTGCTCCAAACCTTTTGCTCCTTCACCTTGGGGTCACTTGGTAATTGCACCTGACAGCCAAGTGAAAATGGGGATAATTGTGCCCTGTGAGGAGGGATGAGGAATTAAAGTGGATTTTGGAATATTTAAAGTGGATTTTGGAATATTTACCTCAGTGCCAAAGTGCCCTTGAGGCAGCTCAGAATTTGTGCTGGGGAGGAGGGGGGGGGAAAAAGGGAATTTATGCCTCCTGGAGTTGATCATTCAGCCTTTTAATGCTGAAAAAATTATATAAAACCAGATAAAAATATTGATGAAAATAAACTTTTCACCTCTTCTTTTTCCCTGCAGGCAGCAGAACAAGGACGGCCCCCAGAGCACACCAGCAAGTTCTACGCCAAGGGGGCACTGCAGTATTTGGTCCCTATCCTAACCCAGACCTTAACGAAACAGGTGAGTGCCACATTCCTTGAGGGAATTGCAGCTCAGGAGCTCTTCCTGCCCCCCTGGCTCCTTCGGGAATGGGGTTTTGGATTCCTCAAAATCCCTTTTGGATCCCCAAAATGCCTCAGGAGGCGGCAGTCCCTGGTCTGTGATGAGTTTTCATGCACCACTCTGAGCCAGTGATGCAGCAATTTTTGGGCTGAGACTGGGACTTGCCTCCTTTTTTTCCCTGATCACATCCCAGCATTTGTGGTTTCCAGAGGGTTTGGTGATTCCCTGTATTCCTGAAAGAATATTTGGGATATTCAACCAAATATTGCACAGCCCCTGCCTCATCTGAGCTCCAGTTCCTGGGATTTTTGAGGCCTTAGTCCCTGTTAAACTATATCTAAAATAATTCCAGGGATTTATTGGAGCTGTGCTTCCAAGATTTGTGGTTCCCAGAGGGTTTTAGTGATTCCCTCTATTCCTATTTGGAATATTAAACCAAATATTCCACAGCTTCCTGTGAGCTCCCAATCCCTGGAATTATTGAGGCCTAGGTTTATTTACTTCCTGTTAAACACTTCCAGGGATTTATTGGAGCTGTGCTTCCCAAGATTTGCGGTTCCCAGAGAGGTTTGGTGATTCCCTCTATTCCTGACAGAATATGCTCCTGTAACTTGTATGGTTGTCCTTGTTCCCAAGCTGTAAAAGGAATTATTTTATCTCCCTGCTCTGTGAAGAGAGCTCACCAACCCTTAATATGTATCTCAGACCCACACTGTAAAGCAGCACAAAATCTGAGAAAAACTAAAGTTCAACTTCATTGCATCGCCGGGTGATGTTCTTCCCGCAGGATGAGAACGACGACGACGACGACTGGAACCCCTGCAAGGCAGCAGGGGTGTGCCTGATGCTGCTGGCCACG
Organism: Molothrus ater; assembly: GCF_012460135.2. Lineage (NCBI taxonomy): Eukaryota > Metazoa > Chordata > Aves > Passeriformes > Icteridae > Molothrus > Molothrus ater. The sequence goes on along the minus strand of NC_050504.2, from coordinate 5,547,910 downwards.
TGCTGCGAGGACGACATCGTCCCGCACGTGCTGCCCTTCATCAAGGAGCACATCAAGAACCCCGACTGGAGGTACCGCGACGCGGCCGTCATGGCCTTCGGCTGCATCCTGGAGGGGCCCGAGCCCAACCAGCTCAAGCCTTTGGTCATACAGGTCAGTGCTGGGCACGGCCTGCAGCTCAGAATCCTGCGGGTCTTCAGGGGAGGCTGTTCGGTTTGCGTGAGGTTTTCGTTTAAGGAAAATCAGGAGGGTGCCATCTGGTTTTGGAGGTAAAAATGCCCTTTTTAGGGGCTGCTAGAGCTAAAAGTCTTGTGGTTGTCTGGAGGAGAATGTCTGACTTCCACATGCTCTTATTTAAAAAAAAATCAGAAGGATATCACCTGTTTTGGACGTTTCCGGAGCCTGAGTTTTGTAGGGTTTTAGAGCCCAAAATCGCTGGGTTAATTGATCTTATTTTAAGGAAAATCAGAAGGATGTCACCTGTTTAGGACATTTCTGGAGCCTGAGTTTTGTAGGGTTTTAGAGCCCAAAATCGCTGGGTTAATTGGGAGAGAATGTCTGGTTTCTACATGATCGTATTTTAAGGAAAATCAAAAGGATGTCACCTGTTTTGGAGGCTTCTGGAGCCTGAGTTTTGTGGGGGTTTTGAGGGTTTCTTTTGAGGAAAATCAGGAGGGTGTAATCTGGTTTTAGAGGTAAAAATCTCTTGTTTGGGGGTTTTTAGAGTTTAAAATTGCATGGTTATTTATAGGAGAAATTTTTTTTCCCCTCACGTGGTTTCTCCTGGCTCCTTCCAGGCCATGCCAACGTTGATAGAGCTGATGAAGGATCCCAGCGTGGTGGTCAGGGACACGACAGCCTGGACCGTGGGCAGGATCTGCGAGATGCTGCCCGAGGCCGCCATCAACGACATCTACCTGGCCCCGCTGCTGCAGTGCCTGATGGAGGGGCTGAGCGCCGAGCCCCGGGTGGCCACCAACGTCTGCTGGGTGAGGAGCCCCCCAAACCCCGCAGCAATCCACACCCAGTGGGAAAAGCAGCTCCCGGTGGGATCTGGAAGGGTTTTGGTGACACCAGGTCTGAGCGTTCTGCCGGGAGCAGCGCTGAATTGTGCTGGCTCTTCTGTGCTCATCTGTGAATTTGGTGGGCAATTCCAGAGACTGGCAGTTCAGCCCTGCTCCAGGCAGCTTGTGCAGATGCCTGGGACTTTTTCCATGAGGGAATTTTCCTTAATATCCAGCCTGGACATCCCTTAAGGCTGTTTGGTCTTGGCTGTCCAAATCTTGCCCGTTTCCCCTCACGAATCTCTCCTTTTTTCCCTCACGTTTTCCCCTCACGGATCTCCCCCGTTTTCCCCTCACGGATCTCCCCCGTTTTCCCCTCACGTCTCGCCCATTTTCCCTCAAGTTGGACATTTTGATATTTTGTGTCCCAGGCCTTCTCCAGCCTTGCTGAAGCTGCCTATGAAGCTGCAGATGTGGCTGATGATCAGGAAGAACCAGCAACCTACTGCTTATCCTCCTCCTTTGAGCTGATAGTGCAGAAACTGCTGGAGACTGCAGACAGGTAAAGCAGCCTCTCCAGAAAGCCTTTTCTCATTTATTTCCCGCTCCACGCTCTCAGGCTCTTCTTGGCAGCTGAGATCTGGTGTTGGATTAAAACGTGGCTTTAGTTGGTATAAAAAACCCCAGAGGAACAGAGGATGCAAATCCCAGGAAAACAGCTCTTCCCACTGAATAATTTCTCATAATTTTGTCCATATCTGGTTTTAGGAAGTCCAGAAGTGTCCCTTCTCCCTTTTCCTTCAAATTTCTCCCGTTTCCCCTCACATCTCCCCCATTTCCCCCTCACATTTTCCCCTCACATCTCCCCCATTTTCCCCTCACGACTCCTCCATTTTTTCCTCACGTTTTCCCCTCACATCTGAGGGAAAATATTTTGCTCTCAGATGCAGGGGGAAAAAAAAGGCTAAAACTCAAATTTTATGGTGGCTCGAAGGTCACAAAAATCTGACAGCTCCAGGTTCAATCCCTGGATCAGCTCCATGGACTGATGGAGCTCTTTTTGCTGCTGATTCTCCTTAAAGCCTTGTCCCAGTTCAAAATTTAAACTCTTTCCCTGTCTTCATTTGCATCCAGCCAGGAGTGGAGTGTCTGGCTCAAGGCTCTGGAGCCCATCAATCATCTCCGGTGCCTCAATTCCAAATTTCACACCCTCAGGGGTGGCTGGGGAGGGGCTCTGAAGTGCTGCTCACCTGACACCAACTCCGAGGCTCCTTCTGTCCCTCTCCTTGTTGTGAGAGCTGCTGAAAATCATTTCAAAAACTGAAAATCGTTAGAAAGAAAACTGCCAGAAGCGGCTTCACAAATTCCCTTTATTTCAAGGCTTTTCAAGTGGCTCCTGCTTGTCACAGCACTCAAATGGAGCTGTTGCTGGTTTACTAAAATTAAAAAAAATCTGTTTCCAAGCACTTGGAGCTGCAAATCTTCCTCCTTCTGTTGCAGACCTGATGGACACCAGAATAACTTGAGGAGTTCTGCCTATGAATCCCTGATGGAAATAGTGAAAAACAGTGCCAAGGACTGTTATCCTGCTGTCCAAAAAACCACCCTGGTCATCATGGAGAGGCTCCAGCAAGTGCTGCAGATGGAGGTGGGTAAATCCTGATTTAAAATTAAAAATTTAAATTTAAAACTCTATCCCTGAGAGTGTCCAAATCCAGGGATGGTGGGAGGTGTCCCTGCCCATTTGGGATTTAAGGTCCCAAACCACTCAGGGTTTCTATATTCAGCTTCTTCACAGCCCCTGTGCTCTGAAATCTGAAAAGAACAAATATTTAAAGTACAACCTGGCTCTCCCTGGAGCTGCCAGGATCCCAGGCAGCCTCTTCACATGTGGGATTTTGTTCTTGTTTCAGTCTCACATCCAGAGCACCTCTGACAGAATCCAGTTCAACGACCTCCAGTCTCTTCTCTGTGCTACTCTCCAGGTAAGTTCCTCTCTCCTGCGTTTGCTGTGGGAATAAAGTGGTTTTTGAGGTGTTTTTGTGCCCCTAAAGCTGCAACCTCAGCTCCTGGTGCTGAGAATTGAATGAAAAAAGTGGATTTTGGGTCCCAGCTGACACGTGGGAGGTGATGCAAGGTTCAGAAGTCTCTAAGTTGTGCTCTAGTGACAAAATTCAGGGCAATGTGACTCAAAGAATGCTGCTGGGGATTTTATAGGTTGTCTGTGCTGTCAGATTGGTTCTTGGGTTGGCTACAGCCTCAACAATCCCACAGACAACAACAACAACAAAAAAATTCCCCCAAGGCTTTGATTCCCTCATCTGCCTCTTGTGCTCAGTGCACTTGATCCAAATGGCACCAATTAAAATGTTCTGAGTGTCCTCAGAATTCCCAATTAAACATCTGCTAATGAGCAGGAGCCACCAGGGCGGTGCTTACTGCTGCAAATACTGCTCAAAAAAGGGTTTTTTTTCCCCAAAAAATCAGCTCAGAGCAACCCAGGTGCTCTCCAGGTTGATCCCAGGTTGTCCCTAATTTCATCCTCAAAAGCTTCATGTTTGCTTTCACTCTCCAATTTTACGGTAATTTTTGAAAATAATGGGAAATGGGAATAAACTGTCCTTGGAAAGGGTTTTAATGGAGAATTTTTGCCCTGGAATCTCACAGGATGGGCACTGATCTCTGCCTGGGGAGTGTAATTGAGGTGGAATTAAGATGCCAATTTTAATGTCTAAATGTGGTTTTTTATTATCATCCCAGAACCTGAACCTGAATTTTTTACCCAGTTGCAGCAAATGCTAAAAAACCACAGAGTAAAACTCAGCAGAGGGACTTTTTTCAGTATTAAAAAGATAAAATATATGGGGGTTTTTCCCAATTTTTTTTTTGTTGTTGTTTTGCTGGAAATGCAATTACGAACATCCAGCAGAAGAAAAAACATTTGTTAATATTGAAAATTAAGTGAGAAAATCCCATCCCTGGAAGAATCAACTTGGTTTAGTGGGATGTGTTACTGTCCATGGAATTTGGGGATTTTTAAGCTCCCTTCCCACCCAAACCATCCGGTAATTCCATAAATCAAATCTTAATTATATAAACAGCCAAAGTCCATTTTTGTGGAGTGCAAAATTAAACTTTAAATAATTACGTTCTTCTGGAAATTAAGGATTTTTTTTTTCTTTTCCTGGGAACTGTTGTATTTTGACCACTTCAAGCATTTCTAAACTTTTAATTCAGAAGGGTTCAACCCCTACAAGCTCAGCTGCGACAGAAAAGAAAAGGATTTCATTATTATGTTTTTTTTAATAGGCTAAATTTGGGCTGGTCACATTTAATTCCAGCTTACACATGGCAAAGCTTTGAGAACAGCCCATGCAGCAGGAAAGGGAAATTCAGCTGGAAAATCTGAATGCAGCCAAATGAACGGGACTTTGCAGCCACAAAAGCAGATTTTTTTGGCTGCAAAAGGGTTCAAACAGCAGCTCTTTCATCCTTATCAAAGCTCTCAGGGCTGTGGGAATGCTTTATCTGTAGGATAAGCAGCAATTTTTGCCCAAATTCCACGATTTTTCCCTCAGAATGTGCTGAGGAAGGTGCAGCACCCATTGGTGTGGGAATGCTTTACCTGTGGGTTGAGCAGTTATTTTTGCCCAATTTCCATTATTTTTCCCTCAGAAGGAGCAGACCCATTGATGTGGGAATGCTTTATCTGTAGGATAAGCAGCAATTTTTGCCCAAATTCCACGATTTTTCCCTCAGAATGTGCTGCAGAAGGTGCAGCACCCATTGGTGTGGGAATGCTTTACCTGAGGGATGAACAGTGATTTTTTCCCATTTTCCATGATTTTTCCCTCAGAACATGCTGAGGAAGGTGCAGCACCCACGGCTGTGGGAATGCTTTACCTGTAGGATGAGCAGTGATTTTTTCCCATTTTCCACGATTTTTCCCTCAGAAGGAGCAAACCCAGGGCTGTGGGAGTGCTTTACCTGTAGGATAAGCAGTGATTTTTGCCCGTTTTCCACGATTTTTCCCTCAGAACGTGCTGCGGAAGGTGCAGCACCAGGACGCGCTGCAGATCTCGGACGTGGTGATGGCGTCGCTGCTCAGAATGTTCCAGAGCACGGCCGGCTCCGGGGGGGTGCAGGAGGACGCCCTGATGGCCGTCAGCACCCTGGTGGAAGGTCAGGAATGGGGTTGGATCCGGGAATTTTGGGCAAAGTGGTGAAAAATGTAATTTCTGGTGCAGGGAAGGTGGGGGGGGCTCCGTCCATGGAAGTGGCCGAGGCTGGAGGAACTTGGGATAGTGGAAGGTGTCACTTTAAGGTCCCCTTCAACCCAAGAAATCCTGGGATTCTGAAATCCAAACCACCTTAGAGAGTGGAGTTTTGGTTTCTTGTATTTTTTTATTATTCCCAAAGAAAATGTGGATAAGGCAGTAAAGGAGAGTTGGGGGTGTTCACATGGCTGAAGTGTCCAAGGCCAGGCTGAACAGGGCTTGGAGCAGCTTGGGAGAGTGAGAGGTGTCACTTGAAGGTCCTTTTTATCCCAAAAAATCCTGGGATTCTGAAATCTAAACCACCTTGGAGCATGGAATTGTGGCCTGGTGTATTTTCTTACTATTTCCTGTAAGAATTTGTGAATTTCACTGTTCTCAGTTGTCAAGTGGGACGTTGCTTTTCGCTGGGTTTGGGTGGAATTTGAGGGATTTCTGATTTATTGTTTATGGCAAATGCCAGGAATCGGGATTTTCCTTCTCACTGGAATGTTTTCCCTGCACAGTCCTGGGTGGAGAATTCCTGAAGTACATGGATGCCTTCAAACCTTTCCTTGGGATTGGTCTGAAAAACTACGCTGAGTACCAGGTGTGGATCCTATTTCTCCCTTTTCCAGGGAAATTGTGGCTGCCCCACCCCTGGAATTTTCCAGGGCCAGGTTGGATGAGTTTGGGGATAGTGAAAGGTGCCCCTGCCCATCCAGTGGGGTCACTTCCAACCCAAACAATCCCAGGATTCTCAAATCCAAACCACCTTGGAGCGTGGAATTTTGGTGTCTTAGGTTTTCTTAGTTACTTCCAAGGAAAAGTGTGGATAAGGCAGCAAATTCCGCTTGGAATGTCAAATCCTGGTGTCCCCCAGGGGAATTTGGAGGTTTTTTTCCCCAGCCCAGATCCTGGCTGGGATTTGCCCTTGGTTATCAATCCTGATGGCCTCCATGGGAATTTTGGAGTAGTTTTTCCAGCCCAAATCCTGTCTGGGATTTCCCCTTTGGAATTGGAATTTAGGGATGTTTTTCCAAGCCGAATCCCTGCCACTCCTGGATGTGCTGCCCTCATGCCTCACCCCCGTGCTGTCAGCCAGCTCGTTATCCCCTTTAGGATTTAATCACCCTCCCATCCCTCCGGAGCACCAGGACGACCCCAAATTCCTGGGGGACGACCCCAAATCCCTGGGGATGATCCCCAGTGCCAGAGCTGATCCCTGCTCCGTTGCAGGTCTGCCTGTCAGCGGTGGGGCTGGTGGGGGACCTGTGCCGAGCCCTGCAGTCCAACATCCTCCCCTTCTGCGACGAGGTGATGCAGCTGCTCCTGGAGAACCTGGGGGTGAGTGGGAGATTCCCGAGTAACAGTTGGATGCTCACTCTTCCCAGGGGAGTGGGAGGTGGGAGAAGCCTGGGAAAAGTGGGAGGAATTCTCCGGGAATGTCTCGTGTTTGGCGACGCCGTGCGGTTTGAACGGCGGCCAGGAGGTGCTGGGGGCAAGGGCGTTGGGTTCTGGGGGAATGTCTCATTTATCAGCTTGCTGAATTCCTAAATCAATTCCTTCTTGAATTCCTGAATTCCTCCCAAATTATTTTCTCTCTCCCACTCTGCATTGCTCCCCCTGAATTCCTGAATTCTCTCCCTGAATTCCTTCTGAATCCCTTCCTGAATTCACTCCTTCCAAGTTCCTTCCTTCCTTCCAAATTCCTCCCTCCCTTCCTGTTGAATTCCTTCCTTCCAAATTCCTTTCTTCCTTTTGGATTCCTTCCTCCCTTTCCCACCCTCTCCCACGTTCCTGGGACATTTCCAGGCATTTTCCAACCCCTGGCTGTAGTTGCTCCAACATTTGACACCCCTTCCCCTGCAGAAGCATTCCGAAGCACCCCACACAACCCCCCCGGCGCAGCCTGAGGCCATTCCCTCCTTCCCTTTGCCCCTTCCCACACCGATCCAGGACCTTTTTGGGATGCTTTTTTCCCAGAATGAGAACGTGCACAGGTCGGTGAAGCCGCAGATCCTCTCGGTGTTCGGGGACATCGCCCTGGCCATCGGGGGCGAGTTCAAGAAGTACCTGGACGTGGTGCTCAACACCCTCCAGCAGGCATCCCAGGCCCAGGTGGACAAGGTGAGCTGTGCCCAGTCCCAGGGGGCATTCCCAAGGTCTCGCCTGGAAGCCTAAAGGGGCTGGGCAGAGTTAAAGGATTAAAGTAGGCATTTGTTAAAAGGCTTCAAGGGTACACCTTGGGCAGCACAAGAGCCTGGCCGTGGCTACACCCAAGATGGACTCAGAGTCAGGAGTTTTCTCACTTTTACAAGTTTTGGTCCATTTCCATATTGGGGTTAATTGTCCATTTACAGGCTATGCAGTCCCATCCTCGCAGATTGCTCCCCTCAATTTGCCTTGTTCACACTTTTTGGGCCTTTGTGTTGTTCACACTTTTGGGCCTGAAGCTGCAAGGTTGTCCTTGGCCCTGGGGCTGGAAAGGGATTGTTTTGTGTGCCTGAGCTGCGAGCAGAACGTGCTGACGCTCCGTGTGAGTGCAGAGTCTGGGAAATGAGGGAGCTGGAGCTGAAGGCAGGGCTGTGTCCGTGTGTCTGTCCCCAGTCCGACTACGACATGGTGGATTACCTGAACGAGCTGCGCGAGGGCTGCCTGGAGGCCTACACGGGCATCATCCAGGGCCTCAAGGGAGACCAGGAGAACGTGCACCGTGAGTGGGAGCCCTGTGGGATCCACCCTGGAAACCAGCCACCTCCTGGCGTGCTGGATATTCCCAGATACCCGATGCAAACCTCCCCAGGCCTCCTTTTGGGGTTGTCGTGTCCCTGCTCCTTCCCTTCCTTTGAAATCGTCCAGTGTCACCTCCAAACCACATCTCCTTTTTTTGCCCTTACTCCCCTGAATCCCTTTTCCCCCATGAATTCCCTTTTTCCCCTGAATTCCCTGAATTCCCTTTTCTCCTGTTGATTCCCCGAATCCTCTTTTTTCCCTGAACTCCCAGTGCCACATCCCCACATTCCTGGGACATTTCCAGGGATCCAGGAGCCCCCCTGAGCCTCCTTGTGGGGTTCTCACATCCCTGCCACAGCAAAAACCCCAAACAATCCGGGATCGTTTCCGCTCCCCAGAGGGAGGGTCCAGGTGGGCCCCGGGCTGTTTTTTGGGAGCATCCCAAGCGCTGCCAAAGCTCTGACCAGGCCTCTGCCCTGCAGCTGACGTGATGCTGGTGCAGCCCAGGGTGGAATTCATCCTGTCCTACATCGACCACATCGCGGGGGACGAGGACCACACGGACGGGGTGGTGGCCTGCGCCGCGGGGCTCATCGGGTGAGGCCTCCCCGCCCGCTCCTCCCAGGAAAAACCCTGGCATCGCCCCCTTCTCCTGCCTCCCTGAGGCTTTCCGGGTCCCTTTTGGGGTTGGAGTTGGGTGTTTGGCTCCAGGAGGGAAGGGATTTCGCAGGTGAGAGAATCATCACCACAATCCCAGGTTTAGGATTTTTCCAGGTGCTCAGTGCCCAAAACCCGCATCCTTGGGGAACAGAGGAAGCCAGGTTAAGATTCTGGAATCTGCCCTTTTTTCCTGCCTGGCTGAAGTTTTTAGTGTCAGTTTTGGGGTTGGGCTTCGGGTGTTTGGCTCAAGGTGTGAAGCGGTTCTGAAGGTGAGAAACTCGTCACAGAAATCCCAGATTTAGGATTTTTCCAGGAGTTTAGAACCAAAAAAAATCCTCATCCTTAGGTAACAGAGAAAGCCAGGTTGAGGCGTTTTCATTTCTCCTGCTGAATTGAAGGAGAATTATGGCGAAATCAACCTTTGGCCAAGAACTGGAGCATTTTTAATCCCATTTCTAACTGCGATTTTCCCAAAATCAGCCCCCGACCAGCATTTTGTGCCACTCACATGGGGTTTATTTCCCAATTCTCCTCTGCATCCAGGGATTTGTGTACAGCTTTTGGGAAGGATGTCCTGAAATTAGTAGAAGCCAGACCCATGATCCACGAGCTGCTAACGGAGGGGAGGAGATCCAAGACGAACAAAACTAAAACCCTCGCGACCTGGGCCACGAAAGAGCTGAGGAAACTCAAGAACCAAGCTTGGTGAGGGCTCATCCCCCTTTTTATCCCACCTAAAACATCATGGAATTGGCTCAGCTTAGCCTTGGAAGACTCACGATCCCAAAGTTCTGTTTTCCTGCTTTTTTTGGGGGAAAAAAAGCCCCATTTGGGGGTCTCTTGACCCTACAAAGTCGATTTTTCTCTATTTTCAAGTTGGAAAAGTCTCTGAGATTGAATTCAAGCCAGTTTTTTCCCTCACATTTTTTGTTTATTATTATTATCTCTTGATTTGATGTGTTCAGGTTTGGGGGTCTCTGTTGTAATCCTGGACTGTTAAATTTGGGAAAGTCCACAAGGTAGAGTCCAGCCCAAGAGCCCCATTCCCACGTTTTTAAACACTTCCAGGGCTTTAACTCCCTGAATTCCCTTCTTCCTCCTGACTCCCCTTTTTTCTCTGAATTCCTTTTCCCCCTTTTTTTCCCCCTCAATTCCCTTTCCCCTCTTGAATTCCCCAAATCCATTTTCTCCCCCACAAAATCCCATTTTTTCCCGCCCTAAATCCCCTTTTCCTTTTCCCTTTTCCAGATCTGTTACCATTGGGACGACACCTGAGGACCCCCACTGGATTAAAAAACCAACAACAACACCAAGAAAAAAAAAAGGAAAAATCTCCAATCTCCTACAAAACCCCCCAAAAGCCCCGGGAGTGAGGACGTGTGCGGAATGTTTGGGAATGAGAGGATGCTGAGGATGCGTGAGTGAGGCTCGGAACAAAAATCCCAACCTTTGGTGACCCCCGGCATCCAGGAGGGAATTCTGTGCCCTAAAATTTCCAAAAAAAAGGGGGAAAAAAGCAAAATTCCCTCCAGCCCAAGAGCGGCTGAGCTCGGAGGAGAAAATGAGGGAAAAACGGGGAAAATTGGGATTAAAGTGGTGCTCTGTGAGGTTTTGGCTGCTGGAGAGAGAGAGAGAGAAAGGTGGAAAATTGGGGATTTCCCAGGGATTTGGGATTTTCCCAGGGATTTGGGAGTCTCCGGGATGAGGCAAATCCCAGAGCAGAGAGAAGGAGTTTCAGGAGGAGTGAGTGTGTGTGAGTGAGGTCATATCCACATTCTCAACTTCCCAAAAAAAAAAAAAAAAATTCATTGCAGTTTCTCTTTTTTTTTTTTTTTCCCCAAAACTACAAAAAAAAAAAATTCCGGGAAAAAAAAAAAATAAAAGACAAAAAAAAAAAGACAAAAAAAATCTAAAATATACAAAATTTAAGGGTTCAGCTGTTGCATTTCATAACTGAGGTTCAGGCAGTAAGAGATAGGGAAGAAAAAGTAGAAAAGAGGGAAAAAAAATGAAATTTAAGGAAAGTCGCTTTTTTTAGGGATTTTATTTTTAGGGAATGCTGAATGTTTGGAGCTCTTGGCTTGTCCTGCTCAGCAACAAAAGCGCCTTTCCTTCCTTAAATATTCAACTGTGAATGTAGAAATGGGGGAAAAAAACACAATTTTTGGGTTGCGGGGAATAGAAAAATCCATTTGTCCAGCGAGTTTCAGGCTTCAAAAAGTCCAAAAAAAATTTAAAAAAAAGTCAGGAAAAAAAATTTAAAAATCAGATTTTTTTTAAAAAAGTGCTGCAAATTGGGAAAAGAGATCTCCTGACTCGGACTGTAGCAGAATCAAAATTGTGCCAAAGAGGTGAAAAAAAAAAAAATAAATAAATAGAAATGTGCACAAAAAGAAAGAAAAAATTTAAAAAATTCAGGTGATATTTGGAGAGGAAATTGGATGTGGAAAGAAAACCACAAAAAATGGGATTAAAAGCTGTTTATTTGGAATTATTTGGGATTTTTTTTTTTTGCTTTCTCAAGGCTCGATTCGGATCAGGCTTGATGTGGTTTTTGGTCTCTTGCTGCACTTGGAAAAACACAAGGAAAAAATAAAAAACAGGAAAAAAAAAAGGAAAAAAAAAGAAATTTATATAAAATATATAAATATATAACTTGAGTTGAGCTGACAACGCCGGCGCTTGTAAAAGGTTTCTATTTTTCCACTGCAGTTGAAGATGAATAAAATGGTGTCAAACATTCCCCAATATTTTCCTTTTTTTTTTTTTTTTTTTTTTTTTTTGGGATACTCTTGGCTCTTTTCCAGAGGGAAACCCAGGAAAAAATTGGGATTTTTAAATGGATTTTGGGGGTTTTTCCCCAGTAATCCACAAGGAATTTTTTCTTTGCCGCTTCCTGAATTTCTCGCCGTGTTGGGAGCGGAATTTTTCCTCTGGAAAAAGGAAGAAAGGGGGGAAAAAATCAAAATAAAAAGGTTTTGTTTTTTTCTTAGGATGTTCAGGGTTTGGAGATTTGGAATTTTCACTTTGTTTGCAGCTCTGTGGAGGTGTCGGGAAAGCTCCTGGGAGGGGGAGCAGGAAAACTGGGCAGGATTTGCTCCTCAGTTCCTACAAGGTTGATTTTTATTTTTCCTTTTAATTTTCCAATTTTTTCCATTTTTCCCTTAATTTAATTTTTTTTTATTTTTCTCATTTTTAATTTTATTTTTCCTTTTTTTCTTCATATTTTTAGCTTTTATTTTTCCAATTTTCTTTTGGTTTTCCTTTTAATTTCTTTTTCATGTTTCTTCTAATTTTCATCTGGTTTTCTCTTGATTTTTTTTTTCTCTGAATTTTTCCTTTATTTCCCTTTTAATTTTTCTTGGTGTTTTTTTTTTTCCTGTCCCTAGTTTTCTGTTTTCCTTTATTTTTCCTTTTTCATTTTTTGTTTTTCCTTTCCTATCCATTTTTATTTTCCATTATGTCTTATATTTTCCACTTTATTTTACTTTCATTTCTTTTAATTTTTTTTATTTTATTCTTTCTCTTTTTTTCCCATTTTTCTTTTTTTTTTCAATTTTTCTTCCTCTTTTTTCTCAATTTTTTTCGATTTTTTCTCACTATTTGTCTTCTTTTTTTTCCAATTTCTTCTACTTTTTTCCCTTTTTATCAATTATTTCTATTTTTTTTCCTTTTTTTTTTTCAATTTTTCTTCCTTTTTTTCCATTTTTCTTCCTTTTTTTCCTTTCCCCTTCAACTTTTCCCCATTTCCCCCAACCCTTTCAACCTCTTTTTTTTTCCCACCATATTTCTTCATTTTTCCTTTTTTTTTTTTAATTTTTCCCCCCATTTTTCCTCCTCCCCTTCCCTTCTGATTCCCCTTTCAGTCCCTCCCGGCTGCCCCAGCTCGTACAGGGTATCAGACGTGAATGTGCCTTCAGTGCTCTGCCCACCGCGCAGAACCGACAAAAACGACCCAAAACACCCCAAAAAACCCCAAAAAACCCCAAATCCGAGGAAAAACCCCGCGGCTCCCGCCGGGATCCCCTCCCAGCGATGCCTTTTCCCTCTCCTTGGGGCGCGGGCGGCGATGCCCAGAGGGGGAACACAAAGAGAGAAAAACGCGAGAGAAAATAAATACAAAACCTCTGAAACAAATGGAATTACAGACAAAAAGAGAAAAAGAGAAAAAGCCAAAAGCCAAAAGCCGCGCCCGGGCGGGAGGAGCCGAGCGGCGCCGGGGCCGGGGCTGCTCGCGGCTGAGGCAGCGCAGAATAAACACTGAGAGTAGTGCAAGAACGCGCCTCCAGACTCGTCTTTTTGGGGGGTTTTGGTTTCTCTTTTGGGGTTTTTTTGTTTGGTTTTGGGGGGTTTTCGTTTGTTTTTTTGGGGTTTTTTTTTTAGTTTTGAAGAGTCTTTTGGGGCCTTTTTAGGGCCGTGTTTGGGGGCCATTTTGGGGGCTTTTTTTGGCTTTTTGAGAAGTTCTTTAGGGCTGGGTTTGGGGGCCTTGCTCAGGGGTTTTGAGGCCTTTGTTGGGAGGGTTTGTTTTGGCTTTTTGAAGGGTGTTTTGGGGCCTTTTCAGAGCCGTTTTTGAGGGGTTTTGGGGCCATTTTGGGGTCGTTTTTTGGCTTTTTGAAAACTTCTTTAGGGCTGGGTTTGGGGGCCTTGCTCAGGGGTTTTGAGGCCTTTTTTGGGAGGGTTTGTTTTGGCTTTTTGAAGGGTCAAAAAAGCCTTCGTTTTGGGGCCTTTTCAGGGCCGTTTTTGGGGGCTTTAAGGGCTTTGGTTTTTTGGGGGGTTTTGTTTTCTTTCTAAGGGATTTTTCTGGTTATTGGGAACCTTTTTGGGGTCGGTTTTTGGCCTTCCTGGGGTTTTTTTTGGTGGGATTTCCTTGGGCTCTTTTGAAGGTTTTTGAGCTTTGTGAGGGGCGAGGGCTTTTGGAAGGGTTTTTGGGACATTTTTGGAGCTTTTTTTTGGGACTGGGTTGGGGCCTTTGCACTTCTTTTTGCCTTTCCTGGGGCGTTTTTATGGGGGCTTTTGGGGCCTGTTTTGGGTGGTTTTTATGGGGGCTTTTTGGGGCCTGTTTTAGGGGGTTTTTGGAGGGCTTTTTGGGCCTGTTTTGGGGGTTTTTGGAGGGCTTTTTGGGCCTGTTTTGGGGGGTTTTTGGGGGGCTTTTTAGGCCTGTTTTGGGGGTTTTTGGAGGGCTTTTTGGGCCTGTTTTGGGGGGGTTTTTGGAGGGCTTTTTGGGCCTGTTTTGGGGGGTTTTTGGAGGGCTTTTTGGGGCCTGTTTTGGGGGGTTTTTGGAGGGCTTTTTGGGCCTGTTTTGGGGGGTTTTTGAGGGCTTTTTGGGCCTGTTTTGGGGGGTTTTTGGAGGGCTTTTTGGGCCTGTTTTGGGGGGTTTTTGGAGGGCTTTTTGGGGTGTATCACAAGGAATTTCCTCCTCAAATCCGCCCCTCCTCGATCCCGTCGCTGCCTGGGCATGGATCGAGCTCTTCCAGCATCCTCTGGGATTTCTGAGGGGCTTTTTTGGGGCTGCACCACCAGGAATTTGGTGGTGCTGGAGATGCCAAATTCCTGGGCATCCCACATTCCCAGAGATCCCAAACTCTTGGAGATTTCGGAATCCCCGCTGGAGATTCCCAAATTCCTGGAGATTCGGCTCCGTCAGCAGCTCCAGGCCCCTGATCCCTTTCCCTCGGGATGGATCCCTCATCCCCCACAACCCCAAAGCTGCAGCTCCACCTTCATTAATTAATCAATCAATCAATCAATCAAATCTATCAATCAGCAAATGAACCAACCCCTGGCTGCTCCTCCAGCTCCACAAAAACCCCAGGAAAACCCTGGGCAGGATCCATTTACTCACCTCCCAAACCAAACATTAAAACCCCCACTTTTATTTTCATTTTCCCTAATTTTTAACTTTTTTTTTTTTTAATTTTTTTTAATTTTGATTTTTCCCTGCTGCCTCATTTCCCGGGAGCCTCTGCCAGGCTCCTGCCCCCGCTCGGAGACGCCGTGGGAGGGGAGCGCCGAGCTCGCGTTTCCTCTCCGGGGGAGCCGGAGGTGGCAGCGCCGTGTCCCCGGTGCCACCTGTGCCACCGCCCCGGCCCGGGGACACGCCGCCGTTCCCGGGCTCAGCCAGGAGCGGCCTGATGCTCTCACCCCCTGAAAGAGGAGGGAAAGGGCCTTTCCTTTGGAAAAAGTGGGGAAAAAAGAATCCACAAGTGGATTTTGGAGGCGGCAGCGCTGTGTCACCGGTGCCATCTGTGCCACCACCCCGGGGACACGCCGTTATTCCCAGGATTATTCCCAGGATTATTCATTCCCAGGATTATTCATTCCCAGGATTATTCCCAGGACTGGCACTTCCCAACGCTGATGGGCTGAGCTCCCACCTAAAAGAGAAGGAAAAGCTGATTTTCTTTGGAAAAAGGGGCAAAAAAAAGGAGCCAGGAGTGGATTTTGAAGCCTCAGAAGTGACGCCAGGCATCCGCGCCACCGCCCTGGCCTGGGGACGCCACTGTCACTCCCGGGATCAGCAGCTCCCCACGTGGATTTATCCAGGAGCCTTTCTCTGGGTCTGGGCTGGTGCTCTGGACTCCCACTCCGGGGGAAGAAGCTGCTTTTCCGTGGGAAAGGAGGGAAAACCCAGCCACGAGTGGGTTTTGGAGCCTCGGACGTGGCACGGTGGCCTCGGGAGCTTTGCCCAGGCGCTGTCACCCGCAGGGGACAGGACACCCTGGAGCCGGTGCCACCCTCTGGAATGGGATTTTCCAGCCGAGAAAACGTTGGGAAGGGGGAAAAAGGACACGGGGGACAGAGGGGGGTTCCCGATGGGGCTCCATGGACAGCCCAGCCTTGGGAAGAGCAGGGGATCCATGGGGTGGCCCAGCGCTGTCCACAGAGGCTCTGGGGACCCCGAACTCCCCAAATCCCAGGGCGGGGACAATTCCAGCAGCTCGGACCTGTCCTGCCTCCCTCTGCTCCTCCGTTGGTCCCCACGGTTTGTCCCCAGCTCCCGGGGACCTCCGGGGGGGTCCCTGCATCCACCGGGACACCCCGGGATGGTTTTGCTTCCAAATTAACGCCCGGCCTGGCGGAAATCCTTCATTTGCACTTCAAAGCGCTCGGCAGCCAATCCCCGGCAGGAGCGGCCGCTCGGGGCTGTTCTGGGGCCCTGTTTGCGGCAGATCCCGTCCCTGCTGATCCCCGCGGGTCCCTGCGGGTCCCCGCGGGTCCCGCCCGCCCTTCCCCGCCGCTCTCCCACCCTCGGGGCACCTTCCAGGGGCTCTTTGCCTTCCCCAGGCCGCGCACCGAGGGCCGTTCCCGGCTGGAAATCCCGACGGGAGCGGCCTCCGGCATTGGCCTCCCCGAATATTCCCGGCCTCGTGGTGCGGTTTGGGCTCCGCGGGAGCCTCCTGGGATCTCGGCATCCCCGGGCGGTGCCCCCGATGCCAGGGATCCGCCTGTGCCCCCAGCGCAGGATCCAGAGCCTGGATCCCCTCCAGGCTCTCCAGGACGCCCGATCTGCATTGGGAATCCCAGTCTGAAGCTCCCAGTTTGAGGCTTTGCTCCCTCTGATTCCCCTGCTGGGACCCCAAATCCCGAGCTGGATTTTCCAGCGGTTCCTTTGCCCCCTCGTGCCAGAGCCACGCTCAGCACCAGGATTTCTCTGCGCTGGCATCTCCCAGCTCAGCTCTGGGGCCGGAGCCCCCTCCGTGCCCATCCCTGGGGCTGCTCTTCCCCCTCAGCTCCCCCAGAGGCCTCGGCAGGGATGTTTGGAGCGTCGGGGCCCCGCAGATTCCCCCTGGCCCCAGCCCTGAGGCTCTGCCGCCCATTCCAGCCCCTCTGCCGGGGGGGATGAGGCCCTGGTGGGAATCTGGTGCCACGGGGGTCACTCAGGGCCGTGGCTCTGTCCGTGCCGTGGGTCTGTCCATGCCCTGGGTCTGTCCGTGCCGTGGGTCTGTCCGTGCCATGGCTCTGTCCGTGCCGTGGGTCTGTCCGTGCCGTGGGTCTGTCCATGCCATGTGTCTGTCCATGCCCTGGGTCTGTCCGTGCCGTGGGTCCGTCCGTGCCGTGTGTCTGTCCATGCCGTGGGTCTGTCCATGCCGTGGGTCTGTCCGTGCCGTGGGTCCATCCATGCCATGGGTCTGTCCATGCCGTGGGTCTGTCCGTGCCATGGCTCTGTCCGTGCCGTGGGTCCGTCCATGCCATGGGTCTGTCCATGCCGTGGGTCCGTCCATGCCATGGGTCTGTCCATGCCGTGGCTCTGTCCGTGCCATGGCTCTGTCCGTGCCGTGGGTCCGTCCATGCCATGGGTCTGTCCATGCCGTGGGTCTGTCCGTGCCCTGGGTCTGTCCGTGCCCTGGGTCTGTCCATGCCCGGGGTCTGTCCGTGCCGTGGGTCCATCCGTGCCGTGGGTCTGTCCATGCCATGTGTCTGTCCATGCCCTGGGTCTGTCAGGGCCGTGGGTCCGTCCATGCCCTTGGTCTGTCCGTGCCCTGGGTCTGTCCGTGCCGTGGGTCTGTCCGTGCCGTGGGTCTGTCCATGCCCTGGGTCTGTCCGTGCCGTGGGTCCATCCGTGCCGTGGGTCTGTCCATGCCCTGGGTCTGTCCGTGCCGTGGGTCATTCCAGGCTCTGTCCTGGGGCTCTGTGGTGGCACTGACCGCACCGAGGGCTCTGCAGGGCTCTGTCCGTGCCGTTCCCGGCTCTGTCCTCGGCCACCAGCCCTGCAGTGACCCCTCCCGGGGGGGTTTTTGTCCCCCGGAGCCCCCGGCAGCCGCGGCGAAAGGAGAGCAGCTATTAATAACCCTGCGCACCCGGGGAAAAGATGTGATTCCATCATGGAAGCGGCTCCGAGAGCAACCCAGGGAATAAAATGTTCGGGGAGGGGGGAGGGGGGTTGGGGGGCGGGGGCAGGGGCAGGGGGGGAGCCCAGCCCCCCCCGCGCGGGGCCGCGGCTCCGCGGTGCCGGAGCCCCCCGGGATGGGGGGGAGCCCCCCGGGATGAGGGGGAGCCCCCGGGATGGGGGGGAGCCCCCGGGATGGGGGGGAGCCCCCGGGATGAGGGGGGAGCCCCCGGGATGAGGGGGAGCCCCCCGGGATGAGGGGGAGCCCCCGGGATGAGGGGGAGCCCCCGGGATGAGCCCCCGGCCCCGCCGCCACCCTGGGGGCTCCGGGCGGGCGCGGGAGGGGCCGGGGGTCGGTGGGGCCCCCCCGGTCAGGCCATGGCGGGGGTGTCGGGGTCCGGTCCCGGGGATGCTCCGGGGGGGGGGGGGGGGGTCACAGCCCCGGGGGCGGCCCCGGCGCGTGGCGGGGGAGGGGCTGGCGGCCGCCCGGTGCCCACGTGGTTTGTCGGTGTCTCCGGAGCGGAAGAAACGGCGGCGGGGCCGGGGCTGCGGCGGGGACCGGGAACGGGAGCGGCAGCGGGACCCGGCGGGGCGGGGACGGAGCCGCATCCCGGCGGGCGCCGCCGCAGCGCAGCAGCAGCGCCGGTGAGTGCGGGGCCTGGGCCGGGGGCACCGGGAGCGGCGGGGGGGCAGAGCGGGCAGCCCCCGCCCCACCGGGCCTGTGCTCCCCCGCCACAGCGCGACCCCAGCCCCGGCCCCAGCCCCATCTGCCCCCGCCGCCTTCGCCAGCCCCGCTTCATCCTCATCCGCGGCTCCATCCTCAGCCCCATCCTCATCCTCACCCCCATCCTCACCCCCATCCTCATCCTCACCCCCATCCCCATCCCCATCCCCGGCTGGATTCGCATCTTCATCCCCACCCTCATCCCCATCCCCGGTTCCGTGCCCATCTCCGCCCGTGCTTCCATCCCGCTTCCGTCCCCATCTCCTGCTCCATCCTCATCCCCATCCCCGGCTCCATCCTCATCCTCATCCTCATCCCGTCCCGGCTCCGCCCCGGACCCCTCCTGCGTTTCCGTCCCCGTCCCCCGCCCGGCGACCCCCGGCGCGCTGCGGCCCCGGCCCGGGGGCGTTCGGGGACGGTTTCCCGGAGGCTCCGGGGCCGCCGCAGGCCGGACCCCCCCCGCTCACCCCATTGCGACCCCCGGCCGCGCTCACCGGCGCTCCGGGCCTGGCTCCGGGGCTCGGGGGCGCGCTCGACCCGCCCCCCTTTCCCCGCCCGTTCTCCCCCGGTTCTCCCCCGGTCCCCCCCCGGTCCCACGGCGATTCCACGCCCGCTGCCCTCTCTCGTGGCCGTGGCGGTGCCCCCAGCCCCCCCCCCCCCCCTTCGGCCCCTCAGA
Source organism: Molothrus ater (assembly GCF_012460135.2). Taxonomy (NCBI): domain Eukaryota; kingdom Metazoa; phylum Chordata; class Aves; order Passeriformes; family Icteridae; genus Molothrus; species Molothrus ater. The sequence goes on along the minus strand of NC_050504.2, from coordinate 5,529,030 downwards.
ACCGGGACAGCCCCGGGGGGGTTCCGGCAATGAGGAGGGGGCTCGCCCCGGCCGCGGCTCGGGGCAGGGGGGGCTGCCCCAGGCCGGGCCCTACCGAGCGCATCCTCCCGACCCCAAAAAGGTTTTTATGGGGGGGCCAAGGCCTGTCCCCAACCCAGCCGGGTGCCAGAGGCCCGGCAGCACCCACAGCCTGGCACATCCCATCCCATCCCCATCCCATCCCATCCCATCCCATCCCATCCCATCCCATCCCATCCCATCCCATCCCATCCCATCCCCATCCCCATCCCCATCCCCATTCTCGTTCCCAGTCCTGTTCCCGTTCCTGCTCTTGTTCCCAGCCCCGTCCCCATTCCCACTGGAGCCCTGAGCCGGCCGAGCCCTCCAGCAGTGTCCCAGTCCCGGGGAGCTGCAGCCCGATTTTTGCTCATTTCCAAATCCCATTTTTGCTTTTTCCCAAGCCCCATTTCTGCTTTTTCCCAAACCCCATTTCTGCTTTCCCCAACCCCATTTCTGCTTTCCCCAACCCCATTTCTGCTTTCCCCCAGGCATTTTCAGGCCTCGAGGAGGGGCCGGGAGCGTGGAGGGAGCGGCGGTGCCGCGGGGACCCCGCCTGGACCCCGATGAGAGCAGCTCCGGCTCGCGCCGATGTCCGGAGCTCTCGCACCTGAGACACGCCCGTGCCAGCCCGTGACAGCCTGTGACACGCCTGTGCCACGCCTGTGCCACGCCTGTGACACGCCTGTGACACGCCTGTGACACGCCTGTGACACGTCTGTGACACGCCTGTGCCCGCCCGCAGCCCTGCCCAGCCCGCGCCGCTTCGCCCCGCGCCTGGGGCCCGCTGCAAGGCAGGTGTCCCGGGGAAACTGAGGCACGGCAAGCGGGGAGCAGCAGGGACGGCCCGGGGGGCTCCGGGCCAGGCCGGGGACCCGCAGCCGCCTCCAGGCCCTGAGTGCTGGGGACAAAGGGGGCGCTGTCACCGCGGTGCCTCCGCTGGCAGGGCCTGGGACCCCCCCAGGGCTCCGGGGATCTTCGTTTGGGGGGTCCCCAGAGCTTGGGTATCTCATCCTGGCTTCGGGGGTGCCTCAGTTTCCCCAGGCGCTGACGGCAGTGCCCTCCCTGCCCGAGCAGAGCTGCGTCCCCTCTGTCACCGCCCCGGGGGTGGATTGAACACCCCTGGTCCGTGATTTATCCCCCGGTGCCCAGGGGAGCCCCGGCCAGGGGGTGCCAGCGGGGCCGCGCTGTCCCCAGGCCGCACCAGCGGCTCGAGGGGGCCGCGCTGTCCCCTCCCCGTGCCCCTGCAGATCCCTCCTCCCTCTGCCAGCTTCGTGCCATGAATTATTCGTGCGGCGGTGCCTCCCAGAGCTCTGCCAGGGCTGCGCCTGCCCGGGACAGGGCACAGCGCCACAGCGGCCGCGCTGCCTCCGGGCGCTTCTCCCACCGGGAATCGCCCCGGGAGCCCCGGGCGCGGCCGAGCCCCGCGCGGGGTCAGCGCTGCGGCAGAGCGGGACGGGCGGGGCGGGGACCCCGGCAGGGGCTGGGGACAGCGCCGGGAGCCAGGCGGCCCCGGGGGGTGAGCGCAGCTCCGGTATTTAGGGCACGGCTGCGAGGCGTGGGAGGCCGGGAGCAGCTCGCGTGCGGCGCGGGGCGGGAGCGGCGGCACCGGCCGCTATTTCTGGTGCTCGTTCCCCCGAGGGGACGGCGGGAATGTCACCGTGTCCCCCCCCCGGGGTGCTCTCTGCTCCCACCCTCGTGCTGAGGGAGCCTGGGCGGTGTCAGCAACTCTGTCCCCATGGAGGTGATGGCACGGCATGGCCAGTGTCCCCTTGTCACCCTCGGGGACGGCGTGGGGTTGGAGTTGCTGGTGGTGGCAGCTCCTGGCGCTGTCACCCGGCGCCACTGAGCTCCCACAGACCCCGCCCTGGCTGGGTCACCACCCCAGAGCCCCAGCGCCGCCCTGGCCGGGCCCAGCCCTGCCCCGGGGTCACCCGTGTGTCCCCACAGGCAGGACATGGACTCCATGTTCGAGGACGACATCAGCATCCTGACGCAGGAGGCGCTGGGGCCGGACGAGGACTGGCTGGACAGCCCCAACACCGACCTGTCGGGCGAGATGTGCTCGGCCTCGCACTTCGCCCTCATCACCGCCTACGACGACATCAAGAACCGCCTGACGGGGCTGGAGAGGGAGAACTCCACGCTCAAGCGCCGCCTCAAGATGTACGAGGTCAAGGTGAGGGGTCGGGGGGGCCCGGGGGGCGCGCGGGGCCGGGGGGACCTCGCTGACCGCCCGTCCCACGGCTGCAGTACCCCCTGATCGGAGAGTTCGGCGAGGAGCACATCTTCTCCCTCTACGAGGCCAAGGAGAACTCGCTGCTCAAGAGCGAGAAGGCGTCGCTGCAGCAGCAGCTCAACCAGTTCCAGCACGAGGTGAGGGGGACAGGGGGCCTGGGGGGGCTCTGGGGGGTTCCCCGAGCCGGCACCCACCCCCAAATCCCCCCCACCTTTCCCCGGCAGCTGCAGAAGAGCAAAGAGCGGGAGGAGCAGCTGGAGGAGATGATCCAGGCCTACGAGAAGCTCTGCGTGGAGAAGGCGGACCTGGAGACGGAGCTGGGAGAGATGGTGGGTGACAGCCACCAGCAGGGGACAGCGGGGTCCCTGTCCCTTCTCCGCCGCAGCCCCCGGGCCCCCGGTGTCCCTGTCTTTGGGGATGCAGGGCTGGGGGGAGTTTTGACCACGTTGGGGTTTTAGGGATGCTCGGGTTCATCCATCTCCACACTGTCCCGGGCACCCCCGGCTCCCCTTTCCCAGCCAGGGAGCCACCGCTGCCACGCCGCTGTCACCAGATCGACCCCACTCCGAAAAGCGACCCCAAAATCCGCGTGTGCCGGGCTGGGGGGGCAGGGGAGCCCCGGGGAGGGGCCGAGGCTCAGCCGCGTCCCCTCTGTCCCCTCGCCGTGCAGCGGGCGCTGGTGGAGACGCACCTGAGCCGCATCCGGAGCTTGGAGCAGCAGCTGCGGCAGCGCGACGGCGGCGCCTTCCCCGGGCTGGGCGCCCAGGACGTGCCGTTCATCGCCCTGCACCCCAACCCCGGCCTGAGCCACGGTGAGCCGCCCCCTCCCCGCCCCGCCGCGGCCCCGGGAGCCCCGGGCCGCGCCGGGGCTGAGCCGAGCCGTGCCCGCAGTGCTGGAGCGCGCCGGGGGCTGGCAGAGCCGCGGGCTGGAGGCCGAGCTGGAGGCGGCGCGGCAGGAGAACCAGCGCGCCCAGCACCGCGAGGAGCACCTCAAGGCCGAGTGCGAGCGGCTGCAGGCGGAGCTGAAACACCTGCAGGACACCCGCGAGCAGGTGCGGGGCAGGGCCGGCCTGGGACCGGCCCCGTCCGGGTGGGGGGGACTGGGAGAAGGAATGGGGCAGGTGCGACCCCAAAACCCCCCCTATCCCCCCTTCCTGCTGGGAGGTGTCTGAGGAGGAACAGGGCAGGGTCTGACCCACAGGGCCCCTCATTCCCGGTATGTGGGGTTTGGGTGCTGGGAAGCGCCTGACCCCGCAGGACCCCGGTGCTGGTGCTGAGGGGGCTCTGCTGTCCCCAGGAGCAGTCGGAGCGGGACATGGCCTGGGTGAAGAAGGTGGGCGACGACCAGTAAGTGCTGGGAGGGGACTGGGAGGACACTGGGGGGACACTGGGGGGAGCCCCTCACCGGCTGTGGGGCACGGTGGCCACCCCACACCTCCGCACGGGGGTCCCGGGGGGCTCCCTGCATTGAGTGCTGCAGTGGGGGGATTCCGCACCCCAAAACCGCCAACTGCGCCCCGGGGGCTGGGGGCTGAGCGGGGCTGCGGGCGTGGGGTGCCCGCTCCCGGTGCCTGGTGCCCGGTCCCGGTGTCCGTGCGTTGTCCCGGTGTCCAGTTCCGGTGTCCGTGCATTGTCCCAGTGCCCGGTTCTGGTGTCCGTGCGTTGTCCCGGTGCCCGGTCCCGGTGTCCGTGCATTGTCCCAGTGCCCGGTCCCGGTGTCCGTGCGTTGTCCCGGTGCCCGGTTCTGGTGTCCGTGCATTGTCCCAGTGCCCGGTTCTGGTGTCCGTGCGTTGTCCCAGTGCCCGGTTCCGGTGTCCATGCATTGTCCCAGTGCCCGGTCCCGGTGTCTGGTGCCCAGTCCCGGTGCCCGGTTCCGGTGTCCGTGCGTTGTCCCGGTGCCCGGTGTGGGCTCGGCGCTGCCTCCAGAGGGCACTGACGGCTCGCGGCTGCCGAGAGAGCGGCACCGAGCGGCACCGAGCGGCACCGAGCGGCACCGAGCGGCACCGAGGCGGTCGCGGTGTCCCCGGACCCCCCCAAACCCCCCCGGTGGCACCGAGGCGGGGGCGCTGTCCCCGCTTTCACCCGGTCCCCAGGGCGGCGGTGACAGCGGGGCCGAGCTGCGGACAGATGGGAGGTGACACGCGGCCGGGAAGTGCTCGGGAGCGGTGTCGGGGCCTGGCTCCAGCCCCTCGCTCCGGAGGCGTTGGAAGCTGTCGCCGTTTCTGTCGTCCTGGCGCAGATCAGAGCCCGGGGAGCCGGGGAGCGCTGGGTCCCTGCCGGGGCCGCTCCCGCCTCTCCCTTCCCCTCCTGAATTCCCTCGATTTCCACAAAATCACCCGAGCTCACCCCCCGATCGCCCCCACCCCTTTCCCGCAACATCCACGGAAATTAAAACTCCCGAATGTCTCCATTAACGTTCCCCCATCACCCAAATCTTTATTTTTTAAGCCCGAATTCACCACGCTGGGATGGGGAAACTGAGGCAGGGCTGGCTCCTCACCCCCTCCCCGGGCACAGCTGTTCCCTGCGCGCTCTTTTCTTGCCGATTCAGCTCTTTTTTGTCACCTGCTTCTCTCCGCCGCTGTTTTCTTGGGTGTGAAAAGCGCCTTATCGGCGTTTTCCATCTCCGGGTGATTTTCTGGTGCTTCTGCCGCGCTGTGCTTGGGGCGGGGGTCCCCCCGCGTCCCGATCTTCCTTTTATTTTGGTTTATTTTCTGAGATTTGAACTTTTTTTGGCTTTCTGAGCTCGCGGTTATTCCCTCTTGCACTCCCTCCCAAGAAAAGCCAAATCTTGAGGAAAGCCCTGGAGAGAGCAGGGTGGGGATTTGGGGGGGTCAGACCGCCCCTCCCACTGCCCCGCCCCGCGTTTTTGGGGGGATTGTGTGGGTTTCAATGACTCTTGCACCCATGGGTGCCAATGTCGGGCACGTCCCCACCCCTGGCTCCTCCAGCTCTGCAGCAAAAAGGGCCTGGGGGACACAAAGGTGACATCCTGCGGGTGTCCCCTAAGGTTTTTGTTTTTCTTTTCCTCCTTTTCTTTCTCTTCCTTTTCCTCCTTTTCCTCCTTTTCCTTCTTTTCCTCCTTTTCCTGCTTTTCCTCCTTTTCTTTCTTTTCCTTCTTTTCTTTCTTTTCCTCCTTTTCCTTTTCCTCCTCCTCTCTTTTCCTTCTCTTCCTCCTTTTCATACTTTTCCTTTCTCTCCCATTCCTTCTCTTCTTCACCTATTTTCTTCCCTTTTGCTTTTCTCTCTTTCTATTATTTTCCTCCTTCCCCCCTCACTCTTTCCCCTCCTTTCCCTCATCCTTTTCCTCGCTTTCCCCTTCTCCTCCTCCTCCTCCTTTCCCACCTCTCCGGGCCGCCGTGCCCGGGGGCTCGGCGGGGCCCGGCGCTGTCAGCCGCGGTTACGAGCGGCGGCTCCGGTGCCCGCGGTGTCACAACGGCTCAGCGGGGCCGCGCCGGGACGCGCCGAGCTCCGGCCCCGCGGCTCCGTTCTCCCCTCGCGTCCCCGCCGAGAATCCCGGCTCGGAAAGCGACACCAACTTGGGGCAGGATTGATGCTTTTGGCAGCGCTGCTGCTGCTCCGGGGCGCGATCCGCGGCCGCAGCTTCGCCCCTCGGAGCTGGAAAAATGAATTTGGGTCGGGTTTGAGTTGGTGCTGGGGCTCCGCGGGGCCGTGTCACCCGCAGAGCCACTGTGTCCCCTTCGGGAATTGTCCTCTGGGTTGGGTGGTGTGGCAGGGGTGGAGAGAGGCAACCTCAGACACCCTGAGGTGCCTTTTTTGCACCCTGGGCCATTATTTCCCTCCCTTTCCTATTTTCCTGGGGGAATGCTGGAAGCACCATCCAGGCAGCAGCCCCAAACCTTTTCTAGTTGTATTCATTAAAAAACCAAACCAAAACAAAAACCAAAAACCAAACCAACCAAAATCCCGGGGGGAGGTCAAGCCCTGCTGAAGGATTCAACCCCCGCTGAAGGATTTAACCTCTCCCGAGGGGTTTAATGGGATTTAACCCCTGCTGAAGGGTTTCTCCCGGGAACCCCAGGGCCCCCTTTGCCCCTCTGCAGGGTGAACCTGGCGCTGGCCTACACGGAGCTGACGGAGGAGCTGTGCCGCCTGCGCAACCTGAGCTCGCTGCAGAGCCAGATCCTGCGGGCGCTGCTGCAGGACAAGAGCCCCAACGGGGGTAAGGGGGACCCGGGGCTGCCAGGCCGGGATGGGGGGCACGAACACCGGGAAAAGGGGGGGTGGGCTCGTCCTGCGGGTGGGGGTGTCGGTCCCCAGGGGTGCCCAGCCCCGGGGGTGTCCCACAGCAAGGGCGTCCCCAGCTGGGTGTACCCGTACCTGGGAGCCTCTCATCCCAAAATGTCCATCCCTGGGAATATCCCATCCCAAAACCATCCAGAATTGGGAGCATCCATCCCTGGGAGTATCCATCCCAAAATATCCTCACCTGGGAGTATCCATCCCAAAATATCCACACCTGGGAGTATCCATCCCAAAATATCCTCACCTGGGAGTATCCATCCCAAAGCAGCCGTACCTGGGAGCCTCCCAGCCCCAAAATTCTCCAGAGCGTCCATAACTGGGAGCGTCTCATTCCAAAGTATCTGTACCCGGGAACATCCGTATGTGGGCTCACCCACACCTGGGAATGTCCCATTCCAAAACCATCCACACCTGGTGGTATCCATCCCAAAATATCCATCCCTGGGACCATCCATCCCTGGCTGTATCCCCCCAGAATCTCCCGGGGGTCCCCACAGCCGCATCCCCCCCGCTCCCTCCGGGCTGCCCCTGGATGCCGAGGCACATTTTCCACATTTTCCACATTTTCCACATTTTCCACATTTTCCACATTTTCCACACTTCCCACACTTTCCACATTTTCCACATTTCCTCGCTTTCCGAGCCGCGGCGCTGACGCGGAGCACTTCCCGCGTGTCCCCCTTGTCCCGTGCCAGGCCAGCGCCACTCGCCGCTGTCCCAGTGCCACTCCCCGGCCCAGCAGCGCCGCTCGCCCGCCCCGCAGTGCCCCTCGCCCGTTCCTCCGGGACGCTCGCAGTGCCAATCCCCCGCCCTCCAGCGCCGCTCGCCGGGACCCCCCAGCCAATCTCCGGCCCAGCAGCGCCGCTCGCCCGCCCCCGGCCCGTGCCAGTCGCCGGCCCAGCAGCGCCGCTCCCCGGTGCCGCCGCCCAGCCAGTCCCCGGCCCAGCAGCGCCGCTCGCCCGCCCCGCCGCCGCCGCCCTGCCCCTCTCCGAGCTCGGCATCCCCGCACCGCCTGCCCGGCGAGAGGATGGAGCTGGCCTACGCCAAACCCTCGAGCCGCCACATCAAGGCCGGCTTCCAGGGCCGCCGCAGCTACTCGGAGGTGACCAACGTGGCCCTGTACCAGCAGAGCCGCTCGCTCTGGCTGCAGCCCGAGGCCTCCACGCTGCCCAAGCACCGGCCCTACGGCGAGGTCTACCTGGGGGCCGCGGGGGCCCCGCTGAGCGCCCACGAGCCCTTCGAGGAGCACGTCCGCTTCGAGAAGCAGTCGTCGGACGAGGAGGAGTGGGCGCTGCCCAGCCCGCCCAGCCCCGAGGCCGGCGCCATCCGCTGCGCCTCCTTCTGCGCCGGCTTCCCCGCGCCCGACGCCGACGCCGCGCACCGGACGGCGGCCGCCTACGCCCGCGCCGAGCACGCCCAGTCCTGGCCTTCCATCAACGTAAGGAGGACCCCCCCCCCCCCCAAACTCCCCGCGGGGTTTTGGGGTGGGTTTGGTCGAGGGAACCCCCCCGGCGCGGTGGCGCCCGCAGTGAGGTGGGTGCCTCAGTTTCCCCGTTCGTCACCGGGCCTCGCGGCCGGCTGGGGGCAGCGGGGGGTTCTGGGGGGTGGCAGAGGGGATGTGGCCGGCGCGGGGGTCCCAGCGCCGCCCTGTGCCCCCCGCAGCTGCTGCTGGAGACGGTGGACTCGGAGGTGCGGAGCTGCCCGCTGTGCCAGCTGGCCTTCCCCATCGGGTACCCGGACGATGCCCTGGTCAAACACATCGACTCGCACCTGGAGAACAGCAAGATCTGAGCCTCGCCCCCTTCCCCACCTTTGGATGCTGCATGGAAACACCGGGAGCGCCCGGCTCCCGAAATACCTCCAAGTCTTGAGTAGCTACGGAAAGACTGAGCCCCCCCCGCCCGCACCCAGAGCCCCCCGGAGCCCCCGGCCCGCTCGGAGCGGGTTCAGCCCCGTGCCAGGGGTACCAGGATCCCCCCGAGCCCCCGGCCCGCTCGGAGCGGGTCCATCCCCGTGCCAGGGGTACCAGGATCCCCCCGAGCCCCCCGGAGCCCCCGGCCCGCTCGGAGCGGGTCCATCCCCGCCCGCCTCACTCCCGTGCCAGGTCCGGGTGCTCTGCCCGGGGCACCGTCCCCACCGTGCCAGGCGGTGGCCGCAGGGGACCCGTCTGTGCCCCTGGGTGTCCCCTGTCCCCTCGAGTGTCGCTGCTTGATCTCAGGGAGGATCCGAGGGGCCGAGTCCCGGATCCGGCCCCCAGGAAGGAGGAGAGGGGAAGGGGCCGCCCCTTCCCCGGCCCGAGGGGTCACAGGTGGGGTCGGGGGTGGGAGCGGGGGCAGCTGCTCGTTCTCGGTCCCCTTTGAACCTTTCCTCTCTTTTACATTAAAAGCACCCCCCAGCCCCCGGATTTCCCCCCCTCCCCACAACGATGCTGCTGAGAAACGAGCCCGGAGGAGCAGCATGGACCCCCCCCCCCCCCCCGACATTGCACTGGGCTCCCCGGGGCTCCCCCTGACCCCCCCCGCGCGGCGTGGGGACAGCGCAGCCCCCCAGCAGCCCCCCCCAACCCCCCGGCCCCCCGCTTTAACCGGGGGCTGCAGGCGGCTGCTCTCGCTGAGCCCCCCCCGTCACCCCCGTCCCCCCACGTTCGATCTACCTCAAAGCCGCCGGGAGAGGGGGGGGCGCAGCGCTGTCCCCCCTCCCCGGCCGCTGGCGCTGCATGTCCCCCCCGTGTCACAGCGCACACCCCCCCACACACACACACACACAACGCCGGGGCGCGGCCCCCCCGCCCCACGCCGGGACCCCCGGAACGAGGGACCCGCCCGCCCTCGCTGCGACCACCGACTCCAATAAAACCTGCCCGAAACGCCTCGGACGGGGCGGAGGCCTCTCCTCTCTGGGGGTCCCGGGGGGGGCTGGATTTGTCCCCCCGGGAATGGGGCTGGGGTCGGGGGGCCCTGGGGGTGGCAGGTCTGGGGCGCCCTGCAGCTCCCGGCCCGTTTGGGGCTGGCTGGGCAGGTGGGTGACACAAACGGGACAACCAGAACCAGACCAGAGCTCGGCAGGCTCGGGGTGACAGAAGGGGCACGGCCGGAGCTGGGGGGGCGGATGGCGGGGGGACTCTCCCGGGTTTCCTGGGGGGCTCTGGGCAGGGGGGGCTCTGTCCGTCCCTCCCTGCTCTGCTATTGGGGGTCCCACAGCCCCTCCTGCGGGAGCGCCCACCCCGGGCTCAGCTCCGGGAGCTGGGGGGGTCCCGGCGCGGTCCCCGAGCAGGTGCGCAGGCGGCTCCCAGCGCCGCGGGCCGATGGTGTGAAGGAGATAAGCGCGCGCCGCAGCCTTATCGCCGCCCATCTCCCGTGTGCCCGGGCACGGGGCAGGAAGAGCAGCCCCTGCCCATTGCCCCCCCCCCCCCCGGTGGGCACCGGCAGCCCCAGCGGGGCCGGAGGGCGCGGGCAGGGCCGGGGGGCACTCGGGGACCCCCTTGGGGACGGCGCCCGCGCCGTGCCCGGGGTGCGCGGGGCGGGGGCCGGGCCGTCCCCAGCCGGGACCGGGAGCGCTGGGACGGGGCCTCCCTGCGCTGGGGGGGGGCCGGCCCCCACCTTCTCCCCCGGTTTTTCTCTCTTTTTTTGAAATCACGTGATAAATGCCAAACGGCGCTGCCGTTACTCATCCCGGCCCCTCCCGGCGCCGCTTCCCCCCGGGGGCGGCGGCGCTGACTCAGGACCTGCCGGGCTCCCCCGGCACCGCGGGGACCCCCCCGCGCCCCCGAACCGCCGTCCCTTCAGGAGGCGTCACCTGGCGCAGCAGCAGCAGCGTCCCTGCGATGCTCAAGTGAGTCTGGGGGCTCCCAGCACCCCAAAGCCGCTGCCGGGGGCTCTCCCCGCTCCCGGGGCTCTCCCGGGGCTGTCCCGGGGCTGTCCCGGGGTGCCCGCGGGGCTCGCTGGCCGCGGCTCGGGGCCGTGCTGCCCATTTTGTCACCTCCCGCCACCGGGCGGGGCGCAGCCCCCCTCTGTCCCCCGTGGGGAGACTCCGACCCCTCCCCGGTGCGAGAGGGAGGGAGCGGCTCCCACGGCTGCCCCCGTGCCTCAGTTTCCCTTTCCCACCGCCTGGCTCCGCTGCCCACTGCGGAGGGAAGTGGGGGTGTCCGGGGAGGGCGTTGCTGGCCCCGTTTCCTGTGACCCCCCCCGGAGCTGCCAACCGCAGGCCTGGGCTGTGCCTTTGGTGGCAGCACTGTCCCACGGGGTGTCCTCGCCCTGCCACCCCCGCCGTGTCCCCAAGGCCACCCTGAGCCCCCCTCGGCTGCGCCGCCCCAGGGAGGCTGCGGGGGATGTGGCCCCGCTGTCCCCAGGGGTAGGGACAGGGGACAAGGTGGCGTTTGGTGGCTCTCGGTGGCCTCCCGAGCCCGGCTGGAGGCACCAGGTCCCCCGTGTGGCCTGGCCGTGACAAGGACAAGCCAGGCCTGCCTCGGCCGTGAGGATGGGGAGGGCTACGGGTGCTTCTTGCGGGGACAGGGGCTGGGCTTTGTCACCTCCCGCCTGTCCCGAGGGCAGTGGGAGCATCCCGGGGGGAATTGTCCCCTCTAAGCGCCGGGGGTGTCACAGCAGCGCCACAGGGCACCGTCCCCAGGGCCAGCCAGGGGTGCGCAGCGCCCTCACACCCTGCCCTGCCTGTGTCCCCCGCCCCTGGTGGGACACACCTGGCTCCTGTGCCCTCTGTCCCCCGTGTCCCCATGTCCCCCGTGTCCCCATGTCCCCATGTCCCCATGTCCCCATGTCCCCGTGTCCCCTCTGTCCCCCATGTCCCCGTGTCCCTCATGTCCCCTCTGTCCCCCATATCCCCATGTCCCCGTGTCCCTCATGTCCCCTCTGTCCCCCGTGTCCCCATGTCCCCGTGTCCCCATGTCCCCATGTCCCCATGTCCCTCATGTCCCCTCTGTCCCCCATGTCCCCATGTCCCCATGTCCCCGTGTCCCCATGTCCCCGTGTCCCCCATGTCCCCCGTGTCCCCTCTGTCCCCCATGTCCCCATGTCCCCGTGTCCCTCATGTCCCCTCTGTCCCCCATGTCCCCGTGTCCCCATGTCCCCGTGTCCCCATGTCCTTCATGTCCCCTCTCTCCCCCATGTCCCCATGTCCCCGTGCCCCCATGTCCCTCATGTCCCCATGTCCCATGTCCCCATGTCCCCATGTCCCCATGTCCCCATGTCCCCGTGCCCCCATGTCCCCTCTCTCCCCCATGTCCCCATGTCCCTCGTGTCCCCATGTCCCCGTGTCCCCATGTCCCCCACGTCCCCGTATCCCCCATGTCCCCATGTCCCTCATGTCCCCATGTCCCCATGTCCCATGTCCCCATGTCCCCCATGTCCCCATGTCCCCATGTCCCTCGTGTCCCCATGTCCCTCGTGTCCCCATGTCCCTCATGTCCCCATGACCCCGTATCCCCCATGTCCCCATGTCCCCATGTCCCCGTGTCCCCCATGTCCCCCGTGTCCCCTCTCTCCCCCATGTCCCCCATGTCCCCATGTCCCCCATGTCCCCATGTTCCCATGTCCCCATGTTCCCATGTCCCCATGTCCCCGTATCCCCCATGTTCCCATGTCCCCGTGTCCCCATGTCCCCCATGTCCCCTCTGTCTCCATGTCCCCATGTCCCCATGTCCCTCATGTCCCCATGTCCCTCGTGTCCCCATGTCCCCATGTCCCCATGTCCCCATGTCCCATGTCCCCATGTCCCCATGTCCCATGTCCCCATGTCCCCATGCCAGCGGGTCACACCTTGCCATCTCCTAGGCAACAACTTCATTTCATTGTTTTTCCCATCAAAACCCCCTCTTATTTCGGGCACTTTCAAGGTTTCTTTTTCCAGCTTTCAGTTGGGTCGGTTTTTTTTTTTCCCCTTTTCTCAGTGTTTTTATCATTTAGGGGAAAAACGAAACAATTCTCCCTGCTCGGGCCCCGCTTTCCCCTGCCGGGGGGAGGAGGGACCGAGGCCGCTTTGGAGGGACGGGACCGTCCTGGTCCCGCTGGCTGCGGGTGTCGCTCGGGGATTCTCCGATGCCCTCTGAGTGGCGCTGGGGTCTCATTCCCGGCCGTGCCTTTGTCCTTCCGGGGGGATCCCTGCGAGCACCAGCGCGGGGGGGCTGCCGGGACCCCCAGCCCGGCTCGGGGGACGCGCCGCCGTCCCCGTGTCCCCTCCGCGGCGTTTATAGGAAACGGCTCTGCGAGGAAGTGCCCGGCTGGCTGCCCCCGTGAGGGTTTTTTTCCTGCCGTGGGCGCCCCGGGGCTGCGGGGGATCCGGTGTGAGTCAAAGCCGGAGCCCCGGGGTTCAACCGCAAGCCCGGAGCTGCCGTGTCATGGCAGAGCCGCGCCAGAGGCGTTTATAAGAAATGGAGGGGCTGCCCTGAGGGGGGAGGGACCCCGCTGGCACCGCGGCCGTGCCCGCCACCCCTCGGGGACCGCTGCCCTGGCGCCGGGGCTCGGGTCTCAGCCCGGGGCTGCTGCAAGGGGCCGGAGCTGCTGCGCCTCAGCCTCGCAGCTCAGCCCCTGCCCGGGGTGCCTGGATCCCCCCAAAGTGCCCGAACCACCCAAGGGTGCCCTTGTCACACTGAGGTGACCCCAGGCACCTCATCCAGCTGGAGGCCTGGTGCCAGCATCACCCCTGAGTGGCTCTGTCCAGGCTGGAAATCCAGTGCCAGCATCACCCTGGGTGCCAGCATCACTCTGGGGTCCTCAGGTCACCCTGGGTGCTTCATCTAACGGGGGGTGCCGGTGCCAGCATCACCCCTGGGTACCTGTACCCAGCTCTGTTCAGGTGCCAGCATCACCCCTGGGTACCTGTACCCAGCTCTGTTCAGGTGCCAGCATCACCCCTGGGTGCTCCCATCACCCCCAGGTGCCTCAATCCTGTTCCTGCCTCACCCTGGGGTACCCACACCCCGAGCGGGGCTGCTCCTGTGTCCCCCCGGTTCTCCTGTCCCCCCTCCTGTGGCTGCCCTGCTGTCCCCGCTGGCCCCGTCCCACTCGTGTGCCAGCAGCTCCTGGCCTCTCACAGATGCTCTTCCTGGAGGTTTCCACACCTGGGGACAGCGGTGGTGGCGCTCGCGGTGCCTGGGGACCTCCTGCCCTGCACACTCCGGGGAAGGCCACGCCGTGTCCCCTCCTGGCCGAGCCGCCGCGGTGTCCCCGCTGCCCGTGACAGGATGGGCTCTTTGCTGTCGCCCCCTCCCCGTGCCCAGCTATGGCGGCCTCGAATGACAGCGCCGGGGGGACAGGGCCCCACACACACGGCACAAACGCGGCCCCGGCTGCCATGTGCCCAGCGCCATCGCGGCTGCCGCGGAGCGACAAGCGCCACCGGCCCCTCGGGAGCCGCGGGCCGCCCCGGAGCCGCCGCCGCGCTGCGGGGAGGTGACGGAGCCAACGCGCCGTGACACGGGGCTGGCGGAGCCCCCCCCGCCTCGGCCAGCGCCTCGGCAGCGCCCGCCGGGGGCAACTCTCGGCTGTCACAACCCATCTGCGCTGGGGACAGCGTCTGCCGGCGCCGTAAGTGGGGTTAAACTCGGGGTCACCCCCACCGAGCATCCAAAGGGAGGGGGCCGGTCCTGCTGGAAAGGATCCCCCCCTCCCCAAATCCCTCCGTGTCCCGGCCCTGCTGTCACCAGGGTGGGGCGGTCGGGGGGGGGGGACAGTGAGCGCGTCCCCCGGTCCCCCGTGGCTCTCGGGGACAGCAGCGATGGTGGCCGGGCACGGCGGTGGCCCCAGGGCCGCTCCTCAGCGCTCGCTGCGGGTCGCGGCGGCCACGGGGACCCGCGGGGCCCCAGGTCCGGCACCCGCCTGAACTGCGGTGACCCGCGGGGAGCGCGGCCAGCGCGGCCCCCGGCACCGCGCCGCCCTCCCGGGGTCGCAGCCCAGCGCTGCCGGGTGGATCCGGCCCCGATCCCCACCGGGGCTGTCCTGGAGCCCTCCAGGGCCGCGATCTGGGGACAGTCGGGCCCCGCCGGGCCGCAGGAGCCGGGTGCCGGGCAGGTGCGGTTTGGGGCCGGGGTCCCAGGGCCCTGGCAGAGGATCGTGGTGTGGGTGGCGAGTCCCCTTCCCCTCACCTCCACCGCCCCCCGTCCTTTTCGTCCCCCCCGCCACCGTCTGGGCTCTCGCGGTGCCGCCGGACCCACGGGCGGCTCCTTTTAACCCGCGGCTGAAATGAAACCGGCTCCGGCTCCTTCCCCGTGACCTATTTTTAACATTTGATTGGAATCTGTTTGTTTCCTTTTTATTTTCCCCTCCTCTCCTCGCCGTTCCCGCGCGCCGGCCCCGGGTGCGAGCGCGGTGTCAGCCCCGCGTCACATCAATTAACGCGCGCGGGGCGTCATTTGTCACTTCGCATTTCCCCAAGGCCACCTCGCCGTGGCCGCGGCGGTGGCGGGGGGCGCACGCCGGGCTGGGGGTGGCCCCCCCTGGGGTGAGGGGAACGAGGATTCTCCTCCTGCCCCGTGGTTTTGGGGCTGGGGCGGGGGGGGAGGCACCGGGACGCGGCTGCCGCCGCCGCCCGCCCCTGTCGGTGGGGTCCCGGTGCCGGGCGCGAGGGTCGCTGGCGGGGGCCGGGACACCCGAGTCCGGCCCCCCCCGGCCCCGAGCAGCCGGTGCCGACACCTCCACTTCCGTCGGCAGGGCCCCCTCGGGTATTTTTAACCGCCGGCGCTGCCGCTTGGCACGCTCCGAGCGTCCGTCCCTGCCTCCAGCTGCCTCCCCCGGCCCGCGCCGCCCCCCGGGGCAGCACCGGGGCCTCCGGAGCCGCACCGGGCGCTCCGCGACTGCACGGGACAGGATCGGGACTGTGGGACTGGGGTGGGCCCAATGGGGCCGACCCGAGCAGGGTGGGACCCCACGGAGCGGGACGGGGCCGTGCAGGGCAGGAGGGGATCCTGTGGCGGATGTCAGTCCCCAAAAAGCAGCGCGGGACCCCACAGAGTGGGGAACTTCTGGAGCAGGGTTGGGGGATGGAAAGCAGGAATAGGATCAGACTGTAGGGGAACATGGGACCCGGCAGGGTTGGACCCTACAGCTCCTGCAGGGCAGAACCTTCCAGATCGTGGTGGGATGCTGCGGGACAGGATGGGACCCGGCAGGTGGGACAGTCCCCTATGGGACAGGACTGGTCCCAGTGGGTCCGGATTGGTCCCAGTGGGGCCGGATTGGTCCCCTTTGGTCAGAATTGCTCGCAGTGGGGCAGGAGCGGTAGCTGTGGGGCAGGATCCACATCTCCACCCCTTCCGCCGGGCAGGACCATCCTCATCCCCATCCCAGAGGGGTCCAGCCCCCCATGTCCCCACGTCACCCACGTCCCCCAGCCCGCGGGACCCCTCCCCTGGCCGGGTCCCGGGCCGGGGGGGCTCCGTGGCGGGCGGGGGCAGCGATCCCGCACACGCGCTGCCCGCGGGGCCCGCGCGTTGTCAGAAGCTGTAGCCCGTGTCTCGCCCGCCGTCCCCCCGCCCGGGCAGCGCACATCACTCCCCGGCCTTCGCCTCCCGCTGACGAAGAGGAAGGGCCGGGGGCGCCGGCCCGGAGCCCCCCGCGCCCCCGTCACGCTAAGCCGGCCGGACAGGGGCTGCAGCCCCGCGGCGCTCCCCAGGGAGCCGCGCTCCGCGCCGAGGATGCGGCTCCCGCTGAAGAAAATCACCTCGTACAGGAGCGGGGCGAGGGGCCGGGCACGGCGGCGGGGGGTGAAACGGACTCCCCCGACTCCCCCCGGACCCCCCCCGGACTCCCCCGGACTCCCCCGGCCTGGCGCACCGTGGCGGCCTCATGCGCGCACACGGGCGCAGCTGCGTCCCTGCACACCCGCGGTGCCGCCCTTGCGCATCCCGGCCCCCACCCGGCCCCCGCGCACACTCGGGGACCCCCTGGCACCCCCTCGCCCCCTCAGCCCCCCTTGCACACCCACACCCCCCCCCGGCCGTCACACACCTTCGCACACCCACGGGCAGCCCCAGCGCGCTCTTGCGCACCCCCGCAGCCGCTGACGGCCCCGGTGCTGCGGCCCCAGGCGCGGGGGGCGCCCCCGAGGCGGTGACACCCGGACACGGCGGGAGCTGCCCGCGCACGCCGCCGCCTCCCACGCGGGGCTGCCATGGCCAGGGTGAGGAAGAGGAGGAGGGACCGGAGCCCAAGCGCGGATCGGTCTCCGGGGGGCAGGAGGGGACAGGAGGGACCAGGGAGCCGCCACCGCTGAGTCCCGGCAGCGGGACCACCGCAGGGAGGGGTTTTGGGGACCCCCGGTGCCACCCAAGCCAGCGCTCCCCGGGGGCGCGGTGACAGCGGGGACGGGGGGCACGGGGGGCACGGGGGGCACGGGGGGCACGGGGACAGCGGTGCGGGCGGCGCGGGGCTCAGCACCAGCCGGGTTTTGGGTGGCAGCGGCTGGAACGATGTTAATGACTTTTCTTCCTGTCGCTCTCCTTTTACACCGAGGGCAGCTCCGTAACCAGAGCCGCTTCCTTCCCCGAGATTAAGGAGCCGTCTGCTCGCCCTGCCCGGGCCGCTGACCCCCCCCCGCCACCGAAGTGTCACCCCCGGCTGGCCCCGGCCTGGCCCTGCTGGGGACACCCGCCCCCGTCACCCTTGGGTGCCCCTTCCCCGCGAGGGCCGAGAATCCTCCCAGGGCCGCCCAGGACTTGGGGTTCGGGGCTCCTCAACGGGAACGGGGCTCGCCGCGACCCCCCCGCTCCCCTCCCTCCCTCCCTCGGTGCCCCCGGGGGGCTCCCCCAAAGCCCGGGGGGGGCGCAGCGCCCGCTGCCAGCTCGGGGGGCGCTGGGGCAGGGAGGGGAGGGTGACAACGCCGGGCTGAGGAGCCGCGGGGCGGGGGAACAGCGGCTGGGACCCCCCAAACCCCCCCAGCACCGGCTCTGCCCGTGCCCACTCGGTGCCACCCGCGACTCGATTTCCCCGCTGTGACTCAGAGGAGCTGGGGGACCTGGCCAGGTCCTGCGGGGGGGACAAAGAGCTCAGGGTGGCCTGGCCGTGGGACGGGAGGGGGCCCGGGGGAGGGGGTCAGGAGGGCTCCGGGGGAAAGCGGGGATGCGGCACCGGCTGCGGGTGGGCGGCGGATGCGGCCCGGGCCGGGGGTCCCGGGGGGGGCGGCGGATGCGGGGCCGGGCCGGGGGTCCCGGGGGTGGCAGGTGGCCGGGCCGGGCCGGGGGCCCCGCGGTTTGTGCACTTGGTGGCTCCGTGGAACGCTCGTCACCGCGCTGCCTTCGAGCAGCGGCGAGATGCAAATTCCTCTGGGGTGGGGGCAGTAATTTTGTATTTTTGGTTCTCCCTGAGCCCAAATTTAGCCCCCGCGGGTGCCCGGTGCGCTCGTGCTCATTTTAATAATGAAAACAGGAACGATGCCACCGAACAAGAAAATTACCCGCAAGTTTCCCCTGGTTCCTCAGAAGCCAAATTCCACGGCAGAGGCAGAACCTGCCTGGGGGCTGGGCTGCAGGGGCGCGTGGGGACGCTTCGGGGACACTTTGGGGACGCTTCGGGGACACTTTGGGGGCTACAGAATTGCCCCCCCCCGGCTGGGTGCGACCCTCGCCCCTCCGCGGGGTTTTGGTCCCGGGATGATGCCGGGAGTGGGGACATGCAGGGTGGCGGCGCTCCCCAGAGGGAACAGGGGACAGGGGAAATCCGGGGTAATCCCCCCACGGCGGGTCCAACCCCCACCCCGCGACCCCCTGGAGACCCCAGGGATGGAGGAAACTGAGGAACGGGGGCTGTGCCGGGGTTGGCTCAAGGGACGCAGAGCTCGGTGCCGCCGCTTCGCAAGGGAGGTGGCCCTTGGTGACAAATGTGTCCCCAGCCCCGGGCGCATCCTGCAGCCGAGCCGCTTCCTCCCGGCCCCTCTGTGAGGGCGTTGGGCACCCCCGAAGCCGCGAGGGTGGCCGGGAGGGACCGGGCGCGGCGGCCACACGGAGCTGGCCTCGGCCACCCCGGGCTGTGCGACAGCAGCCACCCACAGAGGGGAAACTGAGGCACGGGGCTGCCAAAGGAGGGGGTTCAAGCCCGAGGAGGTGCCGGAGCTCCCGCGCTGCGGGAAGGGCCCTGCGGGGGAGGGTGCCCGGCCGTGGGCAGGGCTGGAGCCCAAATCCCCGCGGTCCCTCTCTGTGGAGGGCCCAGCTCGGGCTCGGAGTGTCCCGAACCAAGGGACGCTGTGTCCCAGAGGGGGCCGGGATGTCCCAGAGCATCCCCGTGGCCGGCCAGTGGAACGGCTGGTGGCTGTTCAAGGTGATGGTCAGGACACGGCTGCTGTCCCTGCTGTCCCTCCCGGCCCTGCACGGGGACACCTGTGACAACCATCTCCCCAGGAGTCCCGCCGCGTCTTCCAGTGTCCCTGGTGTCACTTTACGGTGCCAGGGGGAGGCTCAAGGCCGTGACATCCTGAGGACAGGGCCCTGTCCCGCCCCTCCGGACCCCGCTGCTGGCCCGGCCAGGCCCGGGAGCCCCGGGGCGCGGGGGGCGGTGGTGGCGGTGGGGGCGGTGGTGGCGGTGGTGGCGGTGGTGGCGGTGGTGGCGGTGGGGGCGGTGGTGGCGGTGGTGGCGGTGGTGGCGGTGGTGGCGGTGGTGGCGGGTCCCCAGCTGCGGCCGCGCTGGGGACCCTGGCGAGCCCGACACCCTCTGGGTGCCACGGCGGCTGCTCCCTCAGCGGGGGGGTGTCCCTGTGAATTTGTCCTCGGCGGCGATGGCAGAACGGGGATGAATTAGCGCGTGGTGACGTCAGGAGCGCTGGTGCCCCGGCGCTCGCTCCCCCCCCCGTTAATGAGTCGCTCCCCCCATCCTTAACCCCCCTCCGGCCTTGATTTTCCCTCCTAGAAAAAAACAATTCTGGAAATTTCCTTGGTTTCCTTCATTTTCTCACTTGGGGTCTCGGCGTGGGGGTCCCTGCCGGGTGGGTGGGAAGGGGGTGGCAGCGCCCTGGGGGTCTGGGGGTGCCCCGGAGGGTGGGGACAGCCGGACGGGGCGATGCTGGCCCCACCGCCAGCCTCAGGGAACCAGAAAAGGGCGGGGAGGGGGCGGTGGGGGGCAGCAGGGGGAGCTTTGCATAGAGATTGAAGGCCGGGACCGCTCTGAACAATGGCAGCGCTGCAAGGGCGGCCCGAATGGTGCTAAGGTGTGTGTGCTGGGGCAGTGCAGAACCGCCGGGACACCCCGGGACACCCCGGGACACCCCGGGACACCCTCGGGACACCCCGGGACACCCCGGGACACCCTCGGGACACCCTCGGGACACCCTCGGGACACCCCGGGACACCCCCGAGCCTGGGGACCCGGGGGTCCCGTCCCGGCCGCCCTGCCCATCCTTAACTCGCCATTTCCTCCTGCTGGGCTGGGCCGCTCCGGGGAGAGGCAGCGCTGTCCCCATTCCTCATCCTCATCCCCGTCCCTGTGACCGACCTGTCCCCATCCCGGGCCACATCCTCATCCCTGTCCCCATCCTTATCTGTGCCTTCATCTCCACCTTTGTCATCCTCATCCGTGTTCCCATCTCCAATCCTGTCCCCATGCCCATTCCTGTCCCTTGTCTCCATCCCTGTCCCCATCCCCAGTCCTGTCTCATCTTCATCCCCACTGCTGTCTCCATTCCTGTCCCATGTCCCCATCTCTGTCCCTGTCCCTATTCCTGTCCCCATACCCAGTCCTGTCCTTGTCCCCATCCCTTTCCCTGTCCCCATTCCCATCCCTTGTCCCCATCCCCATTCCCATCCCTGTCCCCATTCCTGTCCCCGGGGTCACACCCATGACCCTGATCCCCGGGGTCCCGGTGTGGGTTCGGTACCGCCCCCCGTGTCCCCCTGTCCGTCCGTGCCCACCCCAGCTCCAGCGGGGTCCCGCAGCTGCCAGGAGCGGGGACAGTGGCAGTGCCACCGTCCCTGGGTGCGCTCTGGGGGTGGCACCGCGCCGCTGGCAATGGAAAATATTGACGGGACCGGGCTGGGCTCCTGCCAAGGGCCGCGGCCACGGCGGGGACAGCGCCTGGGGGGGCTCCGGGGGACACCGGGACTTCCCCGGGCACCGCGGGGTCAAGGACAGGGGCCGGGATGGCCTGGCCTGGGCTGGGCACGGGACCGGGCACGGGACAGGGCACAGGGGGTGGGCACGGCCGGGCCGGGCTGAGCCTCCCGGGGATCTCAGGCCACCCCAAAACAGAGAAGGGGAGGGGGACCAGGAGCCCTCAGCGCCACCCCCCCAGCGCGTGCAGTGTCACCAGAGCAGGGGAGGACCCGAATTGTCCCTTCCCTGTGTCCCCCCTGAGCCCCGAACAGCGACAGGAGCGTGGCCCCCGTGGCCCCCCTGTCCCCGCGCTGTCCCTGCCGCCATCCCTGTCCCCGTCCCGCGCTCCCGCGTCCCCTGCCCGCGTCCCCCGTCCCGTGCCCGGCTCCCCGCGTGTCGCGGTCCCCGCGCTGTCCCCGGCCCGCCCCCGGCCCGCCCCGCTCGGGGCTGGGGAGGGGCTGCAGGCGGAGCTCGGCAGCGGAGCCGCTTCTTTGGATAAGAGGCGCGGGGCCGGGCAGGTGGAGCGCGTGAGGCACCGGCACCGGCACCGGCAGCGGGCGCGGAGCCCCCGCGGCACTTTCGGGGTTTTTCCGGCTGCTTTTGGGGATTTTTGCCGGGTTGGTTTTTTTGCCCCCGCTCCCTCTTGGCCGTCCCGGAGCCGCCGCCGCCGCTCGGCCCCCCCGGTAGCACCGGGCATGGAGGGGGCGGCGGGAGCGCGGCCGGGCGGGCAGCGCTGAGCGGCGCCGCGTCCCGGGGACCCCCATGAGCGGCTGAGCGGGGCCGGCGCCCCCCGCCCGTCCATGGGCGCGCTGGAGCCGGGCACCGGAGCCCCCCGGCCCGCCGCCCCCATGCTCAGCGCCGCCGCCGGCTTCGCCAAGGAGCCGCCGGGCCCGCGGGACGCCGCCGCCGCCGCTTTCTTCGGTGATGGAGGGGCACCGGAACCGGGAGCCCCCCCGCTCCCTTACGGCGCTCCCGGCGGCTTCGGCGGCCGCTTCCTGGGGCCGTGCCCGCCGTACCGGGCGCCGCCGCCCCCCGCCCCGCCGCTGGAAGGTTACGCGGGCGCCGAGGGCGGGTTCGGCGGCGGGGGGGGCCCGCTGTGCCCCCCGCTCTGTGCCCTGCCCGGGTACCGGGCGGCCGGGAAGGTGCAGGTGATGCTCAACAATTTCCCGCTCTGGGCCAAGTTCCACAAGCACCAGACCGAGATGATCATCACCAAGCAGGGCAGGTGAGCACCGGGGGCACCGGGGACCATCGGGGACCACCGGAGAGCCGGGGGCACCGGGAGGGCCTGGAGGGGACTGGGCTGGGCTGGACAGGGACGGAGCGGGACGGGGGCCGGCGGGGACCGGGCTGTGCGGGCACAGGGAAGGGTCTCGAGACGTGTGAGGCGACGGAAGGGACGAGGTGGGGATACCGAGGGGAACCTGAGAGCCCCGGGGGAACGGGGGCACCGCCGCAGAGATGGGCAGCGCCACCGGCGCCGGGCAGGGCGGGGGTCCCGTGCGGGCACCGGGGGTGCGGGGATGGGGACACAGCAGTGACGGGGTGGGACAGACCCGGTGAGGGGCTGGGGGGGTCCTGCCTCGCCTCCCCAAGGGCTGGAAGGGCGGGAGGTGTTTGTGGAGCTGGGGGTGTAAGAAGGGACCCCCGTCCCCTCGCGGGTTTTAAGAAAAGCCTGGGAGGGGGAGGCAAAGCATCCCGGCCGTCCCCTGGTGCTGTTTCCTCGGGGGTTGAGGCTTGTGGGAAGCAGAAAAGGGTCTGGGGGTGTCCCCAGCTGTGTCAGGGAGGGTCAGGGGGTCAGGAGGGTGGCAGCGGTGGCGGCGCTGCCAGGGGCCCGCAGGCGGCTCTGATCCGGCCCCAGCCCACGGGCCGGATCCGGAGCTCGGCCCTGCAACAAGTGGAGAGGAGCTGCTGCCACCCCAGGGCGCCGTGGGCGGGTGGGTGGCACCCTGTCCCCTCCCTGTCCCCTCCCTGTCCCCTCTCTGGGCTGGAAACCCCCCCGAGCTCTGTGACCAGGGCAGGGGCAGCGTTTTGGGCACGTCCCGGCTGCCAAAATGGCCCTTGGTGACGCCACCGCCGGGCACTCGCTGTCCCCGCCGTGCTGGGCTGGAGAGGATCGGGGGATTTTGGGGGCTCTGCCCGAACCCCAGTTTGGGGGGTCTGGGCGCCCTACAGGCCCTGTGGGGCCGTGGAGTGGCCACGACGTGGAGCAAGGGGACTCCAAAATGTCAACCCCGTCCTTGAGCCCCACACTGGGGTGATGAGGATGAGGAGAACCCACCCTGGGCTGCACTTTGGGGTCCCCCTGGCAATGGGATCACGGCAGGGATCCCACACAGCCCTGCCGCCCCCAGATCACCCCGAGGGGCCCCAAAACCCCGAGCCAAGAGCTGCGCCCCCGCTCTGTGCCCTCAGCAGCTGGCACGGACCCCCCAGGCCCTGCTGCCCCCCCTGCCCAGGGGTGCCTCGGTGCCCCCTCGGCCGCAGACAGATGGTGTCACTTCGATGCTGAGCCCGACCTGCTGGATGCGGTGGAAGTCTAAACACGTTAGGGCCGCTTGGTTTGGCACGGCCGAGCCCGGGGATGCTCCGAGCCCGGCACGGAGGGGGGGACGCGTCCCCAGGGGGTGGCAGGGGGGGCGGCCACCCCAATTTGTTGTTTGTCGCCCGCCACCCCTCAGGCCCCGCAGGAATGTGCTGAAATTCCGCCTTCCCCCCCCTTTTGTGCTCTCTTTCCCAGCTGGGCGCTGGGGACGTGCCCTCCCCGCCGTGTCAGGGCCGGAGCTGAGGGTCTGGAGACTGAGGCGGCCCCGCAGATTCCTCCCCCCTGCCCCGCTGCGCCTCTGCGTTCCTCTCCCAGCCCGAAACCGCCAATTTTGGGGTTTTTTTCCCCATCTCCATCCCCTGGCACGCCGGGGCTGCGGGCTGGGGGGGTTCGCCCGCTGCAGGGGGGGCTCACGCAAGCCCAGCCCATGGAGAGCGTCAAACCCCGAGCCACAGAACATCCGTTTCCCCCGACCCTGAGCTGCTTTTGCAGCGTGCAGGGCCGGGCTGCAGCGCTGCAGAGACAGGAAAGAAAAGGAAAGAAACCCCAGCGGGGCTCGAGGGAGCCGTGAGCCCCAAAGGGGACCCCAAACCCCGGGCTGGGGGGCTCTGGGGCAGGGAGGGCGCGCGGTCCCGTCCCGCCCGCTCCTCAGCACCGATGGGTGCAGGACCCGGCGGGATTGAGCCTGGGGGGACACGGGGGCGCTGGGCGGAGCTGGCCAGGCCTGCGATTGACCCTGCTGGCACCGCTCCTGCTGTCCCGTGCCAGCCCGAGCCGTGCCAGCCTGAGTGTTCCAGCCTGAGCCGTGCCAGCCTGTCCTGGGCCACCCCAGCCCAACCATCCCCGTGCAGACCAACCCCGGCCGGCTTCACACGACTGTCCCCGTCCCTGTCCCTGTCCCTGTCCCTGTCCCTGTCCCCGTCCCTGTCCCTGTCCCTGTCCCTGCCCCTGTCCCCGTCCCTGTCCCTGTCCCCGCTGTGTCCCCCGTGGCTCCTGGGCCCGGCAGGGCAGGATTCCTGCAGAAACCCCCAGGATTCACCAGCACCCCGGCAGTGCTGGGCACGGGGAATTCCTGCCGGGGCTGGCTCTGCCCTTTGGGGTCTTTTGGGGCACTGCCTTTTGGGACAGGGCCCGTCTTTGCATTTTGAGGGGACTCGGGGGCTGGCCCTGTGCTTCGGGGTGACACAGGGGTTGGCTTTGCCTTTCGAGGGGACACAGAAGGGCTGTCCCTGTCACTGGGGACACGAGGGGCTGTCTCTGCACTTGGAGGTGGCTCAGAGCCGCCTTTGGGGGTGCAGGGGCTCTCTCTGCGTTTGGGGACACCAGGGACGGCTTTGCCTTCAGACAGGACACTGGGGTGGCTTTGGGGACACAAAGCGGCTTTGATCTGAGGGGTGGCCGTGCCTGAGGAGGGACCCCAGAGGTGGCAGCGCATTCTGGGGACCCTGGGGATGGCTCTCTGGGCCGGTCGGGCTGGGGACACGCAGGGCCCGGCCGGCAGCTCGGCGGGGTTGGTGCAGACATGTTGTGACTTGTCACCGTGTCCCGCTGCGCTGTGACATTTGACTGTGCCCTGTCACCCACACGGGCGGTGCAGCTGTGCTGTGCAGATGTGCAGTGCCACGCAGCCCTGCCCTGTCACCGGCTGCCACCGGGACTCGTCCAGCTGTGCCACCGCGCTGTGGCACCACGGCGTGCATTGCCGTGTCACCGTGCCATGTCCCCCTGCCATGTCCCCATGCCATGTGTTGGTGTGTCACCATGTCCAGCAGCTCTTCCATGTCACCATGCCATACATTGATGTGTCACCGTGCCATGTCCCCGTGCCATGTCCAGCAGCCACGCCATGTGACTGTGCCATGCTCTATCATCACACCATGGCACCGTGCCGTGCATTGCCGTGCCACCACCCCATGTCACGCTGCCCTGTGCCCTGTGCCATGCAGCGGGGGCTGGCCCATGTCCCATGTCCCATGTCCCGTGTCCTGTTCCCATGTCCTGTTCCTGTGTCTCATGTCCCATGTCCCTTGTTCCACGTCCCGTGTGCCACATCCCATGTCCTGTTCCCATGTCCCTTGTCCTGTGTCCTGTGTCCTGTTCCCGTGTCCCGTGTCCCATGTCCCACGCGGCCCCGGTGGCTCCTGTGGTCCCTGCGCTGCCTCCGGGTGAGGAGGAGGATGAGGAGGAGGATGAGGATGAGGATGAGGATGAGGATGAGGATGAGGAGGAGGATGAAGATGAGGACGAGGACGAGGATGAGGATGAGGAGGAGGAGGCTCAGGAAGCCGCAGCCCCCCCGAGCCTGCCGGGGGCTGGGGAGGTTCTGCCGGGGGTTTGGAGCCCCCGGCCCTCCTTTGCTCCACCTGGCTGCCCTCCGTGTGTCCCCAGCCCCGCAGTGTCCCCAGTTGTCCCCTCGGTGTCCCCTCGGTGTCCCCTCGGTGTCCCCAGCCCCGCAGTGTCCCCAGCTGTCCCCTCGGTGTCCCCTCGGTGTCCCGGTGCCGCCCCGAACCGAGCGGTTCACACCGGGACAAGCCCCGAGCGCCTGAACAAAACCGTCCGAGGGTGAAACCAGCGGTGCCCACCCGCCTTTTGGGGAGGGGGCACCTCCCAAACCGCAGCGCCCGGGCCCGGGGGAGCCGAGTGCTGCCCGGGCCGGGCTCGGGCTCCGGGGGTTTAAAAATAAAGGCGAGGCGAGCGCGGTTTCGGCTCCTGCCCCCGCCCTGCCGTGCCCGTGCGGTTTCCCCGCAGCGTGTGAGCGCCGGGGCTCGGCTGGCAGCGCGGGGGAACGCGCTGGGGAGAGAAAGGCAAAAAAAAAAAACCAAAAAAAGCTTTTTTTTTTTTTTTTTTTTTTTTTTTTCCTCTGTGCTCCTTGCAGAGCTGGGGCCGGTGCAGCAGCGCGCTGGGAGCTCGGCCCGGCCGGGGCCCAGCCTCGGCTCGCAGCTCCCGGGTGGTTTTGAATGCGGTCGCGATTTTCGATCAGCGGCTGGAACCCCCCGTGCTCGCTGATGTGAGCAGATGCGAGCCCGCGGGGACGGCCCCTGTGGGGACACAGAGGGGACAGCGGGGTCTGAGCGCGCTCGGGGGCGCCTGGGGGACCTGGGCACGGCCGGGATGCTCGGGGACAGCGCCGGTCCCCAGCACGAGCAGCTCCTCACCCCGGCTGCTGCTGGCTCCGCTTCTTTCTCTTTTTACTTCTCTTTTTATCTTTATCTTTTTCTTTATCTTCATCTTTATCTTCTTCTTTATCGCTTTCTTTATCGTCTTTTTATTCTTATTCTTACTATTTTCATGCTCTTGTTTTTAGTCTTTATCTTCTCCTTCGTTCTCTTCTCCTCCTGATTCTTCATTTTTTCCTCTTATTTTTTTCATAGTTTTTCATTTTTCTCTTCCTTTTTCTACTTCTTTTTCTATTTTATCTTCCTCCCCCGCCCCTTCTTTTTCTTAATCTTAATTTTCTTCTATTTTCTTTTTCTGTAATTTTTTTTCTTCTCATTTTTTTCTTTCTCTTTCTATTTTTTTTTTCTTTTTCTTCTCTTTCTTTTTCTATTCCTCACTCTCTCGCAAGGGCAATTTTGAGTCAGCCTCCACCCGCTGACTTTTCTTTCCACTGCTCTTCCCCCGGCCCCGCTTCCTGCAGGGGGGGGCCCGGACCCCCCTTTTCCCCCCGAGTCCCCCCTCCCCTCAGGAACTGGGGGTGAAGGTTCCCCGGGTGGGGAATTGAGGGGTGGTGGCGCTGGTGGCGTTCTGGCGGGGGTGACATTAATGGGGTGACCGGACAGCAGCGGGGGGGACACACCGGTGTCCAGCTCCGGCCATCGGGGCTCCAGGAGTTGCCAAAATTCCATGGCCGGGAGCCACGGGGGGGCCTGAACTGGTGCCCACGGCCGCGGCTGGAGGCCCCGACACCAACCTGAGCTGGCTACTGGGAATATTGGGGATACTGGGGATACTGGGGACACTGGGGATACTGGGGATACTGGGGACACTGGGGCTGCTGGGGACATTGGGAATACTGGGGATACTGGGGCTGCTGGGGATACTGGGGATACTGGGGACACTGGGGATACTGGGGATACTGGGGATACTGGGGACATTGGGGACACTGTGGACACTGGGGATACTGGGGATACTGGGGACATTGGGGACACTGGGGACACTGAGGATACTGGGGATACTGGGGATACTGGGGCTACTGGGAATACTGGGGATACTGGGGATACTGGGGATACTGGGGATACTGGGGATACTGGGGATACTGGGGATATGGG
This sequence comes from Molothrus ater, assembly GCF_012460135.2. NCBI lineage: Eukaryota > Metazoa > Chordata > Aves > Passeriformes > Icteridae > Molothrus > Molothrus ater. The sequence goes on along the minus strand of NC_050504.2, from coordinate 5,501,631 downwards.
GACACTGGGGATACTGGGGATACTGGGGGTACTGGGGACACTGGGAATACTGGGGATACTGGGGATATGGGGATATGGGGATACTGGGGATACTGGGGACATTGGGGATACTGGGGATACTGGGGATACTGGGGATACTGGGGATATGGGGATATGGGGATACTGGGGATACTGGGGACATTGGGGATACTGGGGACACTGGGGATACTGGGGGTACTGGGGATACTGGGGATACTGGGGACACTGGGGATACTGGGGATATGGGGATACTGGGGACACTGGGAATACTGGGGATACTGGGGACATTGGGGACACTGGGGATACTGGGGACACTGGGGTTATTGGGGACATTGGGGTACTGGGGATATGGGGACACTGAGGATATGGGGACACTGGGGATACTGGGGACACTGGGGATACTGGGGATACTGGGGACACTGGGGATATGGGGGCACTGGGGATATGGGGGCACTGGGGACACTGGGGATACTGGGATGAGTCCCCACGAGGGGCAGAGCAGCGGGCAGAGCAGCGGGCAGAGCTCTCCCAGGGCAGCGCTGTGGTTTGAGGGGACGCCCGGGAGGCAGCGGGTGCAGCCCCGGGGGGGTGGCAGCTGCCACCCCGTGGTCCCCCCCGGTGCCACCGTGTCCCCTTCCTGCCCTTGGCGCGGGCTGGCGCCCGGCCCGAAATAGCAGCGGTGTTGGTTTCCGATCCGGAAGGTGCTTGGGGAGGGGGAGGAAGGTGCCGGGGGGGGCTCGGCCCCGAGAGCAGCCCCCAGCTGCCGGGGTCACTCAGCTGCTCGCGGGCACCCGCCGGCCGCGGCAGCGGGGGGGGCAGCGCCTGCCTCAGTTTCCCCATCACCCCCGCCCCAAACTGCCCCGTGCGCACGGGCCGGGCGGGGGCTGACGGTGTCTGTGCCTCTGTCCCCTGCCCAGGCGAATGTTCCCCTTCCTCAGCTTCAGCCTGTCGGGGCTGAACCCCGCGGCGCACTACAGCGTCTGCGTGGACGTGGTGCTGGTGGACCAGCACCACTGGCGCTACCAGGGCGGCAAGTGGGTGCAGTGCGGGAAGGCCGAGGGCAGCATGCCAGGTACGGGCCCTTCATCCCCCCTCCTCCTCCTCCTCACCGTCCTGCCGCTGCCGGGGCGGGGGTGACGCCGTGGCCGCTGTCCCCGCCCAGGGAACCGCCTGTACCTGCACCCCGACTCGCCCAACACGGGCGCGCACTGGATGCGGCAGGAGGTTTCCTTCGGGAAGCTGAAGCTCACCAACAACAAGGGAGCCTCCAACAACGTCGGACAGGTGAGGGGAGGGTCCCGCCGCCCTGGCAGCTCGCTGTGACCCCCCCTGACCGCTGGCCGTCCCGTTTGACCCCGCAGATGATCGTGCTGCAGTCGCTGCACAAGTACCAGCCGCGGCTGCACGTCACGGAGGTGAAGGAGGGCGAGGGGGAGGACGGGTACCCCTCCCCGCACACCCACACCTTCGCCTTCCCCGAGACCCAGTTCATCGCCGTCACCGCCTACCAGAACGCCGACGTGAGTGCGAGCCCCCCGCCAGTCCCCCCCAGCATGGAACCCCCCCAAAAACCCCCCAAGAGCACAAAAATCCCAGCAACTCCCGCAGCGGCCTCCCAGAAACCAGCTGGGATATCCCAGCGCCACCACAGCCACCCAAAACCGCCCCCAGGGCAGCCCCGTTAATCCCCCCAGCAGCATCCAGGGGGTGCTGGGCTTCAGGGAAACCCCCCGGCCTCGGCCCAGGCCACCCCCGTCTGCCAGCACCCGGGGCTGCAGCGTCCCTGCGACCCCAGGTACATCCCCTTGGCATCCCAGGATCGTCCCCCGTATCCCCTCAGCCTCCCAGGATCTCCCCCTGAATCCCCCCAGCATCCCAGGATCGTCCCCTGCATCCCCTCGGCATCCCAGGATCTCCCCCTGCATCCCCCCAGCATCCCAGGATCGTCCCCTGCATCCCCTTGGCATCCCAGGATCGTCCCCTGCATCCCCTTGGCATCCCAGGATCGTTCCCCGTATTCCCTCAGCCTCCCAGGATCGTCCCCTGCATCCCCTCGGCATCCCAGGATCTCCCCCTGCATCCCCCCAGCATCCCAGGATCTCCCCCTGCATCCCCTCGGCATCCCAGGATCGTCCCCTGCATCCCCCCAGCATCCCAGAGGCCTCCGTATCCCCTCAGACTCCCAGAGCCTCCCTGTGGATCCTCTGACCCCCTGACACTTTCAGCCACCCCCTGGTCCCTTCAGCACCCACCATCCCTCCCAGAACCATCTCACGCATTCCCACATCATCCCAGGACCTCCCCCTGTGTCCCCCCAGCATCCCAGGGGCTCCCAGTGCCCTCAGATCCCCTCAGGTTTCCAGAGCCTCCCCTGGATCCCTTCAGCCTCCCCCAGGGTTCCCCATTACCCCCCAGGACCATCTCTCACATCCCAGTTCCCCCCTCCCAAACCCCTTCAGCGTCCCCCAGCCCCCCAGCACCGCCTGCCCAGGCGAAGGGCGGGATTCTGCTGGGATGGGGGGGAAGGAACGAGCTGCCAGCAGCGCCCCCAACCCACATTCCCCCAGATCACGCAGCTGAAGATCGACCACAACCCCTTCGCCAAAGGATTCCGGGACAACTTTGACTCGTGAGTGTCACCCCCGCTCCCCTCCCGGCCCCATCGGGCGGGAGCAGCCCCCCAAAACCCGCACCGTGTGCCCCCCCCAGGATGTACCCGGGCCCGGAGAGCGACCGCCTGACCCCGTCCCCGCCGGAGGCTCCGGGCTGCCAGCAGCTGCTGCCGGCGCCGCGCTTCCAGCCCTTCCTGCCCGAGCAGTTCCCGCTGCCCCCGGGCCGCTTCTTCGGGGGGGAGCGGGGGGCGGCAGCGCTGCCCCTGCCCCCCAAGGACGCCCCGTCCTGGTTCTTCCCCCCGCAGCAGCCGCCGGGCCCCGGCGCGCTGGACTACGGCGGCTACGAGGGGGGCTACGGGGGGGGCAAAGCGCTGCCCTACGGGGTGAAGCCGCTGGCGCTGCCGCCCGGGCCGCACCCGCCCCTGCCCTTCTACCCCGCCGAGGGCCCGGGGGGCTTCGCGGGCGGCTGGAGCCCCGCGCAGTTCGGCCCCAAGGGCGGCGCCGCGGCCCTGGGCTGGTACCGGGAGCCCCGCGAGGAGAAGGGCAAGGAGCTGGAGGGCTGGGGCAGCGAGGCCGCCGCCGCCGGGGACCCCTCGGACTCGGGGCTGTACGAGTGCAAGCGGCGCCGCGTGTCCCCCCCGTACCCCTCGAGCACCGAGAGCTCCTCCCCGCCCCGCAACGGCGACAGCTACGACAAGGAGCCGCTCGCCGACGGCGGCTACTACGGCTACTACGGCAACTGAGGCACAGCGGGGCTCAGAGCCTCCCCGGACACCCCAAACCTGCGTCCCGTGTGCCCCCCAGCCCCACATCCCGGGGCTCAGCCTGACAATCAGCCCCCGGTGCCACCCCGGAGCGGCGGCGGGGGCCAGCGGGGAGGGCAGGGCGGGGAGGGCCGTGGGGAGGGGGTTGTTTTTGGTGTGGGTGGTTTTTAAGGGAGGGGGGGTAATGCTGAAGTATTTATTGAGCCCCCCCGCGCCCGGTGTGGGGCGGGGGGCAGCAGCATATCGCAATAAAGGGGGCACTGTGGGACACGGCTCTGGGCAGTTCTGTGCGTGTGGGGAGGGAAACTGAGGCACGGCAGGGGCGTGGGAGGGGCTTGAGCGTCCCCAGCTCAATTTGAGAGGGGGTTCTGAGCCCCCCGGGGCTGGCGATGAGGGGAGGGAGAGAAGGAATCTCTCTGCACACCCCAGCTCTTCACAGCCTTTATTAGAGCAGCCCCTGTGCACAATTTGGGGGGGGGGGCAGTGGGGTCCTCCCGCCCGCGGGCACCCTGCGACCCCCGAACCCCCCCTTATCATCCTGTGCCCCCAGGGCAGGGGGGCACTGCCAGCCCCTGCCCCAAAGTGCCTCAGGTGTCCCCAAGGCTCTGCCCCGGGGCGGGGGGGAGGCATTGCCAGTGCCCCCCTCCCACGTTTCTATCACAGTTTTACTGAAACAGCGGCAAAATGGCTCGGAAAGGGAGGGGAGGGGGGCTCTGCACCCCCAGTGCTGGGGGGACCAGCCCCGCTGCTGTGAGGGGCTGGGGGGCTCAGCACGCCCGGGTTTGGGGCGCTACCAGAGCACGGCGCTGTCCAGGTGCGAGAAGCCGGGGTCCAGGCGCAGCTTCCAGTAGGTGTTGTTGGTGACCCAGGACTCCTTGCCACTGGCATCTGTCACACGCCTGGCGCGGGGCGGGGGGCACGGTTGGCACTCCCAGGGGGCTTTTCCCATTCCCTGAGAGCCCCACGCTCCTCTGAACCATGAGGCCTCCGGAGGGTCTCACAATTCCCTTAAATCCCCCACACCTCCCTGAACCATGGGGTGCCCTCAGGACGCCCATGGCGGGGGGGTTTCCCCATTTCCTGAGAGCCCACATCCTCTTGAGCCTTGGGGTGCCCTCAGGACGCCCATGGTGGGGGGGTTTCCCCATTTCCTGAGAGCCCCACATCCTCTTGAGCCTTGGGGTGCCCTCAGGACTCTTATGGGGGGGCTTTCCTCATTCCCTTAAAGTCCCCCCACCCCTGTGAGCTATGGGGTTCTTTCAAGACTCCTGGGAAGGGTCTCCCCATCCCATAAGATCCCCACATCCCCCGAGAGCCCCACATCCCCTGAGCCAAGAGCTGCCCTCAGGACCCCCAGCAGGTCTCCCCTCCCCCTGATGCGGGGGTCCCAGCCCCGGCAGCCCCCCCAGACCTGAAGAAGCGGGCCTGGTGGGTGATGTTGTTCTCCTCCATGACGCGGCGCCGGTCGCGCTGCAGCTGCTCGATCTGGCGCTTCTGCGCCTCGGCCGCCGGCACGTTCCCCTCCTCCAGGTACCTGTGGGGACACGGGACAGGGCTGTGACCCCGGGCCGGCCCCAGCCCGCCCAGCCCGGCCCCCGGGGCGCTGCTGACCGCTGGTCCGGCCGCAGGCGCGTGTCCGTGGAGGGCAGCACCCGGCGCAGCTCCGGCGTCAGCTCGTTCAGCTCCAGCGCGAACTGCGTGAAGCCGTAGCTCCTCTCGTGGTCGCGGGGCATGGGGTCTGCGTGGGGGGCGCGGGGGCGGTCAGAGAGCCCCCGGAGCGGGGGAACCCCCCCGGGCGTCCCCCCCAGGTCCTTACTGGCTTTCCAGACGCACTGGCCCGGGGCGGGCCCGCGGCGCAGCCCCTCGTGCCACTTGCCCGCCAGGCGCTCCACGGCCGTCCCGGCGCGGCTCAGCACGGCGCCCTGCACCTCGTTGGCCCCCGCGCCCCAGTACCGGGCCTGCGGCCACCGGGGCTCAGCCAGCGGGGCCTCAGCGGGGCGGGGCCGGGAGCGGGGGGCGGGGTCATTGGGGAGGGGCGGGGCCGCTGGGAAGGGGTGGGGCTATGGGGAGAGGGCGTGGCTAGGAGCAGGTGGGGCAATTGGGAAAAGGGTGGGGCCATGAGGAGGAATCTTCTGGAAAGAGTGGGGTAATCTGAAAGGGGCGTGGCCACTGGGAAAGGGTGGGGCCACAAGGAGAGGGTGTGGCTATTGGAAAAGGGAGGGGCAATGAGGCTTTGGGTGGAGGCTTCTAGAAAGGGCAGAGCCAATGGGAAAGGGTGGGGCTATGATGGGTGGGGTCATTTGGAAAGGGCGGGGCTACTGGGAAAAGGGTGGGGCCAGGAGAGTAATTGGCAGAGGGTGGGGCACTGGGGGGTGGGGTCACTGGGGAAGGGGTGGGGCTATCAGGAAGGGGTGGAGCCATAAGTGAGGGGTGGGGCCAGACAAGGGGCGGGGCAACAACACAGTGTTTAATTGCCAAGTCTGTAAAGGGGCGGGGCCACACCTGAGGGGGCGGGGCCGGGCCATGATAATGCAGAGGGGCGGGGTCAGGGCAGCGTGTGGGCGGAGCCCGGGCAGGAAGGGGCGGGGCACACCTTGCAGAAGGTGAGCTTGCAGTGGTAGGAGGCGTCGCGGGTGTTGCGGATCAGCACCTCGCCGTAGTGCTCGATCCAGCGGGGCCCGCTCAGCACGTTGTGGATGCACGTGGTCACCTTGTTCCACTCGTAGTGGTCGCCGGTCCTGCGGGCAGCGCCCTCGTGGGTGGGCACGGGGGGCAGGGGGCACGGGGGGCAGGGGGCACGGGGATGTGGGGGCGCCCATCTGTGGGGCTGGGGTCTCACCTGGGCAGCTGGACATTGACGGTGCCCATGGGGACGATCTCCAGGGATTTGCCCCAGAATTTGTTCTTCCACCTCATGTCTGGAGGAGGAGGAGGAGGAGGAGGAGGAGGAAGAGGAGGTGAGACCCCCCCAATCCCCCCGCCCTGGGGGGACCCTCCCAGTGCCCAACACCCTCCCGGGCTCTCACCTTGCCAGAAGACAAAGTTGTCGGACTCGGCGTGGCAGGCGGAGATGGGAGGGTGGTGGGAGACCTGTGGGGACAAGGAGGGACGTGCCAGCGCCCCGCCCAGCCCGGGGAGCCCCCCAGGACCCTCCCCGTGCCCACCTGCTCGCTGATGAAGCGGAAGCCGCGGTCGGGCCGCACGCACTCGTAGGTCTCGCCCAGCACGGGGTTGAAGGGTTTGCTGCCCGCCCGGTAGTAGGTGGAGGCGTAGGCGGACACGGCAAAGGCGGCCACGTACACCTGTCACCATGTCACCATGTCACCGTGTCACCGTGTCACCGTGCCACCGTATCACCATGGCACCGTGTCACCGTGTCACCATGGCACCATGTCACCGTGCCACCATGTCACCGTGTCACCGTGTCACCGTATCACCGTGTCACCGTGTCACCATGTCACCATGCCACCATGTCACCGTGCCACCATGTCACCGTGTCACCGTGTCACCGTATCACCATGGCACCGTGCCACCGTGTCATCGTGTCACCCCGTCACCGTGTCACCGTGTCACCGTTTCACCGTGTCACCATGCCACCATGTCACCGTGCCACCATGTCACCATGGCCATCGCGACGCTGTCACCACACCCGGCACGGGCACACACCCGCCCTCCCCCGTTCTCACAAGTCCCAGGAGACCCGTGTGTCCTCAAGCACCTCTGAGCCCACTGAATCCTCAAATTCTCCCCTGTTCCCCGTGACTTTGGGGTCCCCTGTGTCCCCAAAATCCTCAAAGTCTCCCTGTTCCCACATAACCCCTGGTGTCCCAGCTCCCCCCGGTGTCCCGACTCCCCCCGGTGTCCCCTTTGCCCCCCGGTGTCCCCTCTGCCCCCGGTGTCCCGGCTCCCCAGTGTCCCCTCTGCCCCCGGTGTCCCCGTTGCCCTCACCAGGCGCTGCCGGGGGTCGCGGGCGCGGCTGGCCCTGTCCAGCAGCTCGCTGTACTCCAGCTCCTCGCAGAGCCGCTGCAGGGTGTTCAGCGGCTCGTTCAGCTGCACGGGCAGCGCCACGCGGGACAGGTCCTTGCCCACGCTGCTCCGCAGGAGCCCCCACAGGCTCACGTCCCCCGAGGGCGCGGGGGGCGCGGGCAGGCGGCTCCTCCGCCGCGGGTCCGGCCCCGGCAGCTCCAGCGGCGGCTCCAGCGGCGGCGGCTCCGCCGGCAGCCCGGGGCGCTCCGCTCCTGCCGGGCAGCGGCCGGTGGCACGGAGCGCCCCAGTCCCCGGAGCTGTCCCTTCCCCCGTTCCCCCGTCCCGTGCTCCCCCGTTCCCGTGTCGGGAGGCAGAGCTGCCGCCGCCTCGGTTCCCCCTTCCCGCACCTCCGCCGGTGCCGCTCCCCCCCCGGTGCCCTCCCCGGTGCCCTCCCCGGCGCTCCCCGCACCTGTCGGGGGACGGCCCGGCCCCCCCGGCTCGGTGGGCTCCTCGCAGACGCTGGTGGTGACCTCGCTGATGCACGACTCGTCCTCCGAGGGCTGAGGAGGCGCAGGGACCGTCGGCGGCTTCGGGGGTCCCGGGGGGATGTGGGGGGGACCCCACGGAGGGGGCGGGGGGGGGCGCTACCGGGAAGGGCCCCCCGGAAAGGGTGGGAGGAGCCCCGGGATCCTGGGATGGGGGTGTCGGGATGGGGGGGTGGGGGAGCAGCGGCGGGGGCAGCACCCGCCCCCCCCCGGGGCTCAGAGACTGCGGAGACCCCGAGAGCGGGGAGAGAGGGGGGAACCGGGGGCTGGGGGGAACACGGGGAGCGGGGGGGAACCGGGGCCTGGGGGGGACACGGGGAGCGGGGGGATCCGGGGGCTGGGGGGAACACGGGGAGCGGGGGGGATCCGGGGGCTGGGGGGAACACGGGGAGCGGGGGGGAACCGGGGGCTGGGGGGGACACGGGGAGCGGGGGGATCCGGGGGCGTGTGGGGACACCGGGAGCGGGGGGGATCCAGGGGCTGGGGGGAACACGGGGAGCGGGGGGGAACCGGGGGCTGGGGGGGACACGGGGAGCGGGGGGATCCAGGGGCTGGGGGGGACACGGGGAGCGGGGGGGATCCGGGGGGCTGGGGGGAACACGGGGAGCGGGGGGGACACCGGGGGCTGGGGGGGACACGGGGAGCGGGGGGGATCCGGGGGCTGGGCGGGACAGCGGGAGCGGCTCTCGGGCCGCCTGATGAGGTGGGACGGGGGAGAGAGAGGGGACCGATGAACCCAGAGCAGAGAGGGGTGGCGGGGGGTCTGCAGAGCCGCCCATAGCAGAGCCCCCCATAGCAGAGCCCCCCAAGCCCCTCACCTCGTTCTCAGACGAGCTGGCGGAGAGGAAAACCTCGCAGGCATCGAAGAACTCGGTGTGGGAGTCGGCCAGCGAGACGATGCTGCGGTTGGAGAGCTGCTGCTCCCGGCCCTTGGCGGGCAGCGCGTCCGGCTGCGGGCACAGCCACCGGCTCAGCCCCGCGCCGGGGGCGCCACAGCACCCCCAGACCTCCCCTTCCCACCGCCCTGACCTCATCCGGGTGCAGCGAGGCAAAGGAGTCCAGGGTGGTGTCGGAGGAGACGGACAGGGAGTGGAAGCGGCGCAGGGCGGGCTGTGGGAAGGGCGAGGCTGAGCCGAGCCCCCCGGCCGGTCCCCTGCAGCCAGGACAGGGCTGGCAGGGCCAGGGGACCCCCGGAGCAGCCCCCGAGGCCCCCGTGCCCCCTCACCCCGGCGGTGCCGGCGCTGCCGGGCCGTGGGGCCGGGCCCTGCCGGTCCAGCGCCCGCCGCATCTCCTCCAGCCGGGCCCTCTCGGCCACCAGCGCCGCCACCACGCTGCTCAGCGAGCCGTGCACTGCCGGGGCACACGGGGGGGTCAGGCTGAGCCCCAGCAGCCCAAAACCCGCCCCGGGACCCCCGCCCAGGCTCGGCCCCCGGCCCATCGCACCTTTCTGGGCCAGCACCCAGAAGCTGCGCTGCAGCTGGCTGTACTCCGGGGGCACGCTGAAGGGCAGCTGGCTCTGCGACGGCTCCAGGTAGCGCGACAGGTTGGGGACAGAGCCGTGCAGGCGGCCCACCTGGGGGGACACGGGGCTCAGGGGGCTCGCCCGGGGGGCTCCGTGCCCAGGCAGAGCTCGGGGTGGGGGCTCCAGCTCACCCTCACCCTGCCGATGGTGTCGTCCTTGGCGAAGCTCTGCGTGCACCAGATCTTGGTGCTCCTCCGGCCCTTCTTGGGCCTCTCCGTGGCAGCTGAGGGCTGTGAGGGACAGGAGGGGGCTGCAGCCGGGAAAGGGGGGCCCGGGACCCCCTCCCTCCCCCGGCTGTCCCTCTCACCTGGCCGCCGGAGATGAGCGGGGCCGAGGGGATGCGGTGCAGCGCCTCCAGGTGCTGGAGCATTCCCGTCAGCTCCTGCAGCTTGGCCTGGCACTCCGACAGCTCTGCCAGGGGCACGGGGGTCAGGGAGCGGCCACGGGGACCCTGCCCGGCCCCACACCCCCCTCGGGCCCCGCTCACCGGCCGAGCAGCGCTCCAGCCCCTCGCTGTCCTTCAGCCAGGCGCTCACCTTGTCCCGGGAGCTGGCCAGCGTGGACAGGGCAGGGGCGCTGCCCGAGGGCAGCATCCGCGTCCACTGGCCCTGCAGCGGGGCACAGAGGGCATTGATCGTGCCAGGGGCCGCCTGCCCAGGCCCTGCCTGGCGCTGTCACCCCCAGCTGTCACCCACCTGCGTGCTGGCCCCCGGGGGACACGGCCCCGGCCGCTCGCCGTGGTGGTGGGAGCACAGGCTGCTGACCCAGCTGGAGAACACCTCCGGGGACTTGATCTGGGGACAGGGCCGGGTTGGAGGGACACCACCCGATGTCCCCAAGCCCGTCCCAGCCCAGCTCCGGCCTCCCAGTGGCACCTTGAGGTGGTAAATGTTGTCCTCCGTGTCCAGGTCAACCCTCTGAGCCTTCTTGTTGACGGACATGACGGACTGACGGACATCGATGGCACCGTGCAGCTTGCCCTTGAGGACCTGGGGGAGCGCAGGGACGCCTGTCAGGGGACAGAGCCCCCTCCTCAGGGGGACCACGGGGGTGTCCCCAGCCCTGAGCCCCCGGGGAGGCTGCGTGGCCACAGCCTGGGCACACACTCACGTCCTGGCGCGTGGTGGAATATTTCAGGATCCCGTTTTCCAGCACGAAGTACCGCTGGGGATGGAGGGGAAAGGTTTGTTCTGGGAGGGGGTGCAGGCAGCAGCCCCTAGAGCCAGCCCCCCCTGCCCAAATCCTGCAGGCCCAGCCCGGATCAGGGCTCCTGGTGCCAGCTCTGCCCCTTACCTTGTGCCAGCCCTTCAGGGGCCATTTCCTCTTCTTGAGCAGGTACCCCTCGTGCCGCTGCGGCTGCTGCCCGGGGCTGCCCCGGGGCTCCTCCACCACCTCCCAGCTCTCCGAGCCCTGCGGGGACAGGGGTCAGCGCGGGGGTCCCTGAGCACCACAGGCTGCTGCCCACCTCGTCCCCAGGCAGGGACATTCGGTACCCACAGCCCCCAAAGCCTCCCTGTGCTCATTCCGAGCCCCCCAAATCCCGATGCAAACCCTCGGACCTGCTGCACGCTGCTGTGCTTGGAGGACACGGTGCTGTTGGAGCGGGACAGGGCCCTTTTCGGGGAGCACGGGTCCTTCTCGTGGCTGCCCATGGCCGGAGAGCGGAGGGGCCGGGGGGCACCGGGCCGGGCCCCCGCTCCCGTCGGGGCTGCGGGGCCGGGGCTCCGAGCTCGGCCGTCAGGGCGGGAGCCGCTGCGGGGAGGGCACGGCCGGTCAGGGAGCTCGGGGACGGCCCCTGCAGCCGCGCCGGGAGCGGGGAGGGCGGGGATGGCCCCGTCCCCAGCCCGCGGGGGGCTCTGCATGGCAGCGCCGCCGGCACCCGGAGACTTCTGCGTGAGCCGGAGCCTTTGACCCCGGCAGCGTTATCGCGGCTGTGCCACCCAGTCCGGGTCCAGAGTCCGGCCCCGCCGCCCCACGGGCCGGCGAGCACGGGGCGAGCCTGGCACAGCCCGGGGTGACACCGGGGCCAGCCTAGCACAGCCCGGGGTGACACCGGTACAAGGACCAGCCAGCCTGGCACAGCCCGGGGCCAGCCTGGCACAGCCCGGGGTGACACCGGGGCACGGACCGACCAGCGCGGGGCGAGCCTGGCACAGCCCGGGGGTGACACCGGTACAAGGACCAGCCAGCCTGGCACAGCCCGGGGCCAGCCTGGCACAGCCCGGGGTGACACCGGGGCACGGACCGACCAGCACGGGGCCAGCCTGGCACAGCCCGGGGCCAGCCTGGCACAGCCCGGGGTGACACCGGGGCCAGCCTGGCACAGCCCGGGGGTGACACCGGTGCAAGGACCGGCACCGACCCCGGCTCCATCCGAGCCCTGCAAATCCCGGCGTGGCCCCGCGCCCTCCCGGCACGGCGTTTGTTCCCCTTCGCCATTCCAGAGGGGGAAACTGAGGCACGGGAAGCGTCTCCTGGCCTTGCCACCCCCCCCCGGCGCTGTCCCTAACGGGGCATCCATGAGTCCCGGCCGCTGCTGTAGGATGGATCCCGGGATAACCCCGGGACAGCGGCCAAGCCCGGGCACCGGTGAGCACCGTGCCGGTAACGGCGGCACCGTCACCGCCGTACCGATACGGTAACCACGGCACCGGCAGACAGCCACGCTGCCCCAGATAACCCGGCACCGGTATCGGCGGCTCCGAGGGGAGGCACCGGGGGTCTCCCGGCTCTCTGCCGCAGGTGCTGCCCGGGATCGGCACCGACCCCTCGCACCGGAGCGGGGCTGCGCCGGTACCCCCGGGGCTCTCCATCCCCCGGCGGGGCAAAGCCCGTCCCGGCGTCCCCGCGCCGGTGTCACCGCCCGGGGCAGCGGGGCCCGGGGGTCGCGGGGCCGGCCGGACCCTCCCCCCGTGCCGGTGGCCGGTGCTCACCTGGGCGGGCGGCGGGCGGGCGGCGGGGGCCGAGCGCATCCTGCCCGGCGGCGGCGGCGGCAGGAAGCGGAACACGGAGGGCGGTCCGGAGCCGCTCGGCTCTGCCCCCTGCTCCGTGGAGGACCGGAGCCGCCAGCGCCGGCGGCCGCCGGGACACCGGGAGCGCCCGCACGGAACCGGGGCAGCTCCGGAGCCCAGCCGAGAGCAGCCCCGGGGAAACGGGCGGGGAGAGGCAGCACCGGCGGGGGTCCCGGGGTTGGTCATCCCACGGGGGTCCCGGGGTTGGTCATCGTACGGGGGTCCCGGGGTTGGTCATCGTACGGGGGTCCCGGGGTTGGTCATCCCACGGGGGTCCCGGCAACCACCGACCCGCGGCGGTCCCGGGATGGGTGTCCGAGGGTCTCAGGATCATCATCCCTTGGCGACTGCCAACCCACGAGGGTCTCAGGGATCACTGACCCACCGGCATCCCGGGAATCCCCAGCCCATGGGGGTCTCAGGATCATCGTCCCGTGGGGCTCTCGGGGCTGATCATCCCATGGAAATCCCGGGAATCTCCACCCCGTGGGGATCCCGGCAATCCCTGACCCACGGGGGTGTCCGGGCCCACCCCTCCAAGGTGGTCCCAGGGCATTCCCACCCTGGGTTTGCCTCTCCCACCCCCAGCTCTTCTCCCTCAGACCCCCAGAGCAGCCCTGGCCTCTCCCCCCACCCTCGGGGGGCAGGACCACCCCCCACCCACCCCCAAAATCGCAGACAAGGCCTCGGCATCTCCACACAGAGACTTTAATGGGCAGGACAGGGAGCCCGGGGTGGGCTCAGTGTTACAGCACAGCCCCATCCCAAAGCCACGGGGCTGGGAGTGCCCCAATCCCCCCGGCAGGGTCCACCCCGCGCTCCTCCTCCTCTGGCTGCTCCCAGAGAGCCCCGATCACAGCTGGAGCGATCACAGCTGGAGCGATCACAGCTGGAGCGATCACAGCTGGAGCGATCACAGCTGGAACGCCGCTGGGACGATCCCGAGGGAGCACAAGGGAACGGCCACGACTCCCTGCAGGGCTGGGGGGGCAGCGGGACCCTCAGTGCCAAACCCCCAGCCCCTGACCCCGCTCTGTGGGGCTGCAGAATTCCATGGGAATCGTGTCCACCACCCTCCAGCCCCTCACCCGGGGCGCTCCCCGCTTCCCGTGGCCAGGGCAGGAGCTGGTTCCCGGCTCCCAGTGTCAGTGGTTGCCGGTGCCGGGGCCCGGGGGAGGCTCCGCGGCTCCGCCCGCGCCCCGCAGCCGCCGGATGTGCTGCTCCAGGAGCGCCGTGAGGTGAGCGGGGCCGCGCTGGAGCAGGGAGCAGGTCTGCGAGGGCAGCAGGGACAGCGCTGCCACCGTCTGGCCCTGGGACACCTCCAGGGGCGGCAGCCGGGCCACGTTCTCCACCCCCTGCCGGCTCAGGATGGTGTCGTCGATGCAGGCGCCTGGAAAAGGGAGCCGGGGGTGGAATCCCAGAGCCCCTGGGAGGGGCTGCTGGCTCCTGCGGGCTGCCTGCCCCGTCTGCAAGGATGCAGCTCCATCAGGGGCCTCATTCCCAGCCCCGGGCCGGCATTCCCAGCCCTGATGAGCCTCCCGAGCCCTGGGCAGGCCCTCCTTCCCAACCCTGGGCTCACATTCCCAGTCCTGGATGAGCCTCCCGAGCCCTGGATCCCCATTCCCAGCCCCGTTCCCCCACTCCCAGCCCCATTCCCCCATTCCCAGCCCCATTCCCCCATTCCCATCCCCGTTCCCAGCCCCGTTTCCCCATTCCCATCCCTGTTCCCAGCCCCGTTTCCCCATTCCCATCCCCATTCCCATCCCCACTCCCAGCCCTGTGCCCCCACTCCCAGCCCTGTGCCCCCAGCTCAGTGGCGTGGGGAGCAGGCCAGGCTCTCACCCAGCAGGTTGACCTGTGGCACCCCCTTGAGCACTCTCAGCATCTCCCTGGCCCGTGGCTCCGGGCTCACCAGCAGGATGTTCCGGCACACGAACAGCGGCAGCAGATTCCTGAGCTTGGACTGCGCCAGCACCGGCCGGGCCACCTGGGACAGAGCTCAGGGTGAGACCCGGGGCCACCGGGACAGCCCAGAGCCACCGGGACACCCCCAGGATATCCCCAGGATACCCCCAGAGCCACCGGGACAGCCCCAGAGCCACCGGGACAGCCCCAGAGCCACCGGGACAGCCCCAGGATATCCCCAGGATACCCTCAGACCCACCAGGATACCCCTGGAACCCCCAGGATACCCCCAGAACCCCCGGGATACCACCAGAACCCCTGGGATACCCCTGGAACCATCAGGATACCTCTGGGATACCCCTGGAAGCACTGAGATACCCCCAGAACACCCCAAGAACCCCCAGGATACCCCCGGATCTCCCGCGAGGCCCAGCCCCACCTCGTTGAGCACGAACTTGACGTGGATGTCGTGGCGGCGCAGGAAGTGCCGCAGCGTGGCCACGTCCTCGTCGGCCATGGCGTTGTACTGGCACACGGCCACCATGCGGCTGGCACGCAGCGTGGCCTCCAGCTGGGCACGCAGCACGCGGGCATAGCCGTCCTCCTGGGGACACCAGGCACGGCGGTGGCACGGGGGACGGCACCGGTGCCACAGCACTGCCCGTACCCGTCCTCCTGGGGCCAGGGAGTGTGGGGACGGGAGGGACCACTGGGGACAGGGAGTGTGGGGACAGGGGACAGCCCCGGTGTCACAGCAGTGCCCGTACCCGTCCTCCTGGGGACAGGGAGTGTGGGGACGGGAGGGACCACTGGGGACAGGGAATGTGGGGACAGGGGACAGCCCCGGTGTCACAGCAGTGCCCGTACCCGTCCTCCTGGGGACAGGGAGTGTCAGTGTGGGACAGGGCACAGGGGACAGGGTGGGACCCCTGGTGTGATCCCGCAGCTGGAAGTGCTGGGGGGAGATGGTCCCAGGGATTGTGAGGTGGTGCTGTGGGTTTTGGGGTGTTCCCATGGATCCCAAGGTGATCCCATGGATCCCAAGGTGATCCCATGGATCCCACCATGTTCCCAGGGATCTCAAGGTGTTCCCAGGGATCCCAAGGTGATCCCATGGATCTCAAAGTGTTCCCAGGGATCTCAAGGTGCCCCCCCCAGATCTCAAGATCCCATTCATGGGGTCTCACCTGTTTCCCAGCCCCCCATCCCACCCCATGGGATTACACCCTTCCAGGAGCTCCAGCCGGGCTGTGTCCCCCACCCGTGCCCCCTCCCGCAGGAACCCCCCCCAGAGCCATGCCGTGCCATGCCATGCCATGCTGTGCCATCCCGTGCCGTTCCGTACCTGCTGCTGGCGGGGCGCGGGGCGGGGCAGGCAGCGTGGGGGCAGGGCGGGCCGCGGGGGCAGGTACTCGGTCAGGGCCAGCAGCTTCTGCCGCTGGAAGTGCATGGCCTTCCAGTGCCGCGTCACCGCCTTGGAGCCGCGCCGCAGCAGCTGCAGGGCGGGCAGCCAGGCTGCAGGGCAGCGCTCAGTATGGGCACCGATACCGGCACCGGGCAGCCAGGCTGCGGGGCAGCGCTCAGCACGGGTACCGGCACCGATACCAGCATCGATACCGGGCTGCCCGGGGCTGCGGGGCAGCGCTCAGCACGGGTACCGGCACTGGGCTGCCTCGGCCCGGCCCCAGTCCTGGCCCTGGTTCCTGATCGTGCCCCAGACCCACTCGTGTTCCCGGTCTCTGCCCCCTCCCGTTCCCTGGCCCAGGCACGTTCCCAGTCCCGTTCCAATTCCAAGCCCCTGCCCCAGTCCCGTTCCCAGTCCCATTCCCATTCCCATTCCAAGCCCCTGCCCCAATCCCGTTCCCAGTCCCATTCCTATTCTAAGCCCCTGCCCCAATCCCGTTCCCAGTCCCATTCCTATACTAAGCCCCTGCCCCAGTCCCGTTCCCAGTCCCGTTCCCATTCCAAGCCCCTATCCCAGTCCTGTTCCAGTCCCATTTCAGGCCCTTGTCCCGTTCCCATTCCCACTCCCAGTCCAATTCCTGTCCCAGTCCTGCCCCGTTCCCATTCCAAGCCCCTGTCTCAGTCCCAGTCCCAGTCCCAGTTCCGTTCCCATTCCTGTCCCTGTCCCGTTCCAGTCCCAGTCCCGTTCCCATTCCAGGCCCCTGTTCCATCCCGTTCCCATTCCAGGCCCCTGCCCCAGCCCCGTTCCCCTTCCCGTTCCCGTTCGTCTCTCACCCCGCCGCCATCGCGTCCCGCTACCACTGAGCGCCGCCATCTTGGTCGCGCCGGCGCAAGGGCCTATGGGAAGGTGGACGATTCGTCACTTCCGGCGCGCCCGTCTCCATAGCAACGGCGTAACGCGGCCTAGGCGCGGCCTGGTTGCTCGGATACTCCTGGGATGCCCCTGGACCGGGGGTCGCTGAACCCCCCAAAGTGAGGGACTGAGCCCCAAACCCAGGGAACCGCTCCCGGTGAGCCCCCTGCCCTTTCCGAGGCTCTCTGAGCCCCAAACCCGCGGTACCCGCTCCCGCTGAGCTGCCGTGGCTCCATCTCAGGGGTCTCTAAGAGCCCCCGTCCAGTGGGGCCTGGTCCCGGTGACCCCCAGGCCCCATCCCTGGGGGTCTCTGAGATCCCCAGACCGGGGCTCCCGGTCCCACTGATTCCTGCAGTGCCATAATCGCCCTGGGTACAGAGCCCCTCCGCCCACCGTGGGGTCCCAGCCCTGACCCCACCCCAGCAATCCTTTCCCCACTGACATCCCCAACCCACAGGATTGTTTAGAACCCTCTGTTCCCTCAGACACTGCTCCTCCATCACCCCTGAGTGGGGACAAGGACCCCCAGGCCACCCCGCCATGGCTGAGCAAGGGGACGCCCTTTGTGGGGGTGAGTGAGGCACTGGGGGGCTCCTCCCGGGCAGGAGGGGCTGCCCCTGCCCTGGACCCCCTCTCTGAATCCCCACAGCCCCCGAGGAGCCGTCCCCAGGAGTGACCCTCAGCGACGGCCTCATCATGGCCCACACCCGGTGAGGATCCCCCAGAGCCCCCCTGGGCTGGAAGGGAGGGGGCTCAGGGCACCCCAAAACCCCCCCTGTGCCCCCTTTAGCTCCACGGGGCCGCTGCCCACTGGCACCGTCCGCTTGGACCGGGAGAACATCTCCTGCATCGGGAAAACCCGGGGGCAGGAAAGGATCCACAGCCTCTACCTGCAGCAGGTACGGAGCTGGGGGGGCAGAGACAGCCCAGGCTTGACACCCCCAGTCCTGATCCCACAGACACCCCAGTCCTGATCCTGGGGGCACAGACACCCCCAATTCTGATCCCACAGACACCCCCAGTCCTGATCCTGGGGGCACAGACACCCCCAATTCTGATCCCACAGACACCCCCAGTCCTGATCCTGGGGGCACAGACACCCCCAGTTCTGATCCCACAGACACCCCCACTCCTGATCCCACAGACACCCCCAGTCCTGATCCTGGGGGCACCCCCAGTTCTGCTCCTGTTTTCCCTCCCCAATATCCAGAAGGGAACAGTTTCCCCCCACCCTTGAGGGTTTCGGGGGGTTCCAGTTTGGTTGGGTTCCAGTGACCCCCCCGGTCCCCCCACAGGGGTCTCTGAGCCTCCCTCCATTCCAACCCCCTGGAATTCCAGTATTCCCAAACCCACATAGGATAACGCAGCTGGATTTTGGGATGTCTCCATGTCCTCCCACCCCATTCCCTCCCCAGAATCTCCCGTGTTGCCCCCAGGATTGGTTGGAGCAATCCCAGCACATTCCCAAAATGTGAATTTTCACTCAGCAGGCAAAAAAAAACCCCAAAAAAACCAAAACAACAACAACAACAAAAACACGTTGGGTTTTTTTTTTTTCTATTTTATTTTCCAGAACCAAATTGAGAAGATGGAGAATCTGGAGTGTTTTCCCAACCTGAGGTACCTGAGGAGGGCTGGGGAAGGGGACCAGGTGTCCCCAGGGGGCTGTGACACCCCCCTGCCCTCCTGAGCCCTGCAGGTTCCTGTGCCTGGCTGGGAACCGCATCCAGAGGGTGCAGAACCTGCAGGGGCTGTCCCAGCTGAGCCTCCTGGACCTGTCCCACAACCTGATCCAGGTGCTGGACACAGGTGGGAGCAGGGACCCCTCCAGGGCTGTCCTCGATCCCATTCCCACCCTCCTGCCTCAGTTTCCCCGGCTGTGGGGGTGCAGTGCTGCTTTGGGGGGGGTTTGGGGAGCAGGGATTTTGGCTCCCAGCTCAGCCCCCCCGTGCTTTCCCTGTTCCATCCTGGCAGAGGAGCTGCCCCGCAGCCTCCGGATCCTGGACCTGGCCGGGAACCAGTGCACCCAGCAGGAGGGATACAGGTGGGGCAGGAGGGGAGAAACAGCGCCCCAAAATCCGGGAGGAGCCTCGGGGGGACCTGACTGTGGCATTCCAGCACTTGCCGGAGAGCTGGGAAAGGATTCTGGGCAAAAGGGGAATGGATTCACATCGCCAGAGGGGATTTGGGGAAGGAATTCCTGGCTGGGAGGGTGGGGAGGGGCTGGGATGGGACTCCCAGAGGAGCCGGGGCTGCTCCTGGATCCCTGGCAGTGTCCCAGGACAGTTTGGATGGTGGGATGTGTCCCTGGGTGGAGCTGGATGGGATTTAAGGTCCCTTCCCACCCAAACCATTCCATGGAATATCAAACACAGCCTGGCCCTCCACACCCCAGGGATTGAATCCCTGCTCAAACCCCAGGGACTGAATCCCTGCTCTCCATCTCAGGGATGTGAATCCCTGCTCAAACCCCAGGGATTGAATCCCTGCTCTCCATCTCAGGGATGTGAATCCCTGCTCAAACCCCAGGGATTGAATCCCTGCTCAACCCCAGGGATTGAATCCCTGCTCTCCAAACCCCAGGGATTGAATCCCTGCTCTCCATCTCAGGGATGTGAATCCCTGCTCAAACCCCAGGGATTAAATCCCTGCTCAACCCCAGGGACTGAATCCCTGCTCTCCAAACCCCAAGGATTTGAATCTCTCTTCTCCAAACCCCAAGGATTTGAATCTCTCCTCTCCCCCCTCAGGCTCTGGTGGGCTGAGGGAGGATGGGACCCCCACTCCCAATCCCACAGCTGCAGAAAATTCGGCTTTTCCGCGCAGGGATGGGGTGCTGGCAGCGCTGCCCCAGCTCCTGCAGCTGGATTCCCAGCCCGTGCAGGGAAGCGTGGCCGAGGAGGAGGAAGGAGGAGGCTCCTGCAGCAGCGAGGAGGAGGAGGAGGAGCTGCTCCCGGTGCTCCGGGCTCCCTTCACGGTGGACAGAGGTGCGGGGGGGCACAGGACACGCGGCCGGGTCCCGGGGCCGGCAGTGCCGCGCTCTCTGCAGCTGCCGTCGCTCCGGGCAGGTTTCCTCGGGGACGTGCGCCGGGAGCTGGCGGGGCGGGCGCGGCTGCGGCGCACCCTGAGCCTGGAGGAGCACCGGGCCCGGCTGCAGGAGCTGCGGGAGCGCCGGGCGCTGCTGCTGGGCCCGGGGCAGGGCGGCACGGCCCGGCCGTGTCCCCAGCCCTGTCCCCAGGGGCACCCGGGGCCACCGCCGCCACCTCTGCCGGCATCCAGCGGGTCCAGCCAGCCCCCAGGCGAGGCCCTGCAGATGGAGACCCGTGCCAGCAGAGCAGAGAATGGGCAGTTATCCCAAATACCCTGAATAAAGGCTTTATTCCCACCCCAGTCCAGCCTGGTGCCACCCTGAGGGGCTGGAAAATGGGGAAAGCATTGGGCAGGACCCCCAGTCCCATATCCCATATCCCATATCCCATATTCCTGTCCTTCCCTGGAAGGATAAAGGGGCTGGAAAATGGGGAAAGCATTGGGCAGGACCAATCCCATATCCCATATCCCATATCCCATACCCCATATCCCATATCCCTGCCCTTCCCCTTGCACCCCATTCCAGCCTGAGCCCACCTCCAGGGCAAGCTGGGGACTGGGAGTCAGGAAGAGTCAGGGTCGGGCTCTGGGAGTGTTTTGTGATTCCCTGTCCATGACAAACGCCGTGAGGAGGCTGAGCCCACTCACCTGTGTGGGGTTTAGGTGTAAAACTTCATCTCGGCCTCCACGCAGTCGAAGAAGAGGTCGGCCAGCTCCTGGGGGCTGGGGCTCACGGTGCCCTGCAGCAGCTCCCGCATGCCCTGCAGGCCCTGCTGCTCCAGCTCCTGCAGCGTCCCCAGGAGCTGCCGGCCCCACTCCTGCAGGGAGCAGGGACGGGTCAGGGAGACCAGGGAGTCCGGAATGGGATCAGAGAGCTCAGAGCTTGATCCCATTGCAGGGTGGGGAGGGGTCTGTGAGGGCTGCAGGGTCTGAGAGGTCTGTGGGGTCTGTGGGATCTGCAGGGTCTGTAGGGCCTGTGAGGTCTGTGGGATCTGGGAGGTCTGTGGGTTCTGTGGGATCTGGGGGCTCTGTGGGGTCTGCAGGATCTGTGGGATCTGTAGGGTCTGTGGGTTCTGCAGGGTCTGCAGGATCTGTGGGGTCTGTGGGATCTGCAGGATCTGTGGGATCCACGGGCTCTGTGGGATCTGCAGGCTCTGCGGGCTCTGTAGGATCCATGGGGTGTGCGGGGTGTGCTACGGTACCCGGTCCCGCTCCATGAGCTCCAGCGCCGCCTGGTGCCGCCGGTAGAGCTCGTGCCGCCGATCCACGGAGCTCCGGAACCGCGGGATCTGCCGGGCCGGGTCCTGCGGGAAGCTCGGGGATCGCACCTGCGGCGCCGCCTTGATGCCGGCCACGAACACGAAGGGCTTGAAGACAGAGCTGGGGGAGGAGCCGGGATGAGAGAGCAGAACCCGTGCCGGGATGAGAGAGCAGGAACCGAGCCCGGCCGAGCCTCACCGGGAGGGGTCGGGGGTGCCGGTGAGGAAGTGCACGCAGGGCAGGGCGGGGTCGCGGGGCAGCACGGACACCATGCTGCCCGCCGTGCGGAACCCCTCGCTGTCCACGCAGATCCCGCTGGCCTTGTCCCGCAGGATGGACATCAGCGTCTC
Source organism: Molothrus ater (assembly GCF_012460135.2). Taxonomy (NCBI): domain Eukaryota; kingdom Metazoa; phylum Chordata; class Aves; order Passeriformes; family Icteridae; genus Molothrus; species Molothrus ater. The sequence continues at coordinate 5,480,271 of NC_050504.2, read as the reverse complement.
CTCCGTGATGTGACCTGCAGGGACGGGCAGGGCCACCTCAGCACCGCCAGCCTGGCCGGGGGCAGCGGGGAGGCACTGGGGAGAGGCGTGGGTGGCTCTGGGGACACACCAGGGTGAGATGTGGGGTGGCTCTGGGGACACACCAGGGTGAGGTGTGGGTGGCTCTGGGGACACACCAGGGTGAGGTGTGGGTGGCTCTGGGGACACACCAGGGTGAGATGTGGGGTGGCTCTGGGGACACACCAGGGTGAGGTGTGGGTGGCTCTGGGGACACACCAGGGTGAGGTGTGGGTGGCTGTGGGGACACACCAGGGTGAGGTGTGGGGTGGCTGTGGGGACACACTGGGGTGAGGTGTGGGTGGCTGTGGGGACACACTGGGGAGAGGCGTGGGTGGCTCTGGGGACACACTGGGGCGAGGTGTGGGTGGCTGTGGGGACACATTGGGGCGAGGTGTGGGTGGCTCTGGGGACACACTGGGGCGAGGTGTGGGTGGCTGTGGGGACACACTGGGGTGAGGTGTGGGGTGGCTCTGGGGACACACCAGGGTGAGGTGTGGGTGGCTGTGGGGACACATTGGGGCGAGGTGTGGGTGGCTGTGGGGACACACCGGGGTGAGGTGTGGATGGCTCTGGGGACACACTGGGGCGAGGTGTGGGTGGCTGTCCCCACGCCAGGCCCTGTCCCCAGGAACTGACAGCACAGAAGCAGTCTTTGGCGAGCCATGGGTGGCCATCCCTGTTCCCATCCCTGTCCCCACCTGAGCTGCCACAGGAGCTCCTTGCCAGCGTGGAAGCAGCCCTTGGGGAGCCATGGACGAGTATCCCCATCCCTGTCCCTGTCCTGTCCCTATCCCTGTCCTCATCCCCATTCCTGTTCTCATTCTTGTCCCAATCCTGTCCCCATCCCTGTCCCTGTCCTACCCCCCTTCCTGTCTCTATCATGTTCCTATCCCTGTCCCTGTCCTGTTTCCATCCCCATCCCAGTCCTTATCCTATCCTTGTCCTGTCCCCAGCCCATCCCCGCCCTGTCCCCACCTGCGTGCCGCTGCAGCAGCTCCCTGCCCGCTCTCAGCCGTGCCTTGGCAGCCTCCATGCGCGGGGGCTCTTTCTCCAGGGAGAACGCCCGTGCGAAGCTGAACTCGCCGTGCCCGCTCCACCAGCCCTGGCTCCGTGCCCGCTCCCGCAGCCCCGCGTGCTCGGCCGTGATCTCGCTGCCGATGCTCAGCTGGTTGGAGATGTTGCGGCTGCCCTCTGTGCCAGCCGGGCCCGGGGGTCACTCAGGGCGCTGTGGGACCCCCGGTGCCCCCCGTGCCCCCCGGTGCCCCCCGTGCCCCCGTGCCCGCTCACCGCGGATCCGCTGCGCTGCCCAGTAGCGCCCCGCGGTCTCCAGCAGCCAGGCCTCGTTGCGGTCGGCCAGCAGGAAGGTGTTGTGGTACACGAAGGGCTCCGGCTCCTCCTTGCAGCTCCCGCCCTGCCCGTGGCGCTCCAGCAGGGCCGTCATCACCTCCAGGGCCTCCCGGGCAGAGCTGCCCCGCTCCAGACCCAGCCTGTGCCAGCAGGGCCCGTCAGGCAGAGCCAGGGGCTGGGCACGGGGCTGTCCTCATCATCCTCATCATCCTCACCATCCTCACCACCCTCACGTTCATCACCTTCCTCGCCATCCTCACCCTCCTCACCTCACCAGGTCCATGCCCAGCAGCGCCTCGGCCTCGCCCAGGGGCTCTCGGGTCCACACGCCCTCGTTGCCCACGCAGACCCCGCAGTCGTTGGCGCCCATCTCGGCCCCCCAGAGCCAGGCGGGGCGGCTCAGCACCACGGCGTGCGTGTGCTCTGCCTGCTCGATCTGCAGGTACGTGCACTGCGGGGACACGGGGGACAGGGGGACACCGGGCATGGCCAGTGCTCTCAGCCACCCCGGCACACAGGGGTGACACCTGGCACACTGAGTGCTCTGTCCCTGCAGCCACCCAGGTACACCAAGGTGCTGTGCGGGGACACGGAGGTGACACCTGGCACCCTCAGTGCTCTCAGCCACCCCGGCACACAGGGGTGACGCCTGGCATGATCAGTGCTCTGTCCCTGCGGGGACACACTCGGGTGAGCTGGCACCTGACGCCTGCAGCCCCTTTGGCCCCAGCACGGTCTCACCTGGACTTTGTCCCCAGGCCGGTGGGTGGCAGCGGGGACATAGACGATCTCCTGCACCTCGTCCCGGGGCCGATCGGCGTTCTTGGCGAAGATGACGGCGGGGGACGCCGTGTGCGGGGGCATGGCCACGAAGCAGTCGCAGGACGAGGGCACCGGGCCGTGCCCCGCCATCCTAAACTGGGTCAGGGCGGGCACCGAGGCGATGTCAACCCCCGGTCCCTGCCCCGGATGTGTCCCCGGGGTCCCTTTGGGGCTGGGCATGGAGGGGCTGCCGTGGTCCCTGAAACTTGGGGGACATCAGGGACCCCATGGCGGGGTGACCTGGGGGGCAGCCCCCGCCCCGGGACCCCGCAGCTCCGCTCCGACCGGAGCCACCCCCCTCCCAGCGCCGGTAACCGGGACCCCCCAGCACCGACCGCGGACGGGAGCCCCTCCCTCCCAGCGCCGGTAACCGGGACCCCGCGGGGGCCTCCCGTCCCCACGGACCTGCCGCTGCTTCCGCAGCTCCGCCGCTGCCCGGACCCGCCCCGGCCCGCCCTGTCCGGCCCCGGCCCGCCCTGTCCAGCCCCGGCCGTGCGACGGCGGCGCCCGGTGGCCGGAGGCCGCACGGCGGCAGCGGCGGGGACCGGCACCGGCACCGGGACCCGCGTGGGTCGGGGGCTGCGGGTCCCAAAGGAGCCCGGGGACGGGGGTCCCAATTTTCCTCCCGTGGGGCAGGGACGGTGCTGGGGCTTCCCGTGGGCAGCGCCGGCGTGGGCAGCGCCCGGCCCGCGGGGGGACCCTGCCCGCCCGGCCGGCCCGGGGGGCGCAGGATGGGACCCGCAGGGGGGGCTCGGCTGTGTCACCCCCAGAGCCCGCGGCTCCCGGGGTCCCCGTGCTGAGAAGCCTTGGAGAGCCGAGGCCGGGCTGGGGGACCCTGAGCCCCTCCGGGGGGATGGTTTGGGGTCGGGATCCCAGACCCCTGAGCCCCTTAGAATGAATGATTTGGGGTCGGAATTCCGGACCCCTGGGTCCCTCGGTGGGGAGGGTTTGGGGTCGGGATCCCAGACCCCTGAGTCTCTTGGGCAGGGCTGATTTGGGATCGGAATTCCAGACCCCTGGATCCCTTGGAATGAATGATTTAGGGTCAGGATGCCGTACCCTGAGTCCCTTGGCAGGCCTGATTTGGGGTCGAGTTGCCAACCCCCTGAATCATTTGACAGGGCTGATTCGGGGTCCGGGTGCGGGACCCCCGCGTCCTTGGGCAGGGATGGAGCCGGAGAGCCGGAGCGTGGAAAACACGCGGCGTTTATTCCAGTACAAAACCCAAACCCCGCAGCCCCGCAGCCTCTTCACAGCACAAACGCTCCCCTCGCCGGGCCGGGGGCACCCCCGGGGCCGCCCCGCTCCGTCCCCCGCAGCCGCCCCCAGCCCGGGGCCCCGCCGGGCCGGTCCCTCCCTGCCCCGGGGGCGGGCGGGGGACGCGGCGGTTCGGGGCGCGGGGCCGGGATCCCCACGCCGCAGCAGGCTGGACTGGTTTCCCGGCCGCCGTCCCTCCCCACCCGGTTTTACAGCCTTCATTGCCCCATCGCGGCAGGCAGAGCCCCGGGGCTGCGGGGGCTGAGCGCACCTGGGGGGGCTGAGCGCACCTGGGGGATGCTGAGCGCACCTGGGGGATGCTGAGCGCACCTGGGCCCCCCCGCAGCCCCCCAGGCTGGATCAGCTCGCTGAGGCTGAACCCCGAGTGCCGGCGTGGCCGTGGGACCTCCCCAGCCCAGGCGTGGGGTGCCCCTGGTGCAGCCCCCCCCAGTCTGGCCCCAAAAGGCCGGAGCCCCCCTCCCGCAGGTGCTGCTGGAGCCGGGCTCGGCCGCTAAAGTCCCGTTGGTGCCACTCTGAGGGACATTGGGGAGGGTCCAGAGCCCCCCCAGGGTCCCTTTGGGAGGTGAAATCCCATCTGGGGGACCCCGAGGGGGGGAATTTTGTGCTGGAAAAGGCAAATTCCGGAGTCGGGGACGTCCTTCGAGAGCTGGGAGAGCCCAGGTCACCCGAGTCCTGCGGGGGGACAGCGGTGGCCGGGCTGGGGACACGTCCTGGGACCCCCCCCAGCGAGACTTCACCTCGTGCTGGGGGTCCCAGCCCCAGGGCTCGCCCCGCCCGCTGCTGCAGCCCCTGCGCAGCCCTGGGGACGGGGACAGCGGTGGGGACAGCGATGGGACCCTTGCAGGGGCCCGAGCCCTCCCCATCCGCACAGCCCACGGCCACAGCTCCGGCCTGGGACCTCCACTCTGCCCGAGCGGCAAAGCCTGGCTTCACCTTAATAAAATAATAATAATTAATAATTAATAATAATAATAATTAATAATTAATAATAATAATAAAACACTCAAAACCGAAGGCCTTGGGGCGCCCTCTGGGCACGGACCCCACTCGACTTCACCTCTACCCCTTCCCCCCCTGACCTCGGGGTGCTCCGAGCCTGGGCAGCCCCTGGCACGGCCCCCCCAGAACCCCAGGAGGGGCCGGGCCGGGGCTCAGCGCCCCCCAAATCTCCCTCCCTCCCCAGATTCCCAACTGGTTCGAGCTGGTGCTGGCTGGGGGGCAGCGCCGGGGGGACCCCGGGTGCCTGGAGCAGCCAGCGAACCCCCACCCCCCCAAACCCCCCTCCCCAGGTCCCGCTTCAGCTTCTCCTTCTGTGTCCGAGGGGTTCTGCCAAAATCGGGGTGTAAGACCCCAAAAGATCTAAAAACCGAGATTCACGGACCCGCAGCCAGGGGTGAGGGACAGATACGGGGTGCCCCGGGGACAGGGAGTGTCCCCAGGGGAGGGAAACTACGGGGTCCCTGGTGGGGGAAGGCCCGGGGGTCCCGGGAGGGAAGGGGCAGCTCTGGGGTCCCCGGGGGGACGGGCAGCATGCAGGGGCCGGGCAGAATTCCCTGGAGCTACGGGATCCCGGGGAGGGACGGCTACGGGGCACAGGGGACGGGCAGCATGCACGGAGGGGACGCGGGGTCCCCGAGGGGCCCGGGGGGCGGCTGCGCTCCCCGGGAGGGGCAGGGGGCGCGGGCAGCCGGCCCGGGGCGGGGGTGCCCGCAGGGAGGGGCGGGGGTCGCGGGCGGGCAGCGCGGCCGTGCCAGGCCGGAGGAATGCGGCCGCCCCGGCTCTCCCGGGCCCGCGGCCGCCCCGGTGCTTCCCGCGGCGGTGGGTGTGGGAAAGCTGCAGGTGTGCGCTCGGGCCACCGCCCGCCGCGGCCCCCGCGGCCCCCCGAGCTCCCCACGGCTCACACTCGCGCAGGAATTCTCTTTCTTTTTTTTGGTTTCCCTTTTTCTCCATTTGAGCCACGATTCGGGCCAAAAATGGGTTTCGCATCCTCGAGCCCCACAGCCAAAGCGGGGCTGCAAGGGCGGGGGACCCCCGCCGGCTCAGCCGCCCCAGCTGGGGCCGGGGGATGTCGCCGACCCCCGCGTGTCGCCCGTGGGTGGCTGCGCCAACGCCTCGTGAGCGACGGGAGAGCGGGGCAGGCACGGGGGCGGCTGAGCCCGGGGTGCCGCAGCTCGGAGGGGACCGTGGGGAGGGCCCGGGGGGCTGCGGCCGCCCCCACCCCGAGCGGAGGCTCCCGGGTTCCTCCTCTACCCTCCTCTCTCCCTTTCTCCTTCTCCTTCCTCCCCTTTGGGCTGGACGTGCCCGGGCAGCTCCCGCTCCTTCGGCTGCCATTGATGTTCCTCCCAAACAGCCCCGCCGCCTGCCAGCAGCCTCCCGAAAAAAAAAGATTTGGGAAGCCGGGGGAGGATGAGTGCGGGGGGGAGGGAGGGAGAAGCGGGGCGGGAGAGCGGCAGCGGCACAAGTGAAACCGCCGCGGGGCAGCTCCGGCTGCGGCGCTCCCCAACGCCGCGCCGGGGCCGGGGCCGCGCCACCAGCGCCGTCCCCGGGCTCGCCGCCGCTCCCGGCACAAGGAGCCAGCCCTGCGCCGCCCCCCGGCCCGAGCCCCTCCGGAGACCGGCCCCGAGGGCTGCCCCCGGCCCCCGCCCCCGCTCGGGGCTCAGCGGCTCAGTTTGTGGGGGCGGCCGTGCCCCCCTCCGGCTCCCTCTTGCCTCCCTTGGCGGCCGCCGCGTCCCCGGCGCCTTTGCCCTCGGGCTCGGGCCCGTCCTTGCCCCCGTCGTGCGTCTTCATGTGCTTGCCCAGGTGGTCGCTGCGCATGAAGACGCGGCCGCAGACGGGGCAGGAGAATTTCTTGGCGCCCGTGTGGGTCTGGAGGTGCCGCTGCAGCTCGTCGGAGCGGGTGAAGCGCTTGCCGCAGAAGAGCCAGTTGCACACGAAGGGCCGGTCGCCGCTGTGCCAGCGCAGGTGGGCTTTCAGGTGCGAGGTCTTGGCGTAGGCCTTGCCGCAGCCCGGGATGTGGCAGTTGTGCAGGTGCTTGCGCTTGGCCCCCTCGGGGCAGGGGCCGCCCCGCTCGGCCTCCTGGCAGTTGGGGCAGCGGCACGCCGCCTGCCCCCCGCCCCGGGGCACGGCCCGCCGGGCCCCCTTGGGCCGCCCCCCGCCCTCGCCCTCCGCGCCCCGCGGCTCCGGGGGCCCCTCCAGCGCCTTCACCCCCTCGGCCGCCAGCAGGTGCTGCGCGGGCGGGGGCAGCAGGTGGGCGGGGGGCGCGCAGAGCTGGTGCTCGGCCCCGCCGTACCCGCCCAGCCCCGCGGGCAGCCCGGGGTGCGCGGGCACCGGCAGCCCCGCGCCCTGCCCCGGCGGCAGCTCCATCCAGCTGGCCCCGGCGTGCAGCTCCCACCAGTTGACGCCTCCGCCCTCCTCGCCGGGGGCTCCGGGGTGCGGGGGCCGAAACCAGGGCTCGTAGGGATGCGCCATGTCCGGGGCGGCCGGCAGCAGCTTGGCGTAGGCTCCGGGCGCGGCGGGGCCGTCGGGGGGCAGCTCTAACCTCGGGGGGCCATGGGGCTCGTAGGCGGCGGCGGCGGCGGCGAACGCGGCGTCCTCGGGCCCCGGCAGCGGCAGCTCGGGCGGCGGCAGCGGCGAGGCGAAGTCGGGGGCGCCCGGCGCGGCGGGGCCGTGCGGCTGGAAGGGCTGCAGCGGCTGCAGGTCCAGGTGGGTCGGGGAGGCGCGGGGCGCGTCCGAGGGCTGCGATCCCAGGGAGCCGCAGACCGCCGTCAGCATCGCGGGGCGGCGCGCACGGACCTGCGGGGCCAAGCGGGGCGGGCGGGGAGGGGGGAGAGGAGCTGTGAGAGGAGGAGGGGGCGCAGCTCCGCGCCCCCCGACCCCGCGCGCACCGGAACCGGCACCGGCACCGGCAGCCGCGGCCTGGGAGTAGCTGAGCCCCCACCGAGGGGGTTGCGCTGCTCTGCGACACCGCTGTGACACCGGGATGGTGGCACCAGCCGGGGGGGGGCACCCCTCACACCCGTCCCCGCCCCCTGTGCCAGCCCCTGGTGCCGCTCGGTCACGTCTGCAGCCCGGAGGGGTCGGTGCCTAATTCCAAAATCCGAGGAAGCCTCCAACGTCTGCTCGGGCACCTCCCCGACTGTGTCCCCCAACACTGCCAAGGGGACGGAGGTGGCATCCCCAAACCCACGGCGGGGACACGCGAGGCCAACCTGTCTCTGCCGCGTCCCAGGCGGGCTGGGAAAGCCTCGCCCCCCGCCGCTGCCGCCCCCAGGCCAGGCCCAGCTGGGAGCCCTGGGGCTGCTTTTGGGGGGCTGCCCCCCCGGGCCGGCCGGCAGCGGGAGGAGGCAGCGGAGCCCCGGGCCGAGCCCCCGGCAGCGCTTTGAAGCCAGGCCCGGGACGGCTTCGCCCGCACCCCCGGGGCACCCCCGGGGCAGCGGCGGCGCCCCCAGACCCCCGGGCAGCCGCAGCCTCCAGCAGGGCGGCCGTGACTCAGCGGGAGCTGCGCAAACCCCACGGGGCCGGGGACGGGCCCCACCCCGGTGTCGAAATCCACCTGCCGGCACCGGCTCCCGCCCCCCGGCACCGGCTCCCGCCCCCCGGCACCGGCTCCCGCCCCCCGGCTTCCCAGCGGCGCCGCCGTGAGGGGCGGCCGGGACCCCCCCACTCCCACCGGCCGCTCTCGTCACCATCCCCCGGGCCCGGCCACCCCCAGGGCCCGCGGGGGACAGGGACAGACCCTCGGAGACGGGGACAGACCCTGAGGGACAGGGACAGACACTCGGGGACAGGGACAGACCCTCGGGGACAGGGACAGACCCTGAGGGACAGGGACAGACCCTCGGGGACAGGGACAGACCCTCGGGGACAGGGACAGACCCTGAGGGACAGGGACAGACCCTCGGGGACAGGGACGGACCATCAGGGACAGGGACAGACCCTCGGAGACGGGGACAGACCCTCAGGGACAGGGACAGACCCTGAGGGACAGGGACAGACCCTCGGGGGCAGGGACGGACCCTCGGGGACAGAGTCGGACCATTGGGGACAGAGTCGGACCCTCAGGGACAGGGACAAACCCTCGGGGACAGACCCTGAGGGACAGGGACAGACCCTCGGGGACAGAGTCGGACCACTGGGGACAGGGACAGACCCTGAGGAACAGGGACAGACCCTGAGGGACAGGGACAGACCCTCAGGGACAGCGACAGACCCTGAGGGAGAGGGACAGACCCTCGGGGACAGGGACAAATGTCCCTGCTTGGGGGGTGCTGGAAGATTTGGGGTGGGGGATCCCCCGAACGGCCCCCCGTGCCCCCCAATGCCCACGCTGTGATTCCGGGGTCCCCACAGTGCTGGAGACCCCTCAGCCGCGTGGGGACCCCGTTTTCCCCTGCCAGGCGTCACCCGGGCAGGCAGGGGGACCCCAAAGACCGGGGTGGGAGTTTGGGGGGGTCCCAAAATCCCCCCGACGGGACCCGCCCGTTCCTGTACTGCCGACACAGGTGGGGCTCGGCCCCCAGGCTGGGGGCAGGATGAGCCCCCCGGGGTGGCAGCTGAGCAGGTTTGGGGGTCCTGCTGCCCCGTGGGGGCTCGGCTCTGCCCACCCCAGCCCTGGGGACTGTCCCTGCCTCCCGGGGGCACGGGTGGGCTCGGGGGGGGCTGGCACTGCCGGCTCCATCGCCGCCTCAGGGGGTCCTGAGACCCCCGACCCTGATCCCCACGAGCTCCGAATTGGGGTCAAAGCCACGAAGTGCGGGCCCCTCACGGCCTTTCGGGTGCTGGCACGGATGGGACCCCCAGGGCTGAGGGACATCCCGCAGCCCCCCAAACCCCCGCGGGACGGGAGGGACCCTCCGGGCGCTCCGGGGCCGCTCCAACCCCGCCGGATCCAGAACGGGGCTCTCCTGGGACACCCCAATCCCAGCGATCCCCCCCGGCTCGGGGGTCCCACCGACCCCACCGTGACCAGCGGCACCAGAGCCCATCGCAGCCCCCAAAGGCGGGAAAGGGCCGCGACCGGGATGGGGGAGCGCTGGGAGCACCCCCCTGCACGGGCCTGTCCCGGCCGGGCACGGAGCCTCCCAGGACATTTTTCCATCCGGGAATGATGACAAAAATCCCCAGGGGCCCCCAGCGTCCTCCCTCCCTCCCTGGCGGGGCTCAGCGACGCGTTGGCCATTTCACCGCAGGGAAACTGAGGCAGCGGCGGCTGAAGCGTCCCGTGAGTCACGGCCCGGGCTGGGCACAGGCGGCCCGGCCCCGTCTCCCGGCTCCGCCGGTGCCTCGCCCCGCGGCGGGGCCGGGCGGGCGCCGCTGCCCCCAGCACCGGCAGCCCCGACGGGGGCACGGGGGCGGCGGCGGGGCCGGGCTCGGGGGATGCCGCGGCTCTGGGGGCGATGCCGCGGGTCCCGGGGGATGCCCGGGTGCCGGGGGGCGCGGTGGGATCGGGACCGTCCCCCCCGAGCCGCGGCGGAGCTCCCGGGGGGTTTGGGAGGGGAGCGCGGCCGCACCGGTGGCGGCGGGGGGGTCCAGCCTGTGCAGCCCCCGCAGGACTCGGCACCGCGCGAGGGTCTCGGAGCCCCGGGAAGAGCCGCGGCCGCGAGGGGCGGGGGTCGCGCCGGAGATCGGAGGGAGGGGACGCAGCGCGGGGTCCCGGGAGGCGGCGGGGCCGGGAGCGCCGCGCTCGGGGGCCAGCGGGGACTCGGCGGGGCCGGAGCGGCAGCGTCCCCGCCGTGGGTCAGGGCGGCCGCGTCCCCGGGACCACCCCGAGGGTCCCCGGGACCATCGCGAGGGTCCCCGCGGCACCGGGGGTACGTACGGCTCTAGCGGCGGCTCGGTCCCGGCGGCTCCGTCCTCATGGGCGCGGGCGCTGCTTCCCGAGGGGACCCCGAGGGACCCGCGCGGCTCCCCAGGGACGGGGCACCCACTGGGCCGGGCGAGCAGGAATGGCCGGGTCCCAGCCCGGCCGCCGGCTCTTCCCTCCGCCCCCCCGCCCAGCTCCACCCCCGGCCCGGTGATTTTAACCCTTGGAGGCAGAGCCGCAGCCCCGGCGCTTGACAGGAGCCGGCTCCGGTCTCAGGATCCGGCGGATGAAAGCGGAGGGAGGGGACGGGAAGTTCGCAGCAGACACCGCAAACAGGGGGGTAATTAAAGAAGAAAGCAACAACCGCCTCCCTCCCGCGGCCCTGGCCGCCTCCTCCTGCCACCCCCGGGGACCCCCGGGCGCCCCTTCTGTCCCCACGCCCCTCCAGGCCCCCCCTCGCCTGCTGGTGACACACGGGGGTGGCCGCCCCCCGCCTGCCACCCCCGCTCTGTGTGCCCGCACAGGGGCGGGCACCTGCTCCTGCCCGCAGGGATGTCACCTGTCCCCGTGGGGGGCTCAGTGCCCCCCACTGCCCCTCGGTTCTGCCCGTGGCACCAGTGGGACGGGGGGGAATACACAGGGGACAATTTTGGGGTCACAGCTGGCAGGAGGGAGTGGGACACAGGACCCAGCGTGACCCCGATGGATTTGGGGCGACCCAGAAGCACCCGGGAGGCGCTGGCGGAGCCTGTCCCCGCTCGGGCGGGGGTGTCCAACCCCCGTGTCTGCCGTGTCCCCCCCGAGGCTGCCGGGAGGGACAAACCCCGCGAGCCGCCGGGTGACAACACCGCGGCCGCTGGAGCCACTTAATCACCGGCGCGTCCTGTCCCCATTTCCAACCGCTGCGCCCGCCCGGCGGCCCCCGCAGCCCCCGGGGACCCCGGTGGGCACGGGGGGAGTCCCCGGCTCCCCAGATCCCACGGGCGAAGGCGGCGGGGGCCCCGCGGAGCCGGGCCGGGGCTGGCAGCGCCGCGATCGCGGCCGGCGCGTGGGAGCCCGCAGCTCCCGGCGAGCGCCCGGCCCGGCCGAGGGAGCAGCGAGCTCCGCCCTGGCCGCGGGGAAAACTCGGCTGGGTTTTCATCATCCCGGCACGGACGGGCCCGCCGCCGCCGCCAACCAAACGCGGCTGCCCGGTGGGCTGAGAGCGGCACCAGCGGAGGGGATCGGGGCACCGGGACGGGGGCACCGGGATGGGGATGGGGACATTGGGATGGGGACACGGGATGGGGATGGGGACACCGGGATGGGGACACGGGGTGGGGACATGGGATGGGAATGGAGACATTGGGATGGGGACACAGGGATGGGGGACACTGGGCTGGGGACACTGGGATGGGGACTCCAGGATGGCCCCTTTGGGGTTTCTGGCTGTGCAGAAATGGGGCTGAACACACGCACGGGGCTCTGTAGGGCACATCTGGGGGGATTTGGGCACACCCCAACCCCAGGGTCCCACTGCGCTCGCTCTCCTCTGCCTCCCCAGGAGGATCCAGGGCTGTTCCCGCGGCTGCTCCAGCCTGGGGACCCCCGAGTGCTCTTGGGGTTGGGGTGGCGCCTTGGGCTCCCTGGCTGGCCCTGGGGGCCGGATCGTGGCCTCCAACAGCTCTGGGGGGCAGACTTGGCATGGGCAGCTCCAGCCACCCCAATTCCCATCCCCATTCCCATCCCATCCCCATTCCCATCCCAATCCCAGTTCCCATTCCCATTCCCATCCCAATCCCAGTCCCCATCCCTGCTGTGCCACCACAGGGAACACGGACGGTGCCTCCTGGTCCCCAGCTGCCCCTCAGCCACCCCGCACACATGGCCTGTCCCCGTCCCTTCGCCCCAGGGGCTGCTCCCAGTGCTCCCAGTGCTCCCAGTGCTCCCAGTGCCCCCAGTGCAGGATGATCCCAGGCTCTCCCATCCCGGCCATTCCCGCTCCAGGAAGGGGCTGCAGGGTGGGAGGACGTGGGGGACACGAGGGGACAGGGATGGGGGTCTGGGAGGGCCAGGACCACCTCAGGACCACCTCATCCCACCAGCACCACACCCCAAACCTCCCGGGACCCTCCAGACCCACCCCAAAACAGATCCTGGGCTGGGACCCTGCTGGGAGGGGTCTGGGAGCAGGAGGAGGCTGCGGCACCGCACTGGGGGCACGGGGGGCACGGGGGGCACGGGGGGCACCAGGATTTGGGGTCTGGGGGCTCCCGGAGCCCCCCCCGGCAGAGCTGGGACCACCCAGGGCAGGGAATCACAGGGGGGATCCGAGTGTCTGAAACCCCGAGCAGTGCCTTGAAATTACTGCTAATTACAGCTCATTTGCATAAATTATAAGGCAAGAGGCAAATGCCGCCAATCCCTCCGAGTGATCAGGCAGCGGGGGGGGGGGGGCAGAGGGGGGACAGGGGGGGTCGGGGCTCCCCAAAACTGCAGCGCGACCTCGGGGTGTCCCCAGAGCCCGGCAGGGGAGGGACACGGCCCTCGGTGGGTGACAGGGAGGGGGACAGGGCTGGGGGTGGCACTGGGGGGTTCCGGGGGTGTCCCGGGGGTGTCCCACCGTGTCTCGGAGCTCCTCCCTGTCCCCGCCCCTGCGTGCCCCCCCTTGGCCGGTGCCGCTCCCCGCTCGGGGTGCCGGGGGGGCTCTGCCGCGGGGCTGCGCCGTCTGGGCCGCCCCGTCCCTCTGGGGACAGCCCGGGGGCGCCCGCGGGGCCCAGACGGGCCCGGGCGGAGCCGCCGGATCCTCCCCGCGGGTCCGGGGGGGCCCCACGCCCAGACGGGCCCGGGGGGGGACGCGGGGGTGACGTTGGAGCTGCCGAGCCCGGGGGGGACCCGGGGCTGCTGCAGGTGGCGCATGGGGACAGGGCCAGGTGAGGGGGGGACGGGGGTGGCACTGGGGGGGCACGGCCCTGGGGAGCGGGCACAGTCCTGGGGGGGTGTCACGGTCCCCACGGGGGTGTCACAGCCACCATGGGGGTGTCACAGTCCCCACGGGGGTGCCACGGTCCCCACGGGGGTGTCACAGCCACCATGGGACTGTCACGGTCCCCACGGGGGCGTCACGGCCCCACGGGGGTGTCCCAATACCCGCCAGGACACCCCCGTGTCCCCCCTCGCTGTCCTCCAGCAGTGCCACGGCCGGTGCCCGGGGCACAGCTGGCACACCTGGCACGGCTGGCACGGCGCTGCCCCCCGCTGCCCGAGGCCAGGGCGGCCTGCCATCCCGGCAGAGATCTCTATCGCGATTATCGCGACGGGGTTGCCCTGCCCGCAGCGCGTGCCCGCGGGCGGCGTTTCCTCAGCGATCGCTGTCGGGACTCGGGCTCCGCGCCGGGGCTGGGGCTCGGTGCAGCCTTAAACGCGAGTTTTAATTGGAGTTTTAATTAGTCCCGTGCTAATCTCGCTGCCGTATCTGCGCCCCAGCGGCCCCGCTGTCAGTCACGGCCCGGGGAAACCGGCCCGGAACGGGCGGGAGAGCGGGACAGGGACAGGGGACAGCGGGGACAGGGACAGGGATGGGGACAGGGGACACTGGGCTGAATTGGGGACAGGGGACAGCGGGGACAGGGACAGGGACGGGGACAGGGGCACGGGGGGACAGGGATGAGGACAAGGATGGGGACAAGAATGGGGACAGGGACAGGAATGGGGACAGGGATGGGGACAGGGACAGGGATGGGGACAGGGGCACGGGACAGAGACAGGGATGGGGACAGGGGCACGGGGACAGGGATGGGGACAGGGACAGGGATGGGGACAGGGGCACGGGACAGGGATGGGGACAGGGACACCTTTCCCCAGCAGAGACCCAGCCCAGCCCCCGCGCTGCCCCCGGGGGTGTCCCCGAGTGTCCCCAACCCCGCGAGCCCCCAGCGCGGGACTGAGGCGGGCCGGGGGGAGCCGGGGAGGGTTTTGGGGCGCGGGCCGGGGGTCGGGTGAGTAAGCGGAGCGGGGAGGGCGGGGGTGAGGGCGGGGAGGCGCTGGCCGCGGCTGCTTCCCACAAATGGAGGCCCCGCGGCCACAGACACGGCACAACAAAGCACCGGGCAATTATTTGGCTCCAGTGGGAGCTGCCGGGCCCGTGGGGGCTGGAGCCAGCTGGGCACCCCCGGCACCCCCGGGCGGCACCGCCGAGGGGACCCCGGGAGGGTGAGGGACCCCCCAAAAGGGGATGCGGGACATTGAGCACAGCCCAGGTTTTGGGAGGGGCTGGGGATACCCATCGCTTTTGGGAACCCCGAAATCTGCGAGGGGATTGGGGATCCGCGTCTCTTTGGGGACTCCGAAATCGGCAAGGGGATTTGGGATCCCTGGCCCTTCTGGCAGCCTGAAGACCCCAAAGCTCTCCAAGAGCCCCGAGCCCACAAAATTTAGAAGGGGACTGGGGACCTCCATCCCTTCTAGCGCCTTGAACACCCCAAAACACTACAAGCACCCTGAACCCCCAAATTCTGTCATGGGAATGGGGACCCCCATCCTCTCAGGGAACCCCCATCCCCTCCGGGACACTGAATCCCCCCTCGCCCCTCGCACCCCGATTGTTGTCAGGGTTTGGGGACCCACATCCCACCCCAGGTTCCGCAGGGACCCCCCGAACCCCGCTGTGCCTCCTCCCCGCGGGAGTTGGGGACCCTCGGGGGCGCCATCGCCCCGGAACCCCCCGATCCCCTCCCTGGGACCCCCCGGATCCCCTCCGTGCCCGCCCCGGGACCCCCCGGATCCCCAATCCCGGGACCCCCGGACCCCCCTCACTGGGACCCCCCGGACCCCCCTCACTGGGACCCCCCGGAACCCCTCCGCGCCACCTTTGATTGGGGAGGGGGGGGGCGAGGGGGATCCCCGGGACTCCCCACCCGCCGGGGGACCCCGTGACGTCATCCGGCTTCAGCTGCCCCCTCCGCCAATCGCAAGCGCAGCTCCGGCGCCTCGCGACTTCCATTAATTCATTAATCTGTCAATCAAATTATTGTGACCAATCATAAGGCGTGTTTTGTGCGGATCACGCCCAAGAGTAACTCCGCCCCCTTGAAGGCCTGTCAATCAAACACGATAGCCACAGGCTGGGCTTGCGTCCATTGGCTGTCGATGCTGTCAATCAGAGATATTCCCTGCTATTGGCTCTCCGCTGCCGTCCGTCACCTCAGAGCTCCGCGCCCATTGGCGGAGCCATCCCTCCATCACGCGCTTTACTGCTCGGCGCAGCTGCCCATCAACCGTTTCCCCTCCTCGGATTGGCCGTCTCTCCACCATCTCACCGCCCATTGGCCAGATCGCAAAGCAGCCGGGCGGCGATTGGCCCAAACCCCCTCTGTGGGCGGGCGCAGCAGGGCGGTGCCCGGCGGAGGAAGATGGCGCCGTGAGCGGGTCGGAGCCGCCGCCGCCCCCGGCCGGTCAGTGCGGGGGGAGCGGGGCCGGGCCGCGGCCGCTGCGAGGCCGCCGGGGCGGGGAGGGACCCGCGGCCGCCCCGAGCCGCCCTCCCCCTGCGCCCGGCGGGCGGGCGGCGCTTCCGGCAGCGGGGCCCGGTCGGGGGCGGGCCCGGCCTTTGGGACCCGCCTCCCCCGGGACCGCCCGGAGCGGCGGGGGCGGCCCGGGGGGACCGGGGAGAGCCCGGGGGGGGCTCCGGGGGGACCCTCGGGGGTCGCGGCCTCATCCCGGCACGGGGGCGGCGGGGCCGGTTCGGGGATCCCGGGATGCTCGGGGAGCCCCGGGGATGCTCGGGGGTCCTGGGGATGCTCAGGGGTCCCCGGGATGCTCGGGAGTCCGGGGGATGCTCGGGGAGGTCGCCGAATTTCCTTATGGGATTCATTCCCCTGATGGGATTCGGGATGGTTCCCAAATTTCCCTGGTGGGATTCAGGATGATTCCCAAATTTCTCTCATGAGGTTCATTTCCCCAATGGGACTTGGGCTGTTTTTCCTTATGGGATTCCTTTCCTTGGGATTCATTCCCCTGATGGGATTCGGGATGGCTCCCAAATTTAGGGGCCTCTGCTTCACCACGAGTGGGAAACACACGGAGGGATCACGCCAGGCTTCCCTGCATTAATATCCCCATTTATTGTTCTGGGAAAATAGGATTTCTCCAGGGAAAATGGGATTTCTCCAGGGAAAATGGGATCTCTCCCAGAAAAATGGGATCTCTTCCAGAAAAATGGGATTTCTCCAGAAAAATGGGATCTCCCTGTCCGGGATCTGGCTCCTCCCTGGCCGGCCCAGCCCCGCTCTGATTCGCGGTCGGGGCTGTTGATCCTCAACTCTGCCCTAAATTCCGATGGAAGGGAGGGAACAACCACACAAAATCCCCGGAAAAACGAGAATATTTCAGGCTGGGAATGGGAAGACTTGGGGCTAGAAATGGGAATATTTCAGGGTAGGAACAGGAATATTTCAGGCTGGGAATGGGAAGATTTGGGGAGATTTCGTCTCTCTGGGCACACCTGCTTTGAAGCTGGGCTCTGCCAGCTTTTAGGAGGCTGCTCCTTCAATCCAAGGCTATGCTGGAATTCAGGAGAACGAGGGAAATCCAGGAGTGCTCCCTGGGATTTCCCTTGGGAACCAACCAAAGCCCCAACCCTGGAGAGGGGAGAAGGTGGCACATGGGGGGCAGCCCCCCGGGGTGAGGTGGGATGGGTCTGGGGCGCACCAGGCAGATCCTGGGGGGGCCAGAACCCCGGGCTGGGCTCCCCGAGGAGCTGATCCCCCCCTGCTCTGTGCCCACAGCCCGAGGGACAGCACAGCATGGCTGCCACTGCTGCTGTCAGCCCCAGCGAGTACCTGCAGCCCGCCAACGCCGCCGCCCAGGTGAGCCCAGCCCCTGCCCAGGTGAGCCCAGCCCCTGCTCAGGTGAGCCCAGCCCCTGTCCGAGTGAGCCCAGCCCTGTCCAGGTGAGCCCAGCCCCTGCCCAGGTGAGCCCAGCCCCTGTCCGAGTGAGCCCAGCCCTGTCCAGGTGAGCCCAGCCCCTGCCCAGGTGAGCCCAGCCCTGTCCAGGTGAGCCCAGCCCCTGCCCAGGTGAGCCCAGCCCTGCCCAGGTGAGCCCAGCCCCTGCCCAGGTGAGCCCAGGCCCTGTCCAGGTGAGCCCAGCCCCTGCCCAGGTGAGCCCAGGCCCTGTCCGAGTGAGCCCAGCCCCTGTCCGAGTGAGCCCAGCCCCTGCCCAGGTGAGCCCAGCCCCTGCCCAGGTGAGCCCAGGCCCTGTCCAAGTGAGCCCAGCCCTGCCCAGGTGAGCCCAGCCCTGTCCAGGTGAGCCCAGCCCCTGCCCAGGTGACCCCAGCCCTGCCCAGGTGAGCCCAGCCCCTGCTGGGGGAGCCAGGAGGGCAGGACAGCCCCTGGGGCATTGCTGGGGGCTCATTCCCTGTCCTCATCCCAGTGTTCTTCCTCCTGCCCGAGCATCTCTGATGTTCCCAGCCCATATCTCGGGGTGGGTTTGGGATTTGAGCTGCCTGTGATGTTCCAAGGGGAAATCTCTGGGAGTTTCCAGGATGTCCACAGCTTTGGGATGGTTTTAAGGATGGTTTGAACCTTTAGGATGTCTTTAAGGATGGTTTGAAGCTTTAGGATGTCTTTAAGGATGGTTTTAAGGATGGTTTGAACCTTTAGGATGTCTTTAAGCATGGTTTGAAGCTTTAGGATGGCTTTAAGGATGGTTTGAAGGATGGTTTGAAGCTTTAGGATGGTTTTAAGGACACAAGGATGGGATTTAAAGGGATTTAGGGACACTGGGATGGGATATTAAATGCCACCATGGCTGAAAGCAGTGGGTGCTGGACATCTGCAGGAATTCCTTCGCAGAAAAAACTGGGATTGGGATGGGCTGCCCGGAAAGGTGGTGGAGTCACCTGGGGGTGTTTCAGGAAGGACTGGACGTGGCCCTCAGTGCCATGCTGGGGTGGCAAAGTGTCCCCGGGTTGGACTGGACCATCCCAAAGATCCTTTCCAGCCTCGGTTGTTCGTTAATTAACGCGGGTAATTAATCAGCTCCCTGGGTCAGGGCTGTGTCATGAGCCGTTCTGCGGGTGCTGGGCACTAACTGCCCTCTCTCCCCAGGACTCCCAGCCCTCTCCCCTGGCCCTGCTGGCAGCCACATGCAGCAAGATCGGTCCCCCCGCCGTGGAGGCGGCCGCGGCGCCGCCGGCGCCCCCCCAGCCCACCCCTCGCAAGCTGGTGCCCATCAAACCCGCCCCGCTGCCCCTGGGCTCTGCCAAGAGCAGCATCGGCATCCTGTCCTCCAAGGGGAACCTCTTCCAGATCCAGGGCTCCCAGGTGGGCACCTCCTACCCCGGGGGGCAGCTGGTGTTCGCCATCCAGAACGCGGCCGTGCTCAGCAAAGCCTCGCGCTCCTCCTCCTCCTCCTCCTCCTCGTCCTCCTCGTCCTCCTCCAACATCCAGTACCAGGCGGTGCCGCAGCTGCAGCCCAGCGGGGCTCAGACCATCCAGGTGCAGCCTAACCAGATCCAGATCATCCCAGGCACCGGCCAGGCCATCCTCACGCCCTCCTCCTCCTCCTCCTCCTCCTCGCACAAGCCCGTGCCCATCAAGCCGGCCCCGGCGCAGAAAGCGGCGGGAGCGGGCGGCGTGGTCAAACTGCCCGGGGGCGCCAACGTCACCCTGAGCCTGCCCCCGGCCCTGGTGAGCCCCGAGGCGGGCGGGCAGCCCCAGCTGCTCACGGACAGCCCTTCCAAAGGCGGCAAAAAGCCCCGGAAAAAGGCCCCGTCCCCCGGGCAGCCCGCGGCCGTGGCCGTGGCCGAGCAGGTGGAGACGGTGCTGATCGAGACCACGGCCGAGAACATCATCCAGGCTGGCAACAACCTGCTGATCGTGCAGAGCCCGGGCTCGGGGCAGCCTGCAGTGGTGCAGCAGGTGCAGGTGGTGCAGCCCAAGCAGGAGCCGCAGGTGGTGCAGATCCCGCAGCAGGCGCTGCGCGTGGTGCAGGCGGCCTCGGCCACACTGCCCACCGTGCCCCAGAAATCCTCCCAGAACTTCCAGATCCAGGCGGCCGAGCCCACCCCCACACAGGTACGGCCTCCTTGGGACCTTCTCCCTGCTGCTCCCCTCTGGTCCTCACCCAGGGTTTGGGAGCTGGGGGGTTTGGGAGATATTCCCAGCTTGGAGTCTGGTTTGGGCATTGCTGAGGGGAGGTTGGGAGTGCAGCCATGCCCTCTGCAGGGATTTAGGAGCTCCAGCTGCTTTCATAGGTGCTTTTTCAGTGTCCCTGAAAGCTCCTCAGTGCCACAGCTGGGGCTGGGATGAGCCAGCCTGCTGGAAGTTCCTGAGTCACAAAGGGAGGTGGGAGAGGGATGGTGTCCTTGTGTCACCTTGGGCAAAATCCAGGAGCCTTCTCCTTTCTCCAGAGGTCCCACAGAGGTGCAGATTCACCTCCCAGTGAGGGTGGGGAGGAGCTGGGCTGCACTTCCCACACAAGCTATGACTCCCCCATCCCTGGAAGTGTCCAAGCCCAGCTGCAGCAGAAGGAAATTAAAACACGACAGCCTCCAAACCCCCCCCACCCCACCCCAAACCATTCCAGAATTCCCGAGCTGCAGGGGCGGATCCTGTCCCCACAAACCCCAGCCGTGTTCCCTCCTGCCGTCCAGGTTTACTTCAAGACCCCCTCTGGCGAGCTGCAGACCGTGCTGCTGCAGGAGGCCTCGTCCATCCCGCCGCCGCCGGGCGCGTCCTGCGGCAGCCCCGGTACCGGCCCCGGCAGCGCCCGCAGGCCGGCCCCGCGCAAGGAGCGGCCGCTGCCCAAGATCGCCCCGGCCGGGGGCATCCTGAGCCTGAGCGCGGCACAGCTGGCAGCAGCTGCACAGGCCATGCAGACCATCAACATCAACGGCGTGCAGGTGCAGGGCGTGCCCGTCACCATCACCAACAGCGCAGGTGGGTGGCACTGATGGCACGGATGGGGACATGGGGACATGGGGACATGGCAGGGGCAGGGTGTGCCCGTCACCATCACCAACAGCGCAGGTGGGTGGCACTGATGGCACGGATGGGGACATGGGGACATGGGGACATGGCAGGGGCAGGGTGTGCCCATCACCATCACCAGCAGCGCAGGTGGGTGGCACTGATGGCATGGATGGGGACATGGCAGGGGCAGGGTGTGCCCGTCACCATCACCAGCAGCGCAGGTGGGTGGCACTGATGGCATGGATGGGGACATGGGGACATGGGGACATGGGGACATGGCAGGGGCAGGGTGTGCCCATCACCATCACCAACAGGTGGGTGGCACTGCTGGCATGGATAGGGATGGATGGGGCAGGTGCAGGTGAGCCCCCCAAGGATGGGAGGTCCTTAAAACAGATCAGATCAGATTAAATCAGATCCCCTGAGGGACATGGGGACAGTGGGGAGCTCACTGAGCTTCCAGAGGAACGAGGAGCTCTCCCAAGCTCCCAAACCCAGGAGAGGCACATTCACACACCCAGCTCCGTTTTTCCAGCTCCACTTTTCAGGGATCAGAATTCCAAGAGTGAACCCCTCACTCCAGGGATCATTCCAGGGAATGAACCCCTCACTCCAGGGATCATTCCAGGAATGAACTCCTCACTCCAGGGATCATTCCAGAGTGAACCCCTCACTCCAGGGATTATTCCAGAGTGAACTCCTCACTCCAGGGATCACCTGAACCCCTCACTCCAGGGATCATTCCAGGGTGAACCCCTCACTCCAGGGATCATTCCAGGAATGAACCCCTCACTCCAGGGATCATTCCAGGGAATGAACCCCTCACTCCAGGGATCATTCCAGAGTGAACCCCTCACTCCAGGGATCTCCCCAGACCCCAAACCAGCCGGGCCCCGCTGCTCCCCGTGCCAGGAGTGTCACGTCCCTGCAGCCGCCCTGTCCCCGCTGCAGGGCCAAACCCTTGCCCAGAGCCGCGGGGAGGGTTATCCCTGTGGGGAGCTTTATCTGCTCCCTGAGATCAGCCCAGCCCTGCTGCCTGCTTGCTTGGTGCCCCAGCCCTGGCTCTGCTGCTGCTGCTCCTGGCCAGGCGTCAGCAGAAATCCCAACCCCACTTTCCCACTGTGCTGTCCTCCCAGGACCGCCTTTGTGGGGGGGGGATTGAATTTAATTAGCTGTTCCAATTAACGTGGAGGGGACTGGCAGGACCTGCTGCGCACAGCCCAGCCAGGGCTCAGCTCATCCCCGGCGCTGCCTTCCCTCGCTTGGCGCTTCCCCGCCGGCTCTGCCTGCTCTCCCTCCCCGCTCTGCTCCTCTGCTGCAATCCCCCTTGTTCTTCCCCTCCTCCTCCTCCTCCTCCTCCTCCTCCTCGTGGTGCTGCCCTGGGAGCAGCAACCCCAACCCCAACCCCAACCCCAGCCCCAATCCCCATCCCAGCCCCGCTTGCTGACGCTGACCCCCTGTTCTTCTTTCCAGCCCCTGTCGCGGCTGCCAGGGACGCCCGAGCCTGGAGCGGCCCTTAGGCTGCGGGGTAAGTCCCGTTTTTTTGCTCAATATATTGCACGTTTTTTCAAAGTTTCTTTTTTGTTCCCTCTTTGAGCCCTTTTTTTATTCCCCGCCCCCCTAAAAGGGTCGAAAACAACTTTTTTGAAAACTTTGAAAAACCGCACAGTATATTCAGAAAAAAGGGGACTTACCAGGAGAGGCACGTGGCAAAGGGGGCCGTGCTGCATGTGGGGGTGAACTCGGGGTGTTCCCTGTCCGGAGGGCGCAGATGGATCCTGACTGCCCCTTTCCCCTCTTCCCCAGGCCAGCAGCAGCTGACGGTGCAGAACGTGTCCGGCAACAACGTGACCATCAGCGGGCTGAGCCCCACGCAGATCCAGCTGCAGATGGAGCAGGCGCTGTCCGGGGACATCCAGCCCGGCGAGAAGAGGAGGAGGATGGCCTGCACCTGCCCCAACTGCAAGGACGGCGACAAGCGGTGGGTGCTGCGAGTGGGAAGGGCTCAGCCCGCTTGGGTCTGCCTCTCCTGGGCTGTCTGAGAGCGGTTCAATCTCTGGATCTGCCCCTCCTGGGCTATCTCAGAGCGGTTCAATCTCTGGATCTGCCTCTCCTGGGCTGTCTCAGAGCGGTTCAATCTCTGGATCTGCCCCTCCTGGGCTGTCTCAGAGTGGTTCAATCTCTGGATCTGCCCCTCCTGGGCTAACTCCAGGTTCATCCCCCTGGATCTGCCCCTCCTGGGCTGTCTGAGAGCGGTTCAATCTCTGGATCTGCCCCTCCTGGGCTAACTCCAGGTTCATCCCTCTGGATCTGCCTCTCCCGGGCTAACTCAGAGTGGTTCAATCTCTGGATCTGCCCCTCCTGGGCTAACTCCAGGTTCATCCCTCTGGATCTGCCTCTCCCGGGCTAACTCAGAGCGGTTCATCCCCCTGGATCTGCCTCTCCCGGGCTAACTCAGAGTGGTTCATCCCGCTTGGATCCACCTGTCCTGGCTTTAACCCAGAGCAGCTCATCCTGCTTGGATCTGCCTGTCCTGGGTCTAACCCGGAGCGTTTTACCCCCCCGTCCCACCTGGCCGTGCTGACGCCACCTCTCCCTCTCCCTCTCCCTTTCCCTCTCCCTCTCCCTCTCCCTCTCCCTCTCCCTCTCCCTCTCCTCTCCTCTCCTCTCCTCTCCCATCCCTTCAGGCCGGGTGATGGTGGGAAGAAGAAGCACATCTGCCACATCCCCGAGTGCGGGCGCACGTTCCGCAAGACGTCGCTGCTGCGGGCGCACGTGCGGCTGCACACGGGCGAGAGGCCCTTCGTGTGCAACTGGGTGTTCTGCGGCAAGCGCTTCACCCGCTCCGACGAGCTGCAGCGGCACGCGCGCACCCACACAGGTCTGCACCGCGCCGGGGGCCGGACGGAGCCCCGGCAGGGCTGGGACGTCCCTGGGGTGTCCCCGTTCCTCCCAACAGGGCTGGGAAATCCCTGGGGTGTCCCCGTTCCCAAAGCAAAACCCCCAAAAGGGCTGGGGTATCCCTGGGGTGTCGGGGTGTCCCTGTTCCCAGGGCAAAACCCCCAAAAGGGCTGGGACATCCCTGGGGTGTCCCCGTTCCTCCCAACAGGGCTGGGGTATCCCTGGGGTGTCGGGGTGTCCCTGTTCCCAGGGCAGAACCCCCAAAAGGGCTGGGGTATCCCTGGAGTGTCCCCATTCCCAAAGCAGAGCCCCCAAAAGGGCTGGGAAATCCCTGGAGTGTCCCCGTTCCTCCCAACAGGGCTGGGAAATCCCTGGGGTGTCCCCGTTCTCAAAGCAAAACCCCCAACAGGGCTGGGACATCCCTGGGGTGTCCCCGTTCCCAAAGCAGAACCCCCAATAGGGCTGGGGTATCCCTGGAGTGTCCCCATTCCCAAAGCAGAGCCCCCAAAAGGGCTGGGACATCCCTGGGGTGTCCCCGTTCCTCCCAACAGGGCTGGGGTATCCCTGGAGAGTCCCCGTTCCCAAAGCAGCTCCCCCAAACACATCTGGGACATCCCTGGAGTGTCCCCATCC
Organism: Molothrus ater; assembly: GCF_012460135.2. Taxonomy (NCBI): domain Eukaryota; kingdom Metazoa; phylum Chordata; class Aves; order Passeriformes; family Icteridae; genus Molothrus; species Molothrus ater. The sequence continues at coordinate 5,456,481 of NC_050504.2, read as the reverse complement.
CCAGGGCAGAGCCCCCAAACACATCTGGGGTATCCCAGGCTCTCCTCCATCCCCAGGGCAGAGCCCCCAAACAGGCCTGGGGGACCCCCAGGTGCCACCACCCCGTTGGGAGCACGGGGATGATCTGGGCAGGTTCTGCCCGGGTTCTGGGGGGCACTGGGGGATTTTGGGGGGGTCTCTGGTGTCAGGGGCTAACGGGGCCGTATCCTGGGGTGTCCCCTGAGGCCCCTGGCCGTCCCTGGGGGTGACCCCGTTTCCCCTGTCCCCGCAGGTGACAAACGCTTCGAGTGCGCGCAGTGCCAGAAACGCTTCATGCGCTCCGACCACCTGACCAAGCACTACAAAACCCACCTGGTCACCAAGAACCTGTAGGGTGGGGGCACCCCCTGCGCCCCACGGCCCGGCCCCACAGCCAGGGGCCACCCACAGCACTCCAGGGAGGGACCTCGGGGACGTCCCCGGCCTCCCGACCGCGCTGGGCACCCCGAAAACGGCGCTGGGGGCGTCCCTGGGGCCCCACGGGTTTGGGGGGTGCCCCAGGGTCCCCCCTGTGACCCCACAGATTTACGGGGTGCCCCAGACCCTCCCCTGTGACCCAGAGCCTCCCTTGTGACCCCAGAGGTTTAGGGGATCACCCAGAGCCCCCCAGCCCCATGGGGACCCCCAGAGCCCCCCAGCCCCATGGGGACCCCCAGTTTCCCCCAGAGCCCCCCAGGGCGTGGGGCAGGAGCCCCGAGGGGAGAGGCTCCAGAGCACATTCCTACTTTATATTTAAAGTCTATAAATAGCTATAAATATCTATATCCCCTTTGGAAAATCCCTGTTTTCTATCGGATCGTTGCCTTACACTCCCCTGTCCCCGCCCTGTGGATCATGAGTGCTTTTTTAATCTATTTAATCCCCTGCCTTCCTCTCCCTTCCTCTCCCAAAACTCCGTTTTTCCCCCCCCTCATGGCCAATTCCTCTCTCCCAGTTTTTATTTCCGAGCAACGTTGGTAATTCCCCCTTTTTTTTTTAATTTTGGTTGCAATTTTTCCATCCCTTTTTTTTCCCTTTTCCTTCCTTTTTTTTTTCTTTTTTCCCCTTTTCCCTTCCTTATTTTTTATTTTCACCCCTTTTTCTTTCCTTTTCCCCCCCTTTTTTCCTTCCTTATTTTTTCCCCTTCCTCCTTCCTTAGTTTGTATTTTTCCCCTTTTTTTCTCCTTTATTTTTTATTTTTCCCCCTTTTCCCGTTTTTTTATTTTCTCCTTTTCCCTCCCTTTTTTTCCTTTCCCCTCCTTTTTCCTTCCTTATTTTTTATTTTCCCTCTCTTTCCTTCGTTTTTTTTTCCATTTTCTCTTCCTTATTTTTTCTTTTTTCCCCCTTTCCGTTCCTTATTTTTTCTTTTCCCTCCTTTTTCCTTCTCTTTTTTTTTTTTATTTCCCCCCCTTTTTCCTCCCTTGTTTTTTTCTTTCCCCCTTTTCCTGTCCTTATTTTTTATTATTTTTTCCCTTCCTTTTTGTTTCCTTTCCCCCTTTCCCGTGTGTGCCCCCCGTGTACAGTGTACATTGTATCATAGATTCTATTGCTTTGGAGCTTTTAAATTAAACAGAAATTCCGTTTATTTTTGCCTGCTGTGCCGGGCCGTGCTGTGCCTGCCCTGTGTGATCCTCCGGGAGCTTCCCCTGCTCAATAAAAACCCCGAGGCGCCTCCAGGTCCTGCTGCCTCCGGGCTCTGGGGATTTGGGGGAGTTGGGGGGGATTTGGGGAATGGGTGGGAATTGGGGGAATTGGGGGAATTTATGGGATTTGGGGGAATTTATGGGATTTGGGGGAATGGATGGGATTCACAGGAATGGATGGGGTTTGGAGGCATGGATGGGAAATTGAGGAATTTTAGCAGGAAATGGTTCAGCTCCTGCTGTGAGCTGCTGGCTCAGGAGTGGGGGATTGTCCCCAAACCCTTGTGCCCAAACCCCCGTCCTTGTCACAGCATCCCAAACACTCCATACCCACATCCCTGTCCCCAGTGTCCCCAACTCCCTGTTCCCACCATGTCCCAGCCCCTTGTCACCGCCTCCCGAGGCCCAAATGTCCCAAATCCCCACATTGCCGTCCCCGTGTGTCCCCGCTGTCCCCTGGGTGTCCCCCTCCCGCGGTCGTTGCCCCTTTAAGGGCCCCCGCACCTCTCTATACCAGCCACTACTTCCGGGTCTTTTGTCCCCGCCCCTTCCACCTCCTCCAATGGGCAGCCAGCTCCTACGGAGGCGCGCACGCTCTGCCGCTGTCTATTGGCTGCGCTGTAGGAGGCGTGGCCGCTCTTGGCCACGCCCCCGGGGCCGTGGGGGCTCCGCGCGGCCGCGATGGAGCTGGAGCAGCTGCGGAAAAGCTACCGGGGGGACAGCGAGGTGGGACCGGGACCGGGGGGACAGCGAGGTGGGACCGGGACAGGGGGGACAGCGAGGTGGGACCGGGACAGGGGGGACCGCGGGGGTACCGGGACAGGGGGGACCGCGGCGGTACCGGGAGGGCCCCCCAAAGCCCGGAGAAGCCCCTCCCGGGCAGGGTGACCGTCCCCGAGGCTTGGGGCCACCCCGCAGCCAGGGCGACGCTGCCCCAGGTTGCCCCCAAGCCCTGCGGTGTCCCCACGTTCCCCTTGCTGCCCCTCAGTGCCGTCCCCGCTCTGTCCCCTGTGCTGGCCGTGCCCTCGGGCGCGGTGCCCTCCCCCGGTGTCCCCTGAGCCCCGGTGTCCCCCGGTGTCCCCAGGCGTTCGAGGAGTGCCACCTGGTGTCCCTGGAGCCCCTGGAGCAGTTCCGGGCCTGGCTGCAGGACGCGCTGCAGTGCCCGGACATCGCCGAGCCCAACGCCATGTGCCTGGCCACCTGCTCCAGGTGACACTGGGGGGACACAGGGGGGACACTGGGGGGACAGGGGCCATGTGCCTGGCCACCTGCTCCAGGTGACACTGGGGGGACACAGGGACAGGGGGGACACACAGCGGGGACGCCGAGGGGACATGGGTGACACACAGAGGGTGACACAAGGGTGACACAGGTGACATGGGTGACACACAGAGGGTGACATGGGCGACACTGGGGTGAGACAGGGGTGACACACAGGGTCACCCAGTGTGTGTGGGGGGACACCGAGCGGTAGCACAGGGGACACCGGGGACACTGGGGGGTGGCACGGGGGGGGACATTGGGATGATACAGGGGGTGACACTGAGGTGACACAGAGGTGACACTGAGGTGACACTGAGGTGACACAGAGGTGACACTGAGGTGACACAGAGGTGACACAGAGGTGACGCGGTGCCTGGGCGCTGTCCCACAGGGACGGGCGGCCCTCGGCGCGCATGGTGCTGCTGAAGGGGCTGGGGCCGGACGGGCTGCGCTTCTTCACCAACTACGAGAGCAGGAAGGGCCAGGAGCTGGTGAGGGACACACGGACACACACAGGGACCCCCAGAAATCAACCCCGAGAAATAAATCCCGAGAAATCCCAAATTCCGGGAGCTGGTGAAGGACGGGGACCCACAAACACCGGGAACCCCGATAAATAAATCCTGAGATATCCCCATAAATCAATCCAAATAAATCCTGGAGCTGCTGAGGGACAGGGACCCTGAAACACCAGGAATAAATCCCGATAAATCCCGATTAATAAATCCTGATAAATCCCAATAAATAAATCCCAATAAATCCCAATAAATCCAAAATTCCTGGAGCTGGTGATGGACAGGGACCCAGAAACACCAGGAATAAATCCTGAGAAATCCCAATAAATCCTGATAAATAAATTCTGATAAATCCCAATAAATCAATCCCGATAAATAAATTCAAATAAGTCCTGATAAATAAATCCCAATAAATAACCCCCGATAAATCACGATAATAAACCCCGATAAATGCGGAATTCGGCCCCGGAGCAGCGCGGTTCTGCCTCAGCTCCCTCCTGTTCCCGCAGGACTCCAATCCCTTCGCCTCCCTCGTGTTCTACTGGGAGCCGCTCTGCCGGCAGGTGAGGGGGACCCCAAATCCTGGAGGGGGATTTGGGGCTGGGCGTCCCCCCCGGTGGGCACTGGGGTCAGACAGGGCGGGGGCGGCTGCGGTTTTGGGGGAAAATCACGGAATGGGGGTTCTGTGTTTGGGAGCACCTTTGGAGCCACTGGCCGGATCCCAGGGGATGGTGGTCCCTGAGTTTTGGGTGGAAAAGTCGGGAATCGGGTGGTTTTGTGCTTAGGAGCCCCTTTAACACCACAGGCCTGAGCGCAGGGGATGGTGGTCCCCAGCAGGCATGAAATCCCTGCATTGTTTGGGTGGAAAAGTCAGAGGATGGGGCAGTTCCATGCTTGGGTGCTGCTGGCCAGACCTCAGGGGATGGTGGCCCCTGAGTTTTGGGTGGAAAAGTCGGAGAATGGGGCAATTCCATGCTCGGGAATGGGAACTGGGGTGGCCCAGGTGCGCATCGAGGGCTCGGGGCTGCCCCAGGCGAGGGCTGAGGTCCCCAGGTGCCGTCCCCAGGTGCGCATCGAGGGCTCGGTGCGGCGCCTGCCCGAGGAGGAATCCGATCGCTACTTCCAGTCCCGGCCCCGGGGCAGCCAGATCGGGGCCCTGGTCAGCCGGCAGAGCTCGGTCATCCCTGACAGAGAGGTGAGCCCAGGGCGGGATCGGCGCTGGGATCCCTGTGCCCTTTGGGATCCCCGTTCCCTGTGGGATCCCCTCACTCCCCATTGTTCCCCTGGCTCCCCGCAGTACCTGCGGAAGAAGAACGCGGAGCTGGAGGAGCTGTACCGGGACAAGGCAGTGCCCAGGCCGGATTACTGGTGAGACCGGGGGGCTGAGCCCCCCCGAGCCCCCCAGATTCGCCCAGAACCGCCCCCGAGCGCGGGTGTCCCTTGCAGGGGCGCGTACCTGGTGGAGCCGGAGCTGGTGGAGTTCTGGCAGGGCCAATCGAACCGGCTGCACGACCGCATCGTGTTCCGGCGGCTGCGGGACCGCGCGGCGCCGCTCGGGGCCATGACCCACCGCGGCCACGGCGACTGGGTCTACGAGCGCCTCTCGCCCTGAGCCCGCCCGGAACGGCCCGGGAACGGCCCGGGAACGGCCCCGGGAATGGCCCGGGAACGGTCCCGGAACGGCCCCGGAACGGTCCCGGGAACCGCCCCGGAACGGTCCCGGAATGGCCCTGGAACGGTCCCGGGAATGGCCCCGGAACGGCCCCGGAACGGTCCCGGGAATGGCCCTGGAATGGCCCCAGGGAATGACCCCAGGTGTCGCAGCCGCCCTGCCCTGTCCCTCGCTGTGTGCTGGGGATGGGCCCGGAGCTGCCCTCACCCCATCTGCAACCATTCCCAGTGGTTAATTAATTATGTAAATGATCGTGCAGGGTCCAGCTGTGACCCCAGTGACCCCCCTGTCCCCGTCCCTGTCCCCGTCCCCGTCCCTGTCCCTGTCCCTCGCTGTGTGTTGGGAATGCCTTCAGAGCTGCCCTCACCCCGGGGTGTGTCTCCAAATCCATCTGCAGCCGCTCCCGGTGGTTAATTAATCGTGTTAATGATCGTGCAGGGTCCAACTGTGATCCCAGTGACCCCCCTGTCCCTGTCCCCGTCCCTGTCCCTGTCCCTGTCCCACCACTGCCGCCCATCTCTCCATGCTTTGGCTGGAATCGTGGAATGTGCTCAATTCCCAGGTCGTTAATTGTTGTTTAATTAACTTAAATCGTGTCGCCGCTGTCGTGGGCTGCCCCGGGGCCATGAGACCCGAAACCTCGGCGCGTCCCCTCCTCCAGCTGCCGGAAAAGAATAAATCGGGATTTATGTGGAGGCGTGGAGCCTGTGGGTCCGTACCGGGCTAATGTTTAACCAGGCAGGGCTGGGCACTCCCGGGGCGGCCGGGGGGGCTCGGAGCTGCCGCCAATCCCGGGCCTGGACCCGGCCCTGGCTGGAACCAGCCCCAAAACCGGCCCCGGTTCCGTGTTCGCTGTCCCGGAGTGGGACCAGCCCCAAAACCGGCCCCGGTTCCGTGTTTGCTGTCCCGGGGGAGTGGAACCAGCCCCCAAAACCAGCCCCGGTTCCGCGTTTGCTGTCCCGGGGGAGTGGGACCAGCCCCCATAAACCGGCCCCGGTTCCGCGTTTGCTGTCCCGGAGCAGAACCAGCCCCCATAAACCGGCCCCGGTTCCGTGTTCGCGGTCCCGGAGCGGGATCAGCCCCAAAAGCGGCCCCGGTTCCGTGTTCGCCGTCCCGGAGCGGGATCAGCCCCAAAAGCGGCCCCGGTTCCGTGTTCGCTGTCCCGGAGCGGGATCAGCCCCAAAACCGGCCCCGGTTCCGTGTTTGCTGTCCCGGAGCGGGATCAGCCCCCAAAGCGGCCCCGGTTCCGTGTTTGCTGTCCCGGAGCGGGATCAGCCCCCAAAGCGGCCCCGGTTCCGTGTTTGCTGTCCCGGAGCGGGATCGTGCCCGTCCCGGGGGCGGCAGCGCAGCCCTCGCACCCAGGCACGGTGGCCCCGGCGCTGCCGCCCCCTTTGCGCCTCTGTCACAGCCGCCGCTGGCTCTGGGCCCTCCGGGCTGTCCCTCGGGGAGGACGGGAGGGGACCGGGCGATGTCGCCGGATTTGAGCTGTCCCAAATTCCAGGGGAGGGGCAAAGGGACCGAGGGGCTCCTCCCGTTCCCGCCAGGACAAAGCCCGGGATCCGAGCGCCACAGGAACGGGGCTGTGAGCACACAGAGCCGGGGCGGGACCGGGACCGGCCCCGGGGCAGCTGGCACCGGCCCCGGGAAAGCGGGAAACCGATAAACCGGGAAACCGGGAAACCGATAAACCGGGAAACCGGGAAACTGAGAAACCGGGATACCGGGAAACCGATAAACCGGGAAACCGGGATACCGGGAAACCGGGAAACTGAGAAACCGGGAAAGCGGGAAATCGGGAAACCGAAAAAACGGGAAACGGGGAAACTGAGAAACCGGGAAATCGGGAAACTGAGAAACCGGGAAATCGGGAAACCGAAAAAACGGGAAAACGGGAAACTGAGAAACCGGGAAATCGGGAAATCGGGAAACCGAAAAAACGGGAAATCGGGAAACTGAGAAACCGGGAAACTGAGAAACCGGGAAACCGGGAAATCGGGAAACCGAAAAAACGGGAAACCGGGAAACTGAGAAACCGAGAAACCGGGAAACCGGGAAACCGAGAAACCGGGAAACCGGGAAATCGGGTAACCGGGAAACTGAGAAACCGGGAAACTGAGAAACCGGGAAACCGGGAAACTGAGAAACCGGGAAACCGGGAAACTGAGAAACCGGGAAACTGAGAAACCGGGAAACCGGGAAATCGGGAAACCGGGGCTGGGCTCGGGCTCGTGGCGCCCTCCGGAGCCGGCCGGGGCTGGAGCTGCGGAGCTCGGGAGCGGCCGCGCCCTCCCCTCCCGGACCCGCCTCTGCTCCCTCCTCCTTCCCCGGGTCAGGGATTCCCCGGCACGGCCCCGCGCCCTGCAGGGTGGACAAGGGCTGGGAAACCCGGCCCGGAGGGAAAACCCCCAAAATCCCGCAAAATCCACCCAAATCCACCAAATCCCCCCATTCCTACCCGTTCCGGGAGAAATCTTACCCTCCCCGGGTCCAATCCTGCCCACCCCCGAGGGTCCAATCCTGCACCCATTAGGGTCCAATCCTGCCCAGCCCATGGGGTCCAATCCTGCCCCAGGGAGGGTCCAATCCTGCCCGGGGAGGGTCCAATCCTGCCCACCCCCGAGGGTCCAATCCTGCCCCAGGGGGAGGGTCCAATCCTGCCCCAGGGGGAGGGTCCAATCCTGCCCAGGGAGGGTCCAATCCTGCCCACCCCCCGAGGGTCCAATCCTGCCCACCCCCGAGGGGTCCAATCCTGCCCAGGGAGGGTCCAATCCTGCCCCAGGGAGGGTCCAATCCTGCCCACCCCCGAGGGGTCCAATCCTGCCCCAGGGAGGGTCCAATCCTGCCCCAGGGGAGGGTCCAATCCTGCCCACCCCGAGGGTCCAATCCTGCCCGGGGGAGGGTCCAATCCTGCCCGGGGGAGGGTCCAATCCTGCCCAGCCCCTTACAACCCCCCCCCGAGGGTCCAATCCTGCTCTCCTTGGGGTCCAAGCCGGCTCTCCTTGGGAGCGATCCTGCCCCGTTTGCGTCCGACCCTGCCCCGTTTGCGTCCGACCCTGCCCCGTTTGGGTCCAATCCCGATCTAAAGGGACCAATCCCAACCTAAAAGTACAAATCCTGCTCTCCTTGGGACAAATCCGGGGCAACTGGAAACCGGGAAACCGGGGCTGGGCTCGGGCTCTTGGCGCCCTGCGGAGCCGGGAGGGGCTGGAGCTGCGGAGCTCGGGAACGGCCGCGCCCTGCGGAGCCGGGATCGTGGATCGCGGATCCCGGGATCGTGGATCGCGGATCCCGGGATCGTGGATCGTGGGTCCCGGGATCGTGGATCGTGGATCGCGGGTCCCGGGATCGTGGATCGTGGGTCCCGGGATCGTGGATCGTGGATCGCGGGTCCCGGGATCGTGGATCGGGGATCGTGGATCCCAGATCGCCGCTTTCCCCGCCGGCTCACGGAGCCGGGAGGGCTCCCCGGGCTCCGGCCGGCCCCGTGTCCCCCCTTCCAGGGGTCAGGGATTCCCGGCATGGCCGCGCTCCCTCCGGGGCTCCAGAGGGATCCAGAGGTGCCAGGAGGGATCCGGGGATCTGCGGGAAATCCCTGGAGCCGCCTCTGCCTCCAGCCCCGCGTGTCCCCTTGTCCCGCGGGGTCAGGGATTCCCCGGGATGGCTCCCAGAGGGGTCCCAGAGGGATCCAGAGCTTTCCATGCCGGGGTTGGGGATCCGCGGGGCTCTCCCGGAGCTGCCTCCGCTCCCAGGCTCGCTTTATTAATCACAGTTAATTAGCGGCGGGCGCGAGCGGCGTGGGATCCCCGCTTCCAGCAGCGGGGACGGATTCCGGGGGAACGCGGCTCCTCCGGGAGGGATTCCCGGGGAAATGCGGCTCCTCCGGGACGGATTCCCGGGCATGGGTCCCGCGGGGTCGTTCCCTGGGCACAGGGAAGCGTCGCACCCCCCCTCGGGCGGGACTCGGCAAGGACGCGGCTCTGCAGCCCCTCGGGATCGGGACACGGGCGGGGCTCGGCCCCAAAAAGTGACGGGAGGAGGGGATTGGGATTGGGAATGGGATCGGGATCGGGGCAGAGCCGGGCGGGCCCCGCGGGGAGTGTCCTCATTCATCCCAGTACGGACCAGTCCGCGCTGGGCAGCGGCAGGGACGGGGAGCGCCGGCCCCGCTCTGCCCCGGGGTCAGTCCTGCGGCTCCGGGATCATCCCACAGGTAAATTCCATTAAATTCCATCCTGAGTCCTCCCCGGGGCCGACCCCCGCCCCGGTCACTGCTCCTCGCGCTCGCCGGCCCCGCACAGGCTGGGATGCTCGGCCAGCGTCGCCCTCACTTTCTTCTTCTCCTTGAAGCGCCCGGAGTGCGAGACCTTGACGTGCTTGCCCTTGGTGCTCTTGTCCACGATCTTCTCCAGGCGGGCGGCGAAGCCGGGGGTGCCCTCGGGGCCGGTCCCGTCCGCGCTGTCCCCGCCGGGCGCCGCGGGGCCCTCGGGGCTCTCGTACAGCACCGTGGGCGCTGCCTGGCGCTTCCGCAGGAAGGTCAGCTTCCACCAGCCGTGCCCGTCGGCCATCCTGGAACGGCACCGGGGCTCGGGCTCCGTCCCGGGGCTCCCTCCGCCCTCCCGCAGCCGCATCGGGGCCGCGGCGCTGCCCTCCCGCGGGATGCTCGGGGCGGGATCCGCCGCGGGCACCGGCACGGGGCGGGCGTTCCACGGCTCGGGCATTCCGGGAAAAGCCGGGAAAAGGCGGCGGGCAGCGCCGGGAGCTGCCCTTATCAGCCACGTGTAGCGGGAGGGAGCGCGGAGAGCAAACAGGAACAGGAACTGGGCGCAGGTGGCACCGGGGAGTGCCGGGGGCGCTGCCCGGGGTCCCCCCGGCCCCACGCCGGCCTCGGGGCTCGCTGCTCCCGCTGGGGCCGGGGCAGGTTCCGGGAAGGCTCCGGAGCCCAGCGTGGCGGGCACGGAGGGGATTCCCAGGGCCCGGGGCCGAGCCCTGCCCCGTGTCCCGGTCCCTGTCCCCGTCCCTGTCCCCACCCCTGTCCCCGTGGCGCTCAGCCACCAGCGAGCCCTCCCCGATGTCGCTTTGGGGATAAAAACCCCTTTTCCCTCAGCGACACGGGGACAGGGGCACAGAGACCGCGGCCACCGCCCCGCTGGTGGCCCCTGTGTCCCCAGCGCCAGGTGGGACCGTCCCCGGCCGTGTCCCCAGTGTCCCCGGGGGTCCCACAGCCCATCCCCAGCCCGGACACCGCACCCCGGTACCTGCTCCTGCCGCCTCCGGGGGTCCCGGGGGTGTCCCGGGGGTGTCCGGGGGTCCCAGGGGTGTCCCGGGGTGTCCCGGGGGTGTCCCGGGGTGTCCCGGGGTGTCCCAGGGTGTCCCGGGCGTGTCCCGGGGGGCAGCGCGGGCAGGTGCCGCTCACCTGCGGCTGTCCCGGTGTTCCCGTCAAGGTGAACCCGCTCCCAAACCCCTCCTGCCGGAGCAAACAGCGGGGCCGGGCCAGGCACGGCTGAATATTCATGACAGGGAGCGGTGCCAGCCCCGGGAGGGTGGCCCGGAGTGGCCTCGGGTGGCCCTGGGTGGCTCTGGGTGGCTCTGGGTGGCCCCGGGTGGCTCTGGGTGGCCCCGGGTGGCCGGGGATGTGTCCTGGGGCTCCCAGTGGATCCCAGTGGATCCCAAGGGATCTGGGATCTGCTCTGGGGATGCTGGGGACCCCGCAGGGTTTGGGATCTGCCCGGGAGCCTCCTGTGGATCCCCGCAGGGACGGCTGGGGGCGATCCCGGGGATCCCGGCTCGGTGCTGGGGCACCTTGGGACCCGGACCGGGATTGGCGCCAGGTTTGGGACCGGGATTAAGGCCGGGATCGGGATCGGGACCGGGACCGGGGTTTAGGACTGGGACTGGGATTATGGCCGGGATCGGGATCGGAATTGTGACCGGGAGCAGGATCGGGATTGGTTCCAGGTTTGGGGCCGGGATCGGGATTGGTTCCAGGTTTGGGGCCGGGACCGGGATTGGTTCCAGGTTTGGAGCCGGGATCGGGACCGGGACCGGGATTTGCTCCGGGAGCGGGATCAGGACCCCCAAACTCCCACCGCCCGCTCCGATTGGTCCGCGCTCATCCCGCCCCTTTCACCTCCAGCCAATGGAAACACAGGGACGTGGCGCTGCCTCCGAGCTGCCGCCTTCTGATTGGTGAGAGTTCGACCTCTGGGCGGAGCGCGTTTTGATTGGCCGAGGCGCGGGCGCTGAGGGAGGCGATTGGCTGGGGCGGGAGGGCGGAAGTGGAGAGGCGGGGCCGGGAAAGATGCAGGTGCGGACCGGGAGCGGGACCGGGAGCGGAAACGGGAGCGGGATCGGGATCGGAGAAGGGCTCGGGAGCGGGATCGGAAACAGGAGCGGGGAAGGGTCCGGGATCGGGTCCAGGCGCGGGGCAGCGGGGACAGCCCGGGCCTGGCGCTGGAGCGAGGGGTCCCGGCCCCGCTCCCGGTGCCGGTGCCGGTGCCGCTCCCGGTTGCCGCAGCCCCGCCCCTGCCGTGTTCTCCCCGCAGGCCGCTCCCCAGGACTACCAGAATGTGCCCATCGACATCCAGACCAGCAAGCTCCTGGGTACGGGAGTGAGCCCCGGCTCTGGTCTCTCCCGGCTCCGCTTTCCCTCCAGACTGGGCAGGAGCCGGGAATTTATCCCGGTTATCCCAGCCCAGCTCCCGCTTTCCCCTCCAGCTGCGGATCCGTCCCAGGCTTTGGGAAAAGACTCGGGAATTCCTCCCGGTGTTTGCTCCCCGTGTCCCCAGAGCCCGGGGATGTCCCCAGAGCCCGGGGATGTCCCCAGAGCCCGAGTGTCCCCTCGGTGACCCCCCTGCTGGACCTGGGGCACTGCGGGCGGCGCTGTCCCTGCAGTGTCCCTGTCCCCATGGCGATGGCACTGTCCCCATGTCCCCGTGTCCCCATGGTGATGGCACTGTCCCCATGGTGATGGCACTGTCCCCGTGTCCCCATGTCCCCGTGTCCCCATGTCCCCGTGTCCCCATGGTGATGGCACTGTCCCCATGGTGATGGCACTGTCCCCATGTCCCGGCGGTGTCCCTGTCCCGGTGTCCCCATGGTGATGGCACTGTCCCCATGTCCCCATGTCCCCATGTCCCCGTGTCCCCATGGCGATGGCACTGTCCCCATGTCCCCGTGTCCCCGTGTCCCCATGGTGATGGCACTGTCCCCATGGCGATGGCACTGTCCCCATGTCCCCGTGTCCCCATGGTGATGGCACTGTCCCCATGGCGATGGCACTGTCTCCATGTCCCCGTGTCCCCATGTCCCCATGGTGATGGCACTGTCCCCATGTCCCCGTGTCCCCATGTCCCCGTGTCCCCATGGCGATGGCACTGTCTCCATGTCCCCGTGTCCCCTGTCCCCACGGTGATGGCACTGTCCCCATGTCCCCGTGTCCCCATGGCGATGGCACTGTCCCCATGTCCCCGTGTCCCCATGGTGATGGCACTGTCCCCGTGTCCCCGTGTCCCCATGGTGATGGCACTGTCCCCATGTCCCCGTGTCCCCATGTCCCCGTGTCCCCATGGTGATGGCACTGTCCCCGTGTCCCCGTGTCCCCATGGTGATGGCACTGTCCCCATGGCGATGGCACTGTCCCCATGTCCCCATGTCCCCATGGCGATGGCACTGTCCCCATGTCCCCGTGTCCCCATGGTGATGGCACTGTCCCCATGGTGATGGCACTGTCCCCATGGTGATGGCACTGTCCCCGTGTCCCCGTGTCCCCGTGTCCCCAGACTGGCTGCTGGACCGCCGGCACTGTGGGCGGCGCTGGCCGGCGCAGGTGGCGCAGGTGCGGGAGCGGATCCGGGCGGCGCTGCAGGACATGCCCGAGCACCCCGAGATCCGAGAGCTGCTCCAGGGCTCCTGTCAGTGCTCCGGGACCGGGGGGGATCGGGGTTTGGGGGGATTTGGGGTCGGGGTATTGGGAATTGGGGTTTGGGGATTTCAAACTTGGGGTTTGGGGGTTTGGGAATTGGGGTTTGGGGTCTGGGGTTTGGGGATTTCAGATTTGGGGTTTGGGGGTTTGGAATTTGGGGGTTTGGCGGTTTGGGAATTGGGGATTTGGGGTTTGGGATTTGGGATTTTGGCATGGATCTCCCCCCCCGGCAGAGCCAGGATTTGGGGTGGAAGGGTTGTTCACAAAGGGGTGGTGGTGGCAGCTCAAAAACCTCCCAAAACCTCCCGGGGGTCTCCTAAAACCTCCCAGGGATCCCCCAAAGCCCCCCAGGGCTCCCCTGACCCCGTTGCTCCCCCCAGACCTGCACTATTTCCACTGCCTGCGCATCGTGGAGATCCTCAAGGGCACCGAGGCCTCCACCAAGAACCTCTTTGGGCGCTACTCGTCCCAGAGGATGAAGGTGGGAACGCCCTCCTCTTCCTCCTCATCCTCCTCTTCCTCCTCTTCCTCCTCCTGCTCCTGCTGACCCTCGTGTCTGTCCCCAGGACTGGCAGGAGATCGTGTCCCTCTATGAGAAGGACAACGCCTACCTGGGTGAGAGGGAATGGAAATAATGGGAATACTGGGAATAATGGGAATAATGGGAATTCCCCGAGGCGTCCCAAAGAACGCCCTGGGTGGGTGGAATTCAGTCCCCAAACTGGGATGGACTGGGATGGGACAGGATGGGATTTGTGGGAAGGCCAAAGCCCAGTGGGATTTAAAGGGGAATTTGGTCCCCAAACTGGGATGGGATGGGATGGGATGGGATGGGATGGGATGGGATGGGATGGGATGGGATGGGATGGGATGGGATGGGATGGGATTTAAAGGTGAATTCGGCCCCCAAACCGGGACAGGGCAGCATTTAAAGCCCAGGGCTCATGGGAACGCCCAGTCCCAGTGGGATGAGCCCCCCGGGATGCCGGGACCCCCCTGGCCCCCGGGGTGACCCCGGTGTCCCCCAGCCGAGCTCTCGAGCCTGCTGGGGCGCAGCATCAGCTACGAGCTGCCGGCGCTGCGGAGGCAGCGGGGCCGGTGCCTGCAGGCGCAGCAGGAGCTGGCGCGGCGCGAGGACGAGTGCCAGGCGCGGGCAGGGGAGCTCCGCGAGCGCTTCCTGGGCTCCTGCCGCCAGTACGGCATCGCCGTGAGTGCCCCGGGGAGCCTGGAACAACGGGCTGGGAATGGCCCTGAACAGAGCCTGGAACGGGCTGGGAATGGCCCCAGGGGGAGCCTGGAACGGGCTGGGAACGGCCCCAGGGGGAGCCTGGAATGGGCTGGGAATGGCCCTGAACAGAGCCTGGAACGGGCTGGGAATGGCCCTGAACAGAGCCTGGAACGGGCTGGGAATGGCCCCAGGGGGAGCCTGGAACGGGCTGGGAATGGTCCTGAACAGAGCCTGGAATGGGCTGGGAATGGCCCCAGGGGGAGCCCAAAACGGGCTGGGAACGGCCCTGAACAGAGCCTGGAACGGGCTGGGAATGGCCCCAGGGGGAGCCCAAAACGGGCTGGGAATAGCCCCAGACCAACCCTACAATAACCCCAAACAGACCCTAAAACAGGCCTGGAATAACCCCAAATGGGGCTGCAATGACCCCAAATGGGCCCCAAAATAACCCCTGAGCAGAGCCTGAAACAGGCCTGAAACAGCCCCAAACAGGGCTGAAATAACCCCAAAATGGGCCCCAGAGTAGCCCCTGAACAGAGCCTAAATCAGCCCTGAAATAACCCCAAACGGGCCCCAGAATAACCCCAAACAGAGCCCAAAACAGACCCCAAGTGTCCCCGCGGTGTCCCCAGGGCGAGGACGTGCGCCGGGAGCTGCTGGCTCAGGTGCAGGCGCTGCCGTCGCTGCTGTCCCGCGTCGGGGACGGCGCCAGCGCCCTCGGGGACGCCATCGAGCTGTACCAGGCCTGCGTGGCCTTCGTGTGTGACAGGTGGGGGCAGCCCTGACACCCCAAAGTCAGCCCCAAAACAGCCCTGACACCCCCGAAACAGCCCCAAACCAACCCCAAAACATCCCTCAGCTCCCCTAAAAGGGCCCCAGCTCCCCAGACCTCCCCAGAACAGCTCCTGGTCCCTCCAAAACCCTGGAACTGCGGATGCTGAGGTGTCCCCATCCCCGATGTCCCCATAACCAACCCCGTCCCCAAATGCTGTCCCCCTGCTCCCTGTCCCCATGCTGTCCCCATGTCCCCGTGCTGTCCCATGTCCCTGTGCTGTTCCTGTCCCCATGTCCCTGTCCCTGTCCCCGTCCCAGCCCCGGAGCGCAGGCGCTGCCGCTGCTGCGGCACGTGGTGTCCCACGGGAACTCCTCGGTGTTCCGGTGGCGCACGGGGCAGGAGCCGCTGCGGCTGGAGCGGCCCCAGCCACCCCCGGAGGCACCGGAGCCGCCCCCGCAGGACACGGTGGGTGCTGGCCAGGGGACACGGGGGACACGGGGGACATGGGGGACATGGGGGGACATGGGGGGGACATGGGGGGGACATGGGGGGGACACAGTGAGTGCTGCCCGGGGGACACGGGGGGACATGGGGACACCTCTGGTGCTGCCGGGTGGGTTTGGGGCCGGCCGTGCCTCACGGGGTGTGGGGTTTGGGGTTTGGAGTTTGGGGTTGGGCTGTGCCTCACGGGGTTTGGGGTTTGGGGTTTGGGGTTAGCCGTGCCTCACGGGGTTGGTGTGTGGGGTTTGAGATTTGGGATTTGAGGTTTGGGTCAGGCCGTGCCTCACGGGGTTTGGGGTTTGGGGTTTGGGTCAGGCTGTGCCTCACAGGGTTTGGGGTTTGGGGTTTGGGTCAGGCCGTGCCTCACGGGGTTTGGGATTTGGGGTTTGGGGTCGGGCTGTGCCTCACAGGGTTTGGGGTTTGGGGTTTTCCCGCAGATCGATTGGGGGGATTTCCCCACGGAGCCGCCCCAGGGCGGGGACATCGACTGGGGCATCACGGTGGAGCCCAGCCCCCAGGTGGGTGACATCCCTGTGTCCCCCCGTGTCACCCTTTGTCACCTTTCCTCCCTCAGGGGGACGGTGGCGTTGGTTGGGGCGATGTCCCTGTGTCCCCAAATCCCCCCGTGTCACCCTTTGCTCCCCAGGGGGACGATGGCATCGACTGGGGTGATGGAGAGAAGGGACAGGAGGGGACGATCACAGTAGAGCCCCAGGTTTGTGACATCCCCATGGCCAGGGGTGTCCCTGTGTCCCCAAATCCCCCTTTGTCCCCTTGTGTCCCCCTTTGTCACCCTTTGCTGTGCAGGGGGACGATGGCATCGACTGGGGTGATGGAGAGAAGGGACAGGAGGGGACGATCACGGTGGTGGAGGCTGGAACTGACGGTGAGCAGGGCTGGGGGGTCCTGGGGGGCACAGGCAGCTCCCAAATCCCCCCAAATTCCCCATTCCCAGTGCCCCTGGAACCCCAGAGGGGTTTGGGATGGGGCAGGGAGTGGGGTTTGGGTGCTGGGCAGGGATTTTGGGTTCTGGGCAGGGTTTCTGGGTTCTGGGCAGGGATTTTGGGTTCTGGGCAGTGTTTCTGCGTTCTGGGCAGGGTTTCTGGGATCTGGGCAGGGTTTTTTGGTTCTGGGCAGGGTTTTTGGGTGCTGGGCAGGGATTCTGGGTGCTGGGCAGGGTTTCTGGGTTCTGGGCAGGGTTTTTGGGATCTGGGCAGGGTTTCTGGGATCTGGGCAGGGTTTTTTGGTTCTGGGCAGGGTTTCTGGGTGCTGGGCAGGGTTTTTGGGATCTGGGCAGGGTTTCTGGGTGCTGGGCAGGGATTTTGGGGTGAAGCTGAGCAGGCTTTGGGGTCCCACCCCGCTGCAGCCCCCGAGGGCGTTGCCCGTGGCTCGGACGCGCTGACCCTGCTGGAGAACCCCGAGACTCGGAACCAGTTCATCGACGAGCTCATGGAGGTGGGCACCAGGGACACCGGTGGCCCTAGGGGTGGCCCTGACAGTGGCCCTGGTGGTGGTGTCCCCGTTGCTGTCCCTGACG
Source organism: Molothrus ater (assembly GCF_012460135.2). Lineage (NCBI taxonomy): Eukaryota > Metazoa > Chordata > Aves > Passeriformes > Icteridae > Molothrus > Molothrus ater. The sequence goes on along the minus strand of NC_050504.2, from coordinate 5,439,408 downwards.
CTGTCCCATTCCCTGTCCCGCAGCTGGAGCTGTTCCTGGCGCAGCGGCTGCTGGAGCTGGAGGACGAGGCCCTGGACGTGGTGGCCCTGAGCCAGTTCCAGCTGGCCCCGGCCGTGCTGCAGGGCCAGAGCCCCGAGCGCCTGCGGGCCCAGCTGGCCACGGCCCGGGGGCTGCTGGCCCAGCTCTGCTCCCGCAGCGTGCAGCACCTCTGCATGATCCTCGCCTCGCCCAGGTGCCTGCCCTGCCCCAAACAGGCCCCAAACTGCCCCAAAACAGACCCTAAAATGATCCTTGCCTCGCCCAGGTGCCTGCCCTGCCCTGCAGGGACAAACTGCCCCAAAATAGACCCTCCAATAGCCCCAAAACAGACCCTCCAATAGCCCCAAAACAGCCCCTAAAATAATCCTAAAAAAGAGCCTAAAATAGCCCTAAACCAGCCCCTAAAATAGGCTTAAAGAAGCTCCCAAAACAGACCCTAAATAGCCCCAAAAAAGCCCCTAAAATAGCCCTAAAATAGCCCTGAACCATCCCCTAAAATAGCCCTAAACTGGCCCCTAAAATAATTCCTAAAACAGCCCTAAAGAATCCCCCAAACCAGCCCCAAAACAACCCCAAAACAGCCCCTAAAGTAGCCCTAAACCAGCCCTTTACTGGGGCAGGAGGGGGGGCCCTGCAGTGTGTCCCCGCTGTCCCCAGACAATGTGACCCATTGGGGTCTCTGTCCCCATGTCCCTGTCCCCGTGTCCCTGTCCCCATGACCCCGTGTCCCTGTCCCCATGACCCCCTGTCCCCGTGTCCCTGTCCCCATGACCCCATGTCCCTGTCCCCGTGTCCCTGTCCCTGTGTCCCTGTCCCCATGACCCCCCTGTCCCCCTGTCCCCAGGTACGTGGAGCGCGTCACGGCCCTGCTGCGGCAGCAGAGTCTCCAGGCCGAGCTGTACCCCAGCCATGCAGTGTGACCCTGTGTCCCTGTCCCCGTGTCCCTGTCCCTGTGTCCCTGTCCCCATGACCCCCCTGTCCCCTGTCCCCAGGTACGTGGAGCGCGTCACGGCCCTGCTGCGGCAGCAGAGTCTCCAGGCCGAGCTGTACCCCAGCCATGCAGTGTGACCCCATGTCCCTGTCCCCGTGTCCCTGTCCCCGTGTCCCTGTCCCCATGACCCCTCTGTCCCCCTGTCCTGTGTCCCCAGGTACGTGGAGCGCGTCACGGCCCTGCTGCGGCAGCAGAGTCTCCAGGCCGAGCTGCTGCTGGCCAAGCGGGAGGCGCTGGGTCAGCGGCGCCGCCAGGCCCTGGCCGAGCAGGGAGCGCTGGAGCCGCGGCTGCAGCAGCTGCAGGAGAGAACCAGGGAGCTGCAGAGGCTGGTGAGGGCCGGGGGGACACCCCGGGAATGGCCCCGAGCCCCCCGAGCCCCCGGTGGCCCTGAGCCCCCCCCGGTGCCGTTGCAGATCGAGGCCGACATCTCCAAACGCTACGGGGGCCGCCCGGTGAACCTGATGGGCGTCAATGTGTGACACCAAGCTGTGACATCTGGGGGACGTCCAGCTGGGGCCCCTGGGGACACCAACCTGGGACACCCGATGGGCGCCAGCCTATGGCAGCTGAGGGACATCAAAGTGGGACAGCCAGGGAACACCAGCCTGTGACAACCAAGGGACATCAGCTGGGACACCCGGGGAACACCGGCCTGTGACCCTGGAGGGACACAGGGAGTCCCAGCCCTCCCAGCCCCCCTGGCCACCCGGGGGTGCTGCGGGGTTTGGGGGTGTCGGTGAATAAACGCAAATTTGTGTCACATCGGGGGAGAGGAGCTGTGTGTCACTGAGGGGAGGGGGGACAGGGACAGGGACAAGGACAGGGACAGGGACAGGGACACCCGAGTGGGGGGCGAGAGCTGGAGCCGGGCTGGGACCCCTCTGAGCCCTCCCCGGGGCCCTGGGGCTGTGCCCGCCGTGGGGACAGGCCTGGGGACAGCCCCGCGGCTCTGGGCGGGCTCGGGGCCACCAGCGCCCCCTCCTTTGGGCGGCCCGGGGCTGTCACGGCACAGCGGGCACGGATGGCGCCGTCCCTGGCGCGGTGACACCGCTCGGTGACAGCCGCGCTCCCCCCCCCGCCACCGGTGATTAACGGCCTCGTTAATTGCCCGCCGCCTGTCGCGGAGCCGGGAGCCGCCGAGGGTCCCCCGGGAGCGGCTCCGGGGGTCACCGTCCCCATCGTCACCACAGCGAAGGCACTGGGGGGGCCGGGGAGAGCCTTCATCCCCCCCCGGGACCCCGGCCCTGACCCCGGGACAAGGACAGGAGGGACAGAGGGGACAGAGGGACAGGAGGGACAGAGGGACAGAGGGACGGGAGGGACAGGAGGGACAGAAGGACGGGAGGGACAGAGGGGACGGGAGGGACAGAGGGACAGGAGGGACAGAGGGACAGAGGGGACAGAGGGACAGAGGGACGGGAGGGACAGAGGGACAGAGGGGACAGGAGAGACAGGAGGGACAGAGGGACAGAGGGGACAGAGGGACGGGAGGGACAGAGGGGACAGGAGGGACAGAGGGACAGAAGGACAGAGGGGACAGAGGGACGGGAGGGACAGAGGGACAGGAGGGACAGAGGGGACAGGAGGGACAGAGGGAAGGGAGGGACCTGCAGCAGCCCCAGCCCCCCCAAAACCCGGGGTCCCTCGCGGGTCCCTGTCCCCTCTCGCTGTCCCTGCCATGCGGTGGCTGTCACAGCCTGGGGGGCGTCCCTGGGGACAGAGGGCCGGCACCGGGCCGGGAACGGGGACCCCGGCAGTGTCCCCTCCCCCCGGCCGGCTGCTGCTCCCTCTCCCCTGCCAGGAGGGCTTTAATTACCAATTAACGTCGCTCCATCTGTCCCGGCCCTGTCCCCGCGTCCCCGCTCGCTCCCTCAGCGCCGGGACCCCCCCGCCAGCTGGGGGCGGCTCCGCGCCCCCTCCCGCTGTCCCCAACTGTCCCCAACTGTCCCCAACTGTCCCCGCGGCCACCCCCGGCCCCGCCTGTCCTGTGCGCTCCCCGTCTGTCCCTCCGTCCATCCCTCCGTCCATCCCTCTGTCCATCCCTCCTTCCATCCCTCTGTCCATCCTCCCCTCCCCGATCTCTCCTCCATCCCCTCTCCGCCGCATTTTTAGGGCCGAGCAGCCGCTCCCAGCGGGGCGGGGACCCCCCGAGCCCCCCGAGCCCCCTCCCCAGGGCAGCGCTGCAGCTGCTCCGCCGCCCCCGCATTTCCCCGCTAACACCGCGCGGAGCGGGGCCGCAGCTGCCCCGAGCCCGGGCACCGAGGTGCCACCGAGGTGCCACCGAGGTGTCACCGATGTGCCACCGAGCGGCGACAGCTCCGCGCGGGGAGGGGGGGACACGCTGGGCCGGCTGGGGAGGTCCCGGTGATCGGGGGGTCCCGGGAGTTGGGGGATCCTTGGAGGGGAAGGGAACAGAAACCAGGGAGCAGTCGAGGCACCGGAGAGGGGAAAACTGTCGGGGGTTATTTTTGGGGGGGGGGCTCACCCCCCCATGGGTGTGATGAGCTGGGGAGGCTCAGCCTGAGGATTTTGGGGGGGGGGGGGGCACCCCAAAACTGTCCCGCCCTGTTCTGTGACCGCTGTTCTCCCCAAACCGCCCTGCACCCCACACGGCTCTGGGGTGTTTGGGGTGCTGTGGGATATTTGGGGTGTTTGGGGTGCTGTGGGGTGCTGCATGATGCTGTGGGGTGTTTGGGGTGCTGTGGGGTGTTTGGGGTGCTGTGGGGCCGCTGTCCCCCCGCCCTGTCGCCCCCCGCTCAGCCCCTCTGTCGCCGGCAGCGGTGCCTTTGTCCCCGTGTCACCCGGGGGGCACCAGCTGTCACCGCCGGGGCCTTCGCGCTCCTCCTCCTCCTCCTCCTCCTGCCCCTCTTTGTTCTCGGGCTGCGGAGGGAGGGGGGCACACCCAGGGTCGCCATCCCGAGGGGACACGGGGGGGACACAGAGCCCCCAGGGATGGGGACACCCCCAAAGCGGGGACAGGAGGGGACTGGGCTGGGGTTTGGGGGGCGCTTCGTGCCCCCACCCCCGGCTGGCGCCGCTTTGGGGGTGCCCAGGGTGTGCATAGGGGGGTTCCCGGGTTTGGGGCGTCCCCGGGGGGTGCCAAGGGAGGGGACCCCCTGTGATTGAGGGGGGCGCTACAACTGGGGAGGAGGGGAAGGGGGTTATGGGGCGCAGAGTTTTGGGGCGTCCGGAAGGGGGATTCAGGTTTGGGGGATGAGGACGGGGTCAGGGCGGGGTCTCGGTTTGGGGGTGAGGGCGGGGTGAAGGCGGGGTCCCGGTTTGGGCGGGGTCAGGGCGGGGTCCCGGTTTGGGGGTCTCGGGGCGGGGCCCTGCGCGCTGCTGCAGAATCACCGGCAGGCGGCGCTGCAGGACCGCGAATGCGCGACCCGGGGCGGGGCACGAGGGGCGGAGCCACGGTGGGAATGGGCGTGGTCATTCACCTAATAAGGACATCGTGATGTGTAAGGGGCGGCGCTATGCAAATGAAGCCGGTGTCGCAAGGCGCGTTGGGAAAGAGGCGCGCTGGGGCCGCGGCCTTGGGGGGGAGTAGGGGCGGATTTTGGGGTCCCAGGGATGAATTTTGGGGTCGCATTGGGGCGTGGGGGACTCTGGACAGGCTGTGCCAGCCTGGGGGGCTCTGTAGGGTTGGGGTTACCCGGGAATGGGGCGAAACCCGAGTGGGGGGGTCCCAAAAAGGGAGTGACCCCAATGTGGGGTGGGGTCTGTGGGGTTGGGGGTTCCCGAAAAGGGGGTGATCCCAATGTTGGGGTGTCCTTAGGACGGTTGTCCCAAGCCTGGGAGGGTCTGTCGGGAACATCCATGGGGAGTGGGGGGTCCCAGCCCCATGGGACCCCTGTGCTGGACCCGTGGAAGTGATCGCTCCATAAAGGTTGGGATTTAACAAAAACCCATAAACACCCCAAAAAGCCACCCTAGCAAGGAAGGGAAGAGCCGGGTCCGCCCCAACACCGGATTGGGCGGGAAAATCTTTAATTGCGGCTGGATGCAGCTGGGAAGGACAAACTTCATTAGTGCCTAATTAATCCCTGGATGTCATCAGCGCTGGGGGCAGATCCCAGACCTGGGAAGGGGCTCCTGGATCCATCCCAAATAATCCCAACCCCTGCTCCCATTCCCTGAGCTCTCCCAGTCTGGAATTTTCCAGTGACTCACCCGAACCCTCCCTCCCTTGTTCGTTTTCATTTTTGGGGTGGGGCGTTTCCCTGGAGGAGAAAAAAATGGGGAAGGGGCTCTTGGATTCAGGGGATCTTGGATTTGGGGACCCCAAATAATCCCTGTCCCTGCTCCCATTCCCTGAGCTCTCCCAGCCTGGAATTTTCTGGTGACTCACTCGAATTTTCCCTTGCTTGGGAAGATTTTTTCCTTTAATTTTTGGGGCTGGGAGCATTTTCCTGGGGGGCAAAAATGGGGAAGGGGCTCCGTGCCCCCCCCTCCAGTGGCACGAGGTGGGCACGGGGACAGGGCCAGCTGTCCCCAAATAGCCCTGGGGACACCAAAAATAACCCAGAGGGACAGCCCAGCTCGGGTTCCCAGCTGGGAACTGGCACGGGAGGGGTTTGGGGGGGCTGCCAGACACCCCCTTTTCCCTTTGGGGGGGATTTAGGGTGGGCAACACCCCCAAAATCCAACCCAGGGGGGATTAGGGTGGAAAAGAAGCCCAGATCTCGATCCCAGGGGGAATTTAGGGTGGGCAACAACCCCAAAATCTATCCTGGTAGGGTTTAGGGTGGAAAAAAAACCCCAAATTCAACCCAGGGGGGTTTAGGGAGGGAAACACCCCCAAATCTCCATCCCAGGGAGGTTTAGGGTGGAAAACATCCCCAAAATCCATCCCAGGGAAGGTTTAGGGTGGGCAACACCCCCAAAATCCATCCCAGGGAGGGTTTGGGGAGGACATGACCCAAAATCTCCGGGATCCAGGCACTTCCAGCCCCTCAAACACCTTCCCTTGTCTCCCTGGAGTCCTCCCTGGATCTCTGGAGGTTTTGGGGGGCACAAGCAGCCTGGACAACCCTGGGGTAACCTGGCCAGCCTCTCCCTGCCGCCAGGCCTCAGATCCCACGGTTTTTTCCCATGGGATTTTATTTTTCCATGGTTTTTTATTTTTTTTTCCCGGGATGAAGCAGCGTCTGTGGCATCCTGTCTGTCCCGGCAGGTTTCTGGGGCAGGGCAGGGGTGTCTGGGACGGGCAGGAATGGCAGGATCGGGGTGGCGCTGCCCCAGCCGCCCACCTGCCGGGCTGGCACCGGGCCGGGCAGGAATGGGGCCCAGGGATGGGCAGGGATCCGTGTGGGGTGGGGAGAGCAGGCAGGAATCCCACACAGATCCATGGGGGAAGGAGTGAACAGGCAGGAGTCCCAAATGGAGCAGGGGTGGGCAGAAATCCAACAGGCATCTGTGTGGGAAGGGGAGAAAGGGCAGGAATCCCACAGGGATCCGTGTGGGAAGGGGCAGGAATCCCACACGGAGCTGGGATGGGCGGGAATCCCATGTGGATCTATGTGGGAATGGGAGAAGGAGCAGGAATCTCACAGGGATCCATGTGGGAAGGGCAGGAATCCCGCACGGATCCATGCAGGCAGGGGTGAATGACCCGCTCCGGGTTTGAACCCTGCCCTGTAGATGTTTAATTAGGTTACGGGGTTTTAGGCTGGGTTAGGGGTTGATGACCCTGGAAAGGAAAGGGAAGGCCAGGGCCTGATGCTAGCAGCGCTTTTCCACCTTTTTTCACACAGATCCCGGCCCGGAGCAGATTTTTGGGCAGCTGAGGTGGTTGGGAAGAGCCCCAGCCTGGCCCTCACCTGCTGACACCCAGCAGTCACTAACACCGGCCCTGGGACCCCCGGGGGCCATCGCCCCCAGATCTCCCTCCATGTCCAAGGCCTGTGGGTGCTCCCGAGGGGAACAAGGCTGAGGAGCCGCCTCGGGAGCGGCCCCCTCAGAGCCCGCCGGGGGTGCGGGCCCAGCGCGGCCCCGCCATGGCGGCCTCACCCCACTGAGGGCCCGGGCCGCCCGTTGCCTTGACAACCTCTGCAGGGCGAGGGGGCGGTGCCCTTGCCCCTCAGCGATTGGTGAGTGATGCTGCCACTCAAGCGCGTGAATCCTGTACGTCGTCTCATTGGTTTCTGCCGCTGTCACTCAGTAAAGACTTTGCGCGCTATTGGATGGGTATGTTGTCAATCAATCGCAGAGCGGGGACAGCTGCTCTTGTCTATTTCTGATTTCCCATTGGCTTGGCTGCGCTGAGCGCGAGGGCCGCCCGCGCCTCTCCGCGTGCCCATTGGTCAGTTTGCCTGCCAATCAAAGCGGCGCCGGGGAGGCGGGAGGAACTCTCCGCCGCCCGCTTCCCATTGGTCCGCGCCTCGCTCCCGCCTGCCCTCGGCGGGCGATGATTGGCGGCGGCGCCAGGCGAGGCGGGCGGGGGGGGCGGTTGGGCCGGGGCGGGGAGCGGGAGCGGCGGCGGCGGCGGGGCCGGAGCAGCGGCGGAGCCCGGCGGGTACCGGCGGGGGCGGAATCTGTGGTGGCGGAGGGTGCGGGGGGGCGGTGGTGGCGTGCGGGTGGTGGCGGCGGCGGCGGCGCGCGCGGGGCGGGGCGGGCGGCGCCGAGAGGGACGGCGAGGCCGCGGGAGCGCGCGCGCGGGTGGGGCGGGGTCACGTGGCCGCGCCGGGGGGGGGGGTGTGTGTGTGTGTGTGTGTGTGTGAGTGTGAGGTCACGTGGGGCCTTAAAGGGCCCCGGGAACGGGGAGCGCACGTGGCCCCCACCGAGGACCCCCCGAAACCGGGGAAACCCCCCCAAAACCGGGGAAACCCCCCCCAAAACCGGGGACCCCCCCAAAGCTCGGCATCCCCCCAGCTCAGGCTCCGCTCCGCGGGAGCCGCCCCGGCGCGCTGGGGGCGGCGGGAGCGGCGCGGGGCGGGCCCGGGAGCGTGGCCGGTGTTCCATGGAACAGCCCCGGCCCGGCTGGAGCTGGGCTGAGCAGGGACGGGCGGCCGGATTCCTCCGGGCTGCGGGAAGTTGACGCACCGGCCTAAGAATAGCTCGGGCAGGGGCAGCGCGGACGGTGCTGCCGCCGGAGGTAACTCGGCCGAGGCAGGAGAACCGGGAATCGCGGTGAAATCCCCCGGGTTCGGCGCGGGGCAGGCGCTGTGCGGGCAGGGTGGTGCCCCGGTGTTACCGTGTTTGCTCTCTGGTTACATTTCAGCTGCTGATGAAATCGCAGCCGGGAGCGTTGGAGTCTTTGGACCTTCCCATGCTCGGGACCTTTGACTCATAAAAGGCTCCTGCAGAAAGCGTCGGGAGCAGAAGAGGAGAAGAAGGAGGAGCTGCTGGAAGGAGCAGAGCCCGTGCCGGAGCGGGGGCAGCTGCGGGGGCACACGGAAAGTCGCTGCATGTGGAGTTTTCGGACAGTAAGTCACATGGATCGCGGAATTCCGCGTCTCCGCGTGCTCCGCGGGATAAAAACAAAAGGGAAGGCGAGGGTGGAGCTGCCGGCGACAATTCCCGGCTTCAAACTTTGGTTTTCTCCAGTTCTCCACGCACCAATTTCCTGCCTTTTCAGAGGAAAACCAAACCTCGTTGAACTAAAAACCTTTCGAACGTTCTTTAAACATTCCTCCTGGCTTTTAGCTCTGCCCCGAAGGGCAGAAATGATTATTTGAAAGTGGGGCAGAGCAAAGCCAAACCCACCCAACCTGTTGTGTGTTGTGTGCGGAGGCTTCGCCCTCCGACAGCTCCTCGCTGTCCGTCCCCAACCTCCATCCTTGTTTGTTTTTAGCTTTTATTTATTTATTTTTAATTTTTCCCCGAACCAGAGATGCTCTCCCTGAAGAAATACTTCACGGAAGGGCTGATCCAGTTCACCATCCTGCTGAGCCTGATCGGGGTGCGCGTGGACGTGGACAGCTACCTGAGCTCGCAGCTGCCGCCGCTGCGCGAGATCATCCTGGGCCCCAGCTCGGCCTACGCGCAGACCCAGTTCCACCAGCTGCAGAACACGCTGCACGGCTATGGCATCCACCCCAAGAGCGTCGAGCTGGACTCCTACTTCAGCGCCCGCCGCCTGCTCAGCCAGGTGAGGGCTCTGGACCGGCTGCAGGTGCCCAGCACCGAGCTCAGCGCCTGGCTGGTGCACAGGGAGCCCGAGGGGCCGCAGGACGGCGGCGGCGGCGCCGACAGGGACGCCGGGGCCGAGCAGGGCTTTGGGGAGGAGCTGGAGGACCTGGGAGCCGTGGCAGCGCCCGCCAACGGGGATCTCACCAAGGAGGTAGGAAGCGGGGGGCTCTGGGGTGCGTTGAGGGAGGGCTTTGGGTTCGGCTTGGGCGTTGCTGCGTTTGGCACTCGGGGTGTCGCAATCCGGGAGCCGGGCTGGGTTTCAGCGCTCCCGGGGTAATTCCGGGGTGGTTTTCCCTTTTTGTCTGCTCTGTTCTGGCTGCAGAGGAGCAGTGAAAGGAGGGGGAAGGAGCTGGGGCCCCTCGTGACTCTGGGGATTGGGAAAGCGAGCAATGCAGCTGGGAAATAAACAGGGCTGTTGGGAAAGAGCCTGGCCCAGGTGTGGAGCAGGTGGTTGGGCTGCTGGGCTGGAGCCCGGCCAGGAGCCTGCTCCTCCCTCAGTGTTCCTCCCCAGGAGTCTGCTCTCCCTCAGAGTTCCTCCCCAAAATTCAGCTCCTCATGCAGTTTTCCTCCCCAGAATTCAGTTCCATGCTCACTTTTCCTCCCCAAAATTCAGCTCCTCATGCAGTCTTCCTCCCCAGAATTCAGTTCCATGCTCACTTTTCCTCCCCAGAATTCCATTCTTCACTCAGTTTTCCTCCCCAGAATTCCGTTCCTCGCTCAGTTTCCCTCCCCATCTGGCTGGGCTGGGCTGGGCTGGGTTTGGTTTTCCTGCTGGAGCCCTGACCTTTGGGAAGGCTGGGATGTGATTCTGGCCCCGGGAGCTGCTGCTGAGGCTGTGGCAGGGCTGCCTTGGTCACGGCTCATCCCGGGTTCCGTGGGGGCTGATCCGCGGCCTTGGCTCCTGCCAGGGCCAGGGAATTGGGCTGTCAGTGCTGATCCGTGTCCCCAGGTCCTTCCAGGTCTATGGAATGGGAGTCTCAGTGCTGATCCATGGCCTCAGGTCCTTCCTGAGGGCTGTGAAATGGGGCTGTCAGTGGTAATTCCCAGCCTTGGGTCCTTCCAGTGGTGTTAAATGGGGTCTCAGTGCTGATCCGTGTCCCCAGGTCCTTCCAGGTCTATGGAATGGGGCCATCAGTGCTGATCCGTGTCCCCAGGTCCTTCCAGGTCTATGGAATGGGGCTGTCAGTGCTGATCCGTGTCCCCAGGTCCTTCCAGGTCTATGGAATGGGGCTGTCAGTGCTGATCCGTGTCCCCAGGTCCTTCCAGGTCTATGGAATGGGGCTGTCAGTGCTGATCCGTGTCCCCAGGTCCTTCCAGCACGGCTCTGCCCTCCCAGCAGGGCACCGGGAGCCACTGGCATGTGCTGCAGCAGGGGTTGGGATTGGGGCTGGGGTTTGGGATCGGGATCAGGGTCAGGCTGTGGGAACAGCTGTGGGGGGAGCACTGCAGAGACTGAGCTGGAGGTGATGATGGAGCAGGCCCTGGGAACGTCATCCCCATTTCCCCGCCTGTTCCAGGGGGAAAACCCCGCTCTGGGCTGGCAGCAGCGACCTTGGAGGTGCCAGAGGGACACGAGGCTGAACGTCCCCCTGGGGATCCCCAGGGAGGCCATTCCCAGCCTCGGGAACGGGATCGGGTGGATCCTTGTGCAAGGTCACTCCCGGGAGGCTCCGCCACCCTTCCTGAGCTGGGAATTCCTGGCTCTGAGGAGCTTTCGGCAGGGAAACCGGGCTCAGATTTGGGGGAATTCGGGCACAGAGAGGCCGGGAGCTGCCTCCCTCCCCGGGCAGGGAAACCGGGCTCAGATTTGGGGAATTCGGGCACAGAGAGGCCGGGAGCTGCCGTTTCCAGCGGCCTCCCCGGGCCTGGCTGTGCTGGGAGTGGAGCCCGGGCATCAGGGAATCAGGGAGGGGTGGGTGGGGGAGATCCCGGCCCTTCCCGCATCCCCCTGCTCATCCTCGGGGCTCTGTTTCCCATCATTTCCCCCTGATCCCGGCTTTTCCTCCATCTCTGCTCACTCTCAAGGCTCCGTTTTCCATTATTTCCCCCAAAACCGTGCCAGACAGGATCCCTGGCACTCTCAGGGCTCTGTTTTCCATTATTCCCCCCCAGTCCCGGTTTCTCCCCCATCCCTGTCCCTCCAGGCTCTGTTTCCCATTATTCCCCCCCATCCCAGTTTCTCCCCATCCCTGTCTCTCCAGGCTCTCTGTTCTCCATGATTCCCCCCGATCCCGGTTTTCCTCCCTCCCCGCTCCCTCCAGGCTCTGTTTTTTCCGCGGTTCCCGGAGCGGTGCGGGCCGGGAGCCGCGGCCGCGGTGGCTCCAGGAAATCCCGTCTGGCTCCCACGTCACTCCCTCGCCCGATCCCGCGCCCTCCTCCCCCGCAGTTTCATTTTGGGGCTGTTTCAGGGGGCGATTTTCCAGCCCGGCTCCCCGGAGGGAGCTCCGGGGGCTGTGCCCGCCGGCCCGGGCGGGGACCGGGCTGCAGATGGCTCCGGGGGCCGGCCTGGAAATTTTTCCATGACTTTTCCTGGCACATTGCGACTCCCGGTGGGTTGTGCGCGGTCCAGGCGCGACCTTGCCGGGGGAATACGGGCGATATAAATAATTTTGGGAAGAGCTGGAACTCGCTCCGGGAATGCTGTGCGGGATTTTTTTTTCCTTTTTTTTTTTTCTTTTTTTTTTTTTTTCCTTTTTGGGCGTTGCAGCACCCGGAGAGCGGGCGGGGCGGGAGGGGAATTATGAAATCCACTTGATTTTTATCCCACGGATAAAAAAATGCCCATTTTGAGCCGGGGCTAAAGACAAAGCTGGGATTAAATCCCGGCGCTTCCCTCTGCAGCATTGGGGGTGGGGAGGGCGGCGGAGGCTCCGTGCCCGGGGCCGTTTCCACAACACGAGGATAAAAATACGTGGGGCATGTGATGAGCTGCGGGGGCTCCGCGCCGTCCTCCCCCGCCCGGGGGATCTCCTTACACTTGGCCGCGGTTACCGGGGCCGGGGCGTGCCCGGGCCGAGGCGCACCGTGCGAGGAGGGGAGGGGGCGCGCCGGGGGTCGCGCCCTGCGGGCCGGGGTGTCCCGGGGGCCGGGCCCAAGGTGACCCCGGGCTGTGGCGGCTCCGGGCCGGGGGTCCCGGTGTTCCCCGCCCCCATTCCCCATTCCCGGTGCGGTGCGGGCGGGGCCGGAGGGGGGGGGGCGGCCCCGCTGCGCCAGGGCGGGGGCGCGGCCCGGTGGGCACTGATTGGCTGAGCGGGCGGCCCCCGCCGGCGCTGATTGGTCAGGGCGGCGGCCCCCATTGGCGCTGATTGGTCGTGGCCACCGCCCGGGGCGGGGCGGGGCCATCGGCGGAGGGGGCGGGGTCTGGGAGCGCCGCATCCCGGCGGGGCGGGGGCGTGGTCTGGCGGAGGGGGCGGGGCTTGGCGGCCGCCGCAGCCGGGAACGGCGGGGGGAGGGTTGGCGGGGGGGGGGGGTGGGGGGGGCGGCCCCGCCGAGCCCCTCCCGGTCCCTCCCGAGCCCCTCCCGGCCCCGCCGAGCCCCTCCCGGCCCCGCCGCCCGCCCGGGGGCCGCCGCCGCAGCCACAGCAGCATCCTCCGCACCGGGGGCGGGGGCGGCTGCTGCCGCCGCAGCGGGGCCGCGCGGGCACCTGTGGCCGGTGGGGCGGAGCGGAGCGCGGCTCCCCCCGCCGCTGCCGCCGCCGCCCCGGCCGGCGATGCGTGCGCGGCGCCGCGCCCCGGCCAGCCCGCCCCGCCGCCGCCTCCTCCTCCTCTTCCTCCCCCGGGGACCATGATCGGCGTGCGCCGCGGCCCGGGCGGCAGCTGGGGACATGAGAAAGGTACCGGGGCCGCCCCGAGGAGCGGGGGGCTGCGGGGGGAGCCCGGGGGGCTGCGGGCAGCCCGGTGCCGGCGGGGAGCGGGCAGGGGCCCGGCGGAGCGGCACAGGCGGCGGCGGCTCAAGTTGCATCAGGTGGGTGGGAATGCGGGGATTTTCCTGCCACCCCACCCCTTATGCAAATGGCCGGGATGGCACCACGGGCTGATGCAAGGCGGGCACGGCGCAGCCACCGCCGCGACGCGGGCCCGGGCGGCCCCCGCCGCCTCTCCCGGCGGCGGGCGGGCGGCCATGGGCGGCGGGCAGGGCAGCGCCGGCCATGCGGAGCCCGCAGAGCCGCTCCCGGCCGGCCCGCCCGGCTCCGGAGCCCCGGCCGAGGGGGGCCCGGCGGGTGGGCTGCGGGACGGGCGGGGGTCCCTGGGGAGGGGCCGCTGGGCGGGGACCCCCCCCAGGGCAGGCCAGGGGGCTGAAGGAAATGTGGTCTGTCTTGCAGGACATCGATTTGATTGACATCCTGTGGAGACAGGATATTGATCTCGGCGCTGGGCGAGAGATTTTTGACTACAGCCACCGTCAGAAAGAGAGCGAAGTGGACAAAGAGCTGAGCGATGGGAGGGAGCGCGGGGACAGCTGGAGGAGTGCAGGGAATGAGGTCTTGGATAGAATCCCGCTAGTTGATGGAGAGACCGGGGAGAGTTTCCCTGCGCAGGTAACGCCCCGGGCCGGCCGGGCTGGGGCTGCGCTCCCGGGGCCCTGCGGCTCTGCCGGTGCCGCTGCCCGTGCGGGGGCTGCTCCAGCAGCAGCAGCAGCAGGGCTTGCCCAGGAGGGCAGCAGGATTTGGGCAGGGCCGTGTCCCCATGGGCAGCCGCAGAGTCGCCCTGGCCCGTGTGGCCGGCGGGGACAGCAGGGACAGCAGGGACAGCGGCTGGCCGGGAGCGGCGGCGCTGGCGCTTTCCCGTAGCCCCGAGCGAGCAGGAGGATGGAGCCAGCACAGGAGCACTGGGTGGGGCTCTGGCTCTTTTTGGATGCGCTGCGATCCAGCCCTGCTGGAAGGGAGCTGATTCCTCCTCAGCAGCAGCTCCCAAGGCCCTTGGCTCCCATGCCCTGTGTTTGCTGTCCCCCAGGTGCCCGGAGCGGAGGACCAGACAGCCCTGTCCCTGGAGGAGTGCCTTAGGCTGCTGGAGGCCACCTTCCCCTTCGGGGACAATTCCGAGGTGAGCCCGTGGGGTGGATCCCCAGGCTCTCCCTGCCTCGCTCGCTGGGGTTTCGGTGCCTCCCGTGCGTCTCCTGCAGCAGCAAATTGGGTTTGGCTGCTCCAGGAGGCTCCAGGCACCCTGAGAAAACACGCGGGGAGGGAGGGCTGTGGTTAATTAAAACCTCCTGGCTTTGCTCCTCGTTAGTTCACGGGAAAGCGGGCGGGAAGGGCGCTGGGCTGGGGGGTGGCTGCATCACTGAGCATCCATCCCTGAGCATCCCTGAGAATCCATCCCTGAACATCCCTGAGCGTCCCCAATCATCCCTGAGTGTCCCCAGTCACCCCTGCTCATCCCCGCTCGTGCCCGAGGTGCCAGCCCTGACTCCCTGGCGTGCTCAGTTCCCAGCTGCGGATGTCTCGGCCCTGAGCGAGGCCGTGCCCGGGCAGAGCCGGGCCCCGGGCGGCCCCCCCAGCCTGCTGTCCCCTCTGCTGGCCGAGTCCGAGTCGCCCTTCGACCTGGAGCAGCAGTGGCAGGACCTGATGTCCATCATGGAGATGCAGGTGAGGGTGGGAAGGGCCTCGTCCCTCCAGGTGTGAATTCGGGTCCTGGCCCGCGCGGTGACACTGCGGTGACACCGTGCCATCCCCGTGCCATCCCCGTGCCATCCCCGTGCCACCTGCGAGCTCCTGGGTGGGATCTGGCCGCGTCCTTGGCACGGGGGCTCCTCCACCGAGCTGTGCCGCGTCTCTTGCAGGCCATGGAGGTGAACAGCACGAGCGCCGAGAGCCTCTACGGTGGCACCGGCGGGGACCTCCTGGCGTCCAACTACAGCCTGGCCCCCGGCACGCCCATCAACCAGAACGTCAGCCTGCATCAGGCCTCGCTGGGCAGCTGCTCCCAGGACTTCTCCCTCTTCAGCTCGGACATCGAGAGCCCCCCCATGGCGGGCGGCTCGGCCCTGCTGCAGCTGGCGCCCGACAACTCCACCGGCCTCAACAGCACCTTCGGCTCCACCAACCTGAGCGGGATCTTCTTCCCGCCCCAGATGAACGGCACGGCCAACGAGACGGCCGGGCCCGAGCTGCCCGACCCCCTTGGGGGGCTGCTGGACGAGGCCATGCTGGATGAGATCAGCCTGATGGACTTGGCCATCGAGGAGGGCTTCAACCCCGTGCAGGCCTCGCAGCTGGAAGAGGAGTTCGATTCCGACTCAGGTCTTTCCCTGGATTCCGGCCACAGCCCCGCGTCCCTGAGCAGCTCCGAAGCCTCGTCCTCGTCGTCCTCTTCCTCTTCGTCCTCCTCCTCCTCCTCGTTTTCCGAGGAAGGCGCCGTGGGCTACAGCTCGGACTCGGAGAACGTGGACTTTGAGGAAGCGGAAGGGGCGGTTGGCTACCAGCCAGAGTACAGCAAGTTCTGCCGCATGAGCTACCAGGACCCGGCGCAGCTCCATTACCTGCCTTACCTGGAGCACGTGGGCCACAACCACACCTACAACATGGCCCCGGGCGCCCTGGACCCCGAGGAGCCCAAAGCGCCCGGCGCCGGCAAGAAGAGCGGCAAGGAGAAACCATCCGAGCTGCTGGACAAGCAGCTGAGCCGCGACGAGCACCGCGCCAGGGCCATGAAGATCCCCTTCACCAACGACAAGATCATCAACCTGCCCGTGGAGGAGTTCAACGAGCTCCTGTCCAAGTACCAGCTGAGCGAGGCCCAGCTCAGCCTCATCCGCGACATCCGCCGGCGCGGCAAGAACAAGATGGCGGCGCAGAACTGCCGCAAGAGGAAGCTGGACACCATCCTCAACCTGGAGCGCGACGTGGAGGAGCTGCAGCGCGACAAGTCCAAACTGCTCAGGGAGAAGGTGGAGTTCCTCAAGTCCATCCGGCAGATGAAGCAGAAGGTGCAGAGCCTGTACCAGGAGGTGTTTGGGCGGCTGCGGGACGAGCAGGGCCGGCCCTACTCGCCCAGCCGCTACGCGCTGCAGTACGGCAGCGACGGCAGCGTGCTGCTGATCCCGCGCGCGCCCGCGCCCGCCGAGCCGCAGCCGCGCCGCCAGGAGCGCAAGCAGAAGGACAGGAGGAAGTGAAGGCGGCGGCGGAAGGGAGAGCTGGGATGAGGGCCGAGCCTGGAGGTGCTTGCGGAGGGAACTTTGATGCCTTCTTATCCGATTCTGTCTCCTGGAGCCGCGCGCGGCGCCGGCGGCGCCGGGGACTCTGCGGGAGCGGCCGTTCCCGAGGAGCCGGGGACGGGGCCCAGCCCAAGCCCAGCTGCCACCGGCCACCCCCGGGGTGCTGGGAGAGCAGGGACGAGCTGGCATCGCTGCTGGGGAGGTTGGCACGAGGTGGATAAAACAAAAAAAAAAACAAAAAAAAAAAAAACCCGACAAAAAAAAAATCCCACAAAAAAAAAAAAAACAAACTACTGTTAGGAACTGGCTTTAAGTAAGAGAAAAAAAAAACAAAAAAGAAGAAAAAAAAAAGAGATTTAAGCGAATGGACTTCAAACCAAGTTATAGGAGAGACGTTTTTCTGAACTTCCAAAGTTCTGTGATTTCAGGTAGTTGGTTGTTTTTAATTTTTTTTCCCTCTTTTTATTTTATTTTATTTTTTTGGTTCCTTTTTTGGTTTTTTTTTTCCCTTTTTCCTTTCATCCCGACCCCGTTTTTTGCCATCGGTGTGTGTGAGATATTCCAGATTTCTCCTTCCTCGATGGAGATCAGACCAGGGCACACGTGGAGAGACACAAAAAGTGGCGTGACTTCCATTAACCCTTTCCAGCCCGAGGAAGAGCAGAGCCGGGGGGGGGGGTGACTCCCGTTAACCCTTTCCTGCCCGAGGACGCTCGGAGCCGGGGGGAAAGGGCAAGAAATCCATCCTGGGAGGAAGGAGAGCGAGGGGGGATCCGGGCAGAGCTCGGGGATGGGGAAGGGATTTTGGGTCAGGAACAGCACAAGGGGAGCGCTGGGACCCCGATGCCGAGCTCGGCCCCGGCCTTGGGGCGCCCCCTCGAGCATTCAGCAGCTGCAGGGCCCCGTCCCACAACCACGCTTGGCTTCTCTGGGGGTTCCAGCCTTGACTTTTTCCCTCCCCCTTTTAGGGTCTAGAAGTGCTTGTGTTGAGTAAAAAACAAACAAACAAAACAAAACAAAAAAAAACCTAAAAAAAAAAATTACAAAAAAAAAAAAAATAGAAAAAAAAAAAAAGGGAGAAGCCCAAACGTTCAAAGCTGCTCAATGTTCTCTTTGCCATAAAGATTCCGTGTAACCGTGTGATCACATTATAGGATTCTCTTCTGTCCCTAGAGGTGTTGGTCTGACTTCCTTTGTTTTTCAGGAGGGGGGTGGGGGTAGTGCCTTGATCACTGTCAGGTCTCCACACCTCGGAGACCATCCTAGAGCTGTATTTCCATATAGCACAGCTGGGAGTGTTCTGACTTTACCAGCAACCAGAAAAAAAAATATAGAAATTAACAAAAAAAAAAAAAAAAAAAGGAAAAAAAAAAGCTTAAAAAAAAATAAATAAAATGAAAAAAATGAAAATAACGGCTTTTCCGAGCCAGTCCTGTGCACGGGATCCAGGGAGGATCCCGGGGTGGGGCTTCCACCTGGGAAAGCAGCAGGGAAGGCCCGCTGGCAAGATGTGTGTGGGTTTGTGGGAATGGTTTCCAGGTTTTTTTGGGAATGCTTGGAGCTGGGATGGGCCGGCCGGGAGCCCCGAGCCCCCTCTGGCCCCCCGGGAATGAAGCACAAGAGTTGGGGTGTGGGGAGGTTGGAATGCAGAGAGAGCCCTGTGCGTGTGTTTAAATTATTTCTTTTTGTTTCCTCTTAGAAACTTATTTTGATTTGAATGATCTGTGACCTGTCAGGGAGAGAAAAGAGATTGTTGTGAGCACAGGACAAAAAAATAAAAACGGCTTATTCACTGTACCAGCCTCGGCTCCAGGGCTTTTATTGGGGATTCCAGGGGCTCTGGGATGAAACGGTGGGAATTTGGGGATTTTCTGCCATCACTGCAGCTCCAGGTCCAGCTTGGATGGGAGGGAGCTGCTCCAGCTCTGCAGGGGATGGAGAAGGAGGAGGAGAAGAAGAGAAGAAAGAAAAAGGAGAAGAAAGGAGGAAAAATGGAAGGAAAAGGAGAAGAAGGAGCACAAAGCGTCCACATGAGCTCTGCAGTAACTCCACGCTGGACCCACGCTGGATCCACACTGGACCCACGCTGGATCTACACTGGATCCCTGCTGGATCCACGCTGGATCCACGCTGGATCTACACTGGATCCACGCTGGACCCACACTGGATCCACGCTGGACCCACACTGGAACCACGCTGGATCCACGCTGGATCCACACTGGATCCACACTGGACCCACACTGGATCCACACTGGATCCACACTGGATCCACACTGGACCCACGCTGGATCCACACTGGACCCACACTGGATCCACACTGGACCCATGCTGGATCCACACTGGACCCACACTGGACCCACACTGGATCCACACTGGATCCACACTGGATCCACGCTGGATCCACACTGGACCCGAGGTGCTCCTCGCTCTCCTCCTGGTGGGGATTCCGGACATTCCTCAGGGCCAGGCTTAGGCTGGGATCCGCGCTGGCAGAAAACCCCACGGGGATGGAGCTCACGGGAAGGGACCCACGGCTCCTCCTGGGATCCACCCTCCAGGAGCCATCCTCTTCCTCCAGGAGCCATCCTCTTCCTCCAGGAGCCATCATCTTCTCCAGGAGCCATCCTCTTCCTCCAGGAGCCATCCTCTTCCTCCAGGAGCCATCCTCTTCCTCCAGGAGCCGCCACTGCCTCCAGGAGCCATCATCATCCTCCAGGAGCCATCATCATCCTCCAGGAGCCATCATCATCCTCTCCAGGAGCCATCATCATCCTCTCCAGGAGCCATCCTCTTCCTCCTGGAGCCATCATCCTCTCCAGGAGCCGCCACTGCCTCCAGGAGCCATCATCATCCTCCAGGAGCCATCATCCTCCTCCAGGAGCCATCATCCTCCTCCAGGAGCCATCATCATCCTCCAGGAGCCATCATCATCCTCTCCAGGAGCCATCATCCTGCTCCAGGAGCCATCACCCTCCTCCTCCTCCAGGAGCCATTATCCTCATCCAAGAACCATCATCCTCCTCCAGGAGCCTTTATCCTCATCCAAGAACCATCATCCTCCTCCAGGAGCCTTTATCCTCATCCAAGAACCATCATCCTCCTCCTCCTCCAGGAGCCATTATCCTCATCCAAGAACCATTCCCCCACTCATCCTCCAAGAACCTTCCTCCTCATCCAAGAACCCTCCTCTTCCTCCACCAATAAACCCCAATCCTCCTCGTCCTCCTCCTCCTCCTCCAGGCCCTCAGACCCCCCCGTGCCCCGTCCCCAGCCCTGCCGGGTCCCTCCCAGCGCCCCCAGGCCCTGAGCAGGGACCCCGAGGTCACTTACCCGCTCCCAGGCAGGGCTCAGGGCTCTCCTCTGCAGCCGGAGGCCAAAATTAACCCAGAACCTGCTCCAGAACCTTCTCCAAAGCTCTACCCTGGCTCAGGGCTCTCACCTTCCCTCCGTGTCCTGCTCTACCTGGTCACTCATGGCTGGAGGAAAGGGAGCAAGGTAAAGAAACGATTAAAAAAAAAAAAAAAAAAGGATAAAACCAAAATCATTAAAAACAAATAATTTGAAAATCGGGATTATAAATCTAAAATTTTATTGAGACAAAAAAAAAAAAAAAAAGGCAAAACAAAACAATAAAACCAAAATAAAAACTGGACAGAGCTCGGTATGAAGTTAAAATCCAAACACGAACTTTTACATTTGCACACGGATTTTTGCACAGGAACCCAAACACATGCTCATAAAAAAGGTTTGTACAACGCACCTCGAGATCCCACCCCTGGAGTCACTTAAATAGTTCAGGATTTGGGAAATAAATCTGATTTCAAAAATCAAAAAACCCCCCTGAGGTTCTGGGAAAGCAGCAGCTCCCAGCCTCGATTCGGGGAGAAATTGGGATTGATTGGAGTTTTGCTTGTGCTGCTGTTGGTTCCTCTCCCTCCCACATTCCCTCCCTGCTGGCTGGGCAGGAAAATCCAGGGTGAGAAAAAGAAGAGAAATTCAGGAAATCTCTTTTTTTTTGGGGGGGGGGGATTTTCCCCCCTAATTTGGAGAAATAGCACCTTAGAACGGAAAAACAAAAACAAAAAAAAGGGTTAAAAAGGCAATAAAAGGGTTAAAGTCCATCCCCCCCATACAATGCACGTGTCAGGAGTGGCAGTTCTGCTGCAGGACGATACAGAATCACAAAGTTGCGTTTTCACAAAGTCTCCCCTTTCGTCCCCCTCCCACCCCAAAAATTCCCTCCCCCTTTTCCCCAAAAGTTCCCCCTAAAAATCGCTCGAGGATCAGCTCCGGAGATTTTGGACATTCACAGTTTCAGTGTCTCTGTCCCCAGTTCTGGCAGCAATTCTGGGATCTTCTCCCTTCCTCCCTTAATTTTTTTTTTTAGTACATTGATTTTCTTTGCTGAATTCAGGTTCTTTTTTAGGAAAAACAAAAACCCGAATTCAGGTTCTTTTTTTAAAAAAAAAAAAAAACCAAACAAAACAACCCCAAAAATATGGAAACGATCTGGGAACGTCATCACCAGACCTCATTTCCCTCCTTGATTAAAAGTGATTGAATTCCCCCCAAAATATCCCTCCCTTCCTTCCCAAAGGATAACACCAGGAAATAGCAAAAAAAAAAAAAAAAAAAAAAAGGAAACAAAGAAAAAAGGAAAAAAAAAGGAAAATAAAAGGAAAATAAAGATCCGAATCAAAAGACCTACACACATGCTACGCCTTAAAAATGCAGAGTTAACACTATTGGGAACAAGGCTGGGGCTGTGGGGTGGGCTCTGGGGGGAGCAGGATCCATCTGCAGTCCCAGTCCCAGTCCCAGTCCCAGTCCCAGTCCCAGGCCCAGGCCCAGTCCCAGTCCCAGTCCCAGGCCCAGTCCC
Source organism: Molothrus ater (assembly GCF_012460135.2). Taxonomy (NCBI): domain Eukaryota; kingdom Metazoa; phylum Chordata; class Aves; order Passeriformes; family Icteridae; genus Molothrus; species Molothrus ater. The sequence goes on along the minus strand of NC_050504.2, from coordinate 5,418,214 downwards.
AGTCCCAGTCCCAGTCCCAGGCCCAGTCCCAGGCCCAGTCCCAGTCCCAGGCCCAGTCCCAGGCCCAGTCCCAGTCCCAGGCCCAGTCCCAGTCCCAGGCCCAGTCCCAGTCCCAGTCCCAGTCCCTGTCCCGGCCATCCCGGCGAGTCCTTCATGGAAGGGGCTTTGCTTCCGCTCCCACTGCTCCGAGACCCCTCCCCACCCTCGGTTCCCACCCACCCCAAGCCTCCACGTCCCCCTGGGCGCTGCCTCCCTCCCCCATCCATCCCAATGGAATCTGCAGTTCCAGGGGATCCTGGGGAACGTGGGCACGGCCGGGAGCAGAGGAGCGGCTGCAGGGCACAGAGCCCGGCCTGGGGGCCCTTCCAGGGCACCTCCAAACCCCTCCTTTGCTCACACCCCACAAGAGTTCGGATCTTCTTCCCAAAACAAATCCCCCAGAGCTGCCCGGAGCGGGGCCAGCGGGGCTTAGTTCTTGTCCTCTTTCTTGTCATCGTCCTCTGAGGGGTACGAGTGCCATGTCAACCTCTCCTCGTAGAACGAGATCACCACCTGCGGGCACTTGATGTTGGCTTCCTTGGCGGGCACCAGGTCGGCCTCGTCAGAGTTCTTCCTGTAAGGGCAGAGCAGAATGGAACTCTCCTGATATCCCAAAGACCCCTAACCCTGACCCTGACCCTAAACCCTGACCCTGACCCTAAACCCTAAATCCTGATCCTGACCCCAAACCCTGACCCTAAACCCTGACCCTAAACCCTGACCCTAAACCCTTGGCGGGCACCAGGTCGGCCTCGTCAGAGTTCTTCCTGTAAGGGCAGAGCAGAATGGAACTCTCCTGAGTCCCACAGACCCCTAACCCTGACCCTGACCCTAAACCCTAAATCCTGATCCTGACACCAAACCCTGACCCTAATCCCTGACCCTAAACCCTGACCCTTGGTGGGCACCGGGTCGGCCTCGTCAGAGTTCTTCCTGTAAGGGCAGAGCAGAATGGAACTCTCCTGAGTCCCACAGACCCCTAACCCTGACCCTAAATCCTGATCCTGACCCCAAACCCTGACCCTAATCCCTGACCCTAAACCCTTAACCCTGACCCTTAACCCTGACCCTAAACCCTGACCCTTGGTGGGCACCGGGTCAGCCTCGTCAGAGTTCTTCCTGTAAGGGCAGAGGAGAATGGAACTCTCCTGAGTCCCACAGACCCCTAACCCTGACCCTGACCCTAAACCCTGACCCTAAACCCTGACCCTGACCCTAAACCCTTGGTGGGCACCAGGTCGGCATCGTCAGAGTTCTTCCTGTAAGGGGAGAGGAGAGGAGTCAGGGAGGGAACAGGAGAAATGGGGGAGCAGGAGGAGAATAGAATTCCTTGGATGACCCAGGGAACCCTAAGCCCTGACCCAAAGCCCTGACCCTAAGCCCTGACCCTAATCCTAAGCCCAGATCCTAACCCCTAACTCTAACCCTAAATCCTAAGCCCTGAGCCTAACCCCTAATTTTAACCCCTGACCCTAACTCCTAACCCCTGACCCTAAATCCTAACCCCTGACCCTGACCTTTGGTGGGCACCAGCTCAGCCTTGTCCGAGTGTTTCTTGGGATGCAGGAGGAAGAGGAAGTCAGAAAAGGGAGGGGAGAGAAGGAGGAATGGGAAAAATCAGGGACCAGAAGGGGAATGGAATTCCTGAGGGGCTCAGGATGACCCACAGACCCCAAACCCTGAACCCCAAACTTAAACCCTGAGCCCAAGCCCTGACCCTTCCCTGGGATCGGAGCCTGACGTCCCCTCCTGTCCCGATCCCCTTTCCTTTCTCCAGGACCAACATTCCCACATCCCCACTGCTGGAGCTCCAAACCCTTCCCTGGGATCGGAGCCTGACGTCCCCTCCTGTCCCGATGCCTCCTTTCCTTTCTCCAGGACCAACATTCCCACATCCCCACTGCTGGAGCTCCGAACCCTTCCCTGGCCGCGCTGCAGCCCCTCCAGGAGCGGGCACGGCACACAGGGACGGTGCCGAGGGAGCCCCGGGAGCAGCCCTGCAGCCCTCACCACTTCATCAGGAACATCAGCTCCCCGCTGGAGTCCGTGGCTCCGATGATCCGCTCCGGCTCGAAGCCTCGCGCGAAGCCTCGCGGTTTCTCCGACTGGGAAAAGGGGGAAAAGAGGGAGAGAATTCCATGGGTGAATTCCCAGGGTGACGTTCCCGGCTCTGGGAGGGGCAGGGAGGATCAGGCCGGGGCTCCAGGCCTGTGGGGAGGCCCCCAGGGCTCCAGGAGAGCTGGGAATGCTCAGCTGGAGAAGGGAAGGAGCCAGGGAGAGCTGGAGAGGGGCTGGGATAAGGCATGGAGGGACAGGACACGGGGAACTGGTTAAACTGGGAACGGACTGGGAAACCTGAATGGGATCAGACTGGGAACCCAGACTGGGATCAGACTGGGAAACCAAACTGGGATCAGACTGGGAAACCAAAATGGGATCAGACTGGGAAAACAGACTGGGAACGGACTGGGAAAACAGACTGGGATCAGACTGGGAAAACAGACTGGGATCAGACTGGGAAACCAAAATGGGATCAGACTGGGAAACCAAAATGGGATCAGACTGGGAAACCAAAATGGGAACAGACTGGGAACCCAGACTGGGATCAGACTGGGAACCCAAACTGGGATCAGACTGGGAACCCAAACTGGGATCAGACTGGGAAACCAAAATGGGATCAGAGTGGGAAACCAAACTGGGAACAGACTGGAAAACCAGAATGGGATCAGACTGGGAACCCAAACTGGGAAACTAAACTGGGATCAGACTGGAAAACCAGACTGGGAACAGATTGGGAACTCAAACTGGGAACAGATCCAGGGAGAGCTGGAGAGGGACTGGGATAAGGGATGGAGGGACAGGACACAGGGAACTGGTTAAACTGGGATCAGACTGGGAACCCAGACTGGGAACCCAGACTGGGAAACTCGCCAAGCCAAGCTCAGCCATCCCCTCCTTCCCCCTTCCCAAACCTCCAGCCTCCCATTCCTTGGAGAAGCCCCTTGGAAAGGCTTTTCCAGGGATTTTCCTTGGAATCCCTTTTGTCCAGGGTCCCACTGCAGCCTCACCTCCTCCTTCTTCTTCTTTGGTTTGCTCTCCTCCCCTTTGTCCTCCGTGTCGGACTCGGCCTTGCGCTTGCTGCCCTCGGATTTCTCGCTCTCGTGGGCGGTTTTCTGGGACTGCAGGAATTCCGCGATCAGGTCCGGGCAATCCAGGTTCTCCTCGGGCTCCCAGGTGTTGTCCTCGCTGCCAGCAAACACAAACCCCTCGTTTTTTCCCGTTTTTCCCCGCTTTTCCCAGCCCAGAAACCCCAGGATGCGGCACCACCGGGGTTTGGGGTGTTTGGGCTGATCCGGGTGGGAATGCTGGATCCAATCCCACATCCAACTCCCCTGGCTGGATCACGGATACTCTGGGATGTTTATCCACCTCTTCATCCCAGAGTTTTTTCCCCTCAGCTTCCACAGCTGTTCAGGGAATCAAAAATTCCCAAAAATCCATCCGGAGCTGGCTGGGAAAACTCTGGATTCAGAGCTTGGAGGAAAGGCAGGAAATTCCCTTCTCAGGAGAGAATTCCTTGGATCCCACACTGGGATTGAGGGGGGAAATCCCCCCAGGATCTGTTTCCAGGTGGCAATGGGATATTCCCACCCTGGCACTTTCCAGGATTCTCTCTCCCTCCCTGCTTGGCATGGGAAATCCTTGGGAACCCCGGGATTTTCCAGGATTTTCTCTCCCTGCCTGCTTGACATGGGAAATCCTTGGGAACACTGGGATTTTCCAGGATTTTCTCTCCCTGCCCTGCTGGAGCTCCTTCGGAGCACTGGGATTTTCCCTGGGATGGGAAACCCTTGGGAAAACTGGGATTTCTGTGAACTCCAGGGCGTTACACGAACTCAAATTCCATCAGTTGTTAATCCGGATTAATCCCAGGTCACACTCCCAGATCCCGACCTCTCCATGATTTTTTCCCTCCCTGCTCTCCCTGGGATGGGGAATCCTTGGGAACAACATGATTTTTGTGGGAACACCGGGATTTTCCACGATTTTTTCTCCCTACTCTCCCTGGGGTGAGAAATCCTTGGGAACACCGGGATTTTTGTGGGAACACCGGGATTTTCCTTGGGAACACCGGGATTTTCCAGCAATTTTCCTCCCTGCTTTCCCTGGGGTGAGAAATCCTTGGGAGCAGCATGATTTTTGTGGGAACACCAGGATTTTCCTTGGGAACACTGGCATTTTCCACGATTTCTTCTCCCTACTCTCCCTGGGGTGAGAAATCCTTGGGAATAACTGATTTTTGTGGGAACACCGGGATTTTCCATTATTTTTTCTCCCTGCTCTCCCTTTGATGGGGAATCCTTGGGAACAACATGATTTTTGTGGGAACCCCGGGATTTTCCATGATTTTCCCTCCCTGCTCTCCCTTTGATGAGAAATCCCTTGGGAACCCCGGGGTTTTTGTGGGAACCCCAGGGTTTTTGTGGGAACCCCGGGGTTTTTGTGGGAACCCCGGGGTTTTTGTGGGAACCCCAGGGTTTTTGTGGGAACCCCAGGGTTTTTGTGGGAACCCCAGGATTTTTGTGGGAACCCCAGGGTTTTTGTGGGAACCCCAGGGTTTTTGTGGGAACCCCAGGGTTTTTGTGGGAACCCCGGGGTTTTTGTGGGAACCCCGGGGTTTTTGTGGGAACCCCGGGGTTTTTGTGGGAACCCCGGGATTTTTGTGGGAACCCCGGGGTTTTTCCGGCACCGCGGGGATTTATTTCCCCCTTTTCCCAGTGTCCCCCCGGGGCAGGAGGAGCCCCCGGTCCCACCCCATCCCCGTTCCAGGGGCGGATCCGTGGGGAACGAGGACTCACTCGGAGAAGCCCTTCCACTTGAGCAGGTATTCCACCTTGCCCTTGACCACGCGCCGGTCCAGCACCTTCTCCACCACGTACTCCTCCTCCTCCTCCTCCAGCACCTCCTCCACCTTCTTCTTGTTCTGCTTTTTTCCCATTGTGCTGGCCAGCTTCTCCGCTTTCCCGGGCTGCTGCGGGGGGACACGGCGGGAATCCGGGATTGCGGGAATGCTGGGAATGCTGGGAATGCTGGGAGTGCTGGGAATGCTGGTTTGGGATGAGCCGGGCGGGGATTGGGGCCCCTTCGCAGCAGGGAATTCCCTGGATCCCACACTGGGATTGAGGGGGAATCCCGCCAGGATCTGCTTCCAGATGGGAATGGGATTTCCCACCCTGGAACACTGGGATTTTCCTTGGGAACACTGGGATTTTCCCTGGGATAGGAAATCCTTGGCAACACTGGGATTTTCCTTGGGAACATTGGGATTTTCCTTGGGAACACTGGGATTTTCCTTGGGATTTTTCCACCCATGTTCCTCTCTTCTTGCCCCGCTGGAGCTCCTTGGGAACACTGGGATTCTCCTTGGGAACACTGGGATATTCCTTGGGAACACTGGGATTTTCCTTGGGAACACTGGGCTATTCCCTGGGATAGGAAATCCTTGGCAACACTGGGATTTTCCTATCCCAGATATTCTCCCTGACCCCACTGGAGCTCCTTGGGAGCACTGGGATATTCCTTGGGAACACTGGGATATTCCCTGGGAGCACTGGGATATTCCTTGGGAGCACAGGGATATTCCCACCAAAAACAGGCGAAAAATAAAGCTGGGATCAGGGCAGGAATCCAGGTGGGAACTCCCGGAGCAATCCCAGTGGATTTTGACACAAAGATTTGGATTTCTGCCTTCCCCGCTCTTCGATTTCAGCAATTCCATGACAATTTTCTTTCCTAAAAACTGCTCCAGGTTTTTTTTGGTTTTTTTTGTTTTTTTTTTTCTCCCAGCCTTTCCCAAATTTTTCCAGCTCATTCATCCCAGAGCTGTTCAGGGAATCAAAAATTCCCGAAATTCCACCCAGCGCTGGCTGGGAATATTCTGGATTCCGAGCTGGAAAAACTCTGGATCCAGAGATGGGAAAAGCCTGGATTCTGAACGTTTTGGGGCATTTTCTGGGATCTGTTTTTTCCCAGATTCCCACAAGGAATTCCCAAGGGCTGCATTCCAAGCCCATTCCCAGGGCTTTTTGGGCATTTCCCAGCTGAATTCCGTGGATTCCAGGAGCCCGACCCGACCCTCTCCGTTCCCGGAGGAATTTTGGGATTCATCCCTCTTCCCTTCCCACACTTCCAGCCTCGTTCACAGCAGATCCCAGAGTTATCCCGCCAGAATCCCAATCCCGGGACCCCTCAGTTTTATGGGAAGCTGCTCCCAAACCCATCCCCGGCATCCCCCCCATCCCCATTCCAGGGAGAATCCCCCCGCAGGATTCCCAGGATAACCGCGATCCCAAATCCGCTTTTTCCTGGGGAAAGCTTTCCCAGCTCCTTCTCCAGGCACGCGAATCCCGCCGGGATCCCACAAACCTTTCCCGGCTCCCAAAATCCCGGCAGGTTTCCCCCAGGGCAGCTCCTCCTCCCCTCCCCGCACATTCCCGACCCCAGCTCCGCCCCGAATTCCTGAATTCCCTTTCCGAGCCCGGATTCCCGGGATTTTTCCCGTTTCCCGCCAAAAGCTGTCGCTTGTCCCTCCCCGGTCCCGCTTCCCATCCAGACCCCTTCCCCTCACAACGCGGGGTGTTTGCAGCCCCGTCCCCCAAAATCCCAGTTTTTCCCCTCGCAAATCCCCTTTTCCTCCACCAATCCCAGTTTTACCCCTCGCAAATCCCCTTTTCCTCCACAATTCCCACTTTTTTCCCCTCACAAATCAAAACCCATCACTGACCCCTTCCCTATCCCCCAGAGTCCATCCCTGCACTGATCCCCAAATTCCTCCTTAAACCCCTCTCCATCACCCCAAAATCTGTCCCTACACTGATCCCAGCCCTAAAACCCTCCCCTACACCGATCCCAGCCCCAAATTTATTCCTACACTGACTCCATCCCCGAATCCATCCCTACACTGACCCCAGCCCCAAATCCCCTCTCCATCACCCCGAATCCATCCCTACACTGACCCCATCACCCCAAAATCCCTCCCTACAGACCCCAGCGCCAAATTTATTCCTAATTACCCCAGATCCATCCCTACACTGACTCCATCCCCAAACCCCTAAATCCATCACCCCCAAATCTCTCCCTACACTGACCCCAGCCCCAAATCCATCCCTGCACTGCCTCCATCACCCCAAAACCGGTCCCTACACCGACCCCAGCCCCAAGCCCCCTCCCCAAACCCCCTTACTGACCCCAGCCCCAAATCCCTAAATCCATCACCCCAAAACCGGTCCCTACACCGACCCCAGCCCCAAGCCCCCTCCCCGAGCCCCTCACTGACCCCATCCCCAAATCCCTAAATCCATCACCCCAAAATCGGTCCCTACACCGACCCCAGCCCCACGCCCCCTCCCCGAGCCCCTCACTGACCCCATCCCCTCTCCCCTCTCCGCCCCCAACCCCCCCCCACTCTCCTCCCCCCCCCCAGCCCCCCTTTCCCCCCTCCCCCCTCCTCCCCTCCCCCCAGGGCCGCCCCGCCCCCCCTCACCCCTCTCACCACCGACCCCCCCACGCCGCCAGTGGCCGCCGGGCCCCCCCCGCGGCCGGTGCCGGTTCCCCGCTGACCTTGCACAGCCCCGCCGCCGGTGTCCGAGGGAAGGGGCGCGGGGAGCGCGCACGGGGGTCGGGGGAGGCCCGGGCCTGGCCGCGCTCCGTCCGCCGCCCTGAACAAAAGAGCCCGGCCAGCGCCGCTGCCCGCCGCGCGCACCGCGCCTGCGCCGCGCCCGCGCGGGGCACGCCGGGAGCTGTAGTCCGCGCCGCCGCCGAGCCGCAGTGCGTTCCGTTGTGGGGCGCGAGGTGTGATGGGAGGTGTAGTCCGCGGAGAGCGGCGGCGCTGCGTGCGCGCGAGGCGGGATGGGCGGTGTAGTCCGGGATGGTCAGGCCTCTCCGTTCTGCCCGTTGTTAATAAAATTAGAGTCATTAACGAGGAGAAAGTCTTTGAGTTCAAGCCGTGACTCAAAAGCGCCTTTGTCCTTCAGGTCAGAGCCCCGAGTGCCACTTCCAGTGGGCTGTGCCCAACCTGTGCCAGCGCCCAGGGAAGGTCCTGTTTATGGGTTTCATAAATAATCTTATTTAGGGAATCTTGGAATCGCTCAGGCTGGAAAAGCCCTCTGAGATCGCCAAGTCCAACCATTCCTCTGGGGATGGGGACTCCAGCACCGCCCTGGGCAGCTGTGCCAGTGAGGTATCCCCATTTCCACGGAGAAATTCCTGCTGATGCCCAGCCCGAGGCTGTTCCCTTTCCTCCTGTCCTGTCCCCGGGAAGCAGAGCCTGACCACCACGGCTGCCCCATCTGTCAGGGACTTGTGAAGAGCCAGAAGGTCCCTCCTGATCCCTCTTTTCTCCAGGATAAACATTCTCAGCTCCCTCAGGTGCTCCAGCCCTTCCATATCCCTCCTTGTGCCAGGGCAGGGGCGGCGCCCGCCACCACAGGAGGGCCCGGACTACAATTCCCAGCATGCCCCGCACCGGAAGTTCCGGCACCGCCCGCGCTATAAAAGCCCGCGCGGGCCGCCGCCGCTTAAAGGGGCCGCGGGCTGTGCGAGGTGAGGGGGCCCTGAGGGGTGGGCGCGGATTTGTGGGGGGCTCCCGGTGTCCCCAAACCCCCGGGAGGAGGAGGCGGCGGCGGCGCTGGGATGAGCTCACCCCCGTTCCGCGGCCTCTCCCGGCGGGGCCGGCCCGGGGCTGGGTCCGGCTCGGGGCTCGGCTCCGATCCCGTCCCGAGAATTCCCAAACAGCCTCGGCAGTTCCCGCCGCGGCGTTTTCCAGCCGGCCTGGGAGAGGAATAAATGGGGCTCATTCCCGTTTTCCCGGCTTTTCCCCGGGTTTGGGGGCTCGTGGCGGTCCCCGGTCCGCGGCCTCTCCCGGCCTGGGCCGGGCCCGGCTCCGGTCCCTGTCCCGAGGAATCTTCTCCTTCCCTGGAAAGGCGAAACAGCCCCGGGAGTTCCCCCTGCGGTGTTTTCCAAGCGTGGGAAAGGAATAATCGGGGTTCATTCCCGTTTTTCCGGCTTTTCCCGGGGTTTTGGGGCTCGCTGTGGTGCGGGGCATTGGGGTGGGATGAGGAATCCTCTCCTTCCCTGGAAGGCAAAAGATCCTGAAAAAAGATCCTGAAAAAAAAAACCACTTCCAATGTTTTAGTGTGTCCAAGGAAAATAGGGAATAAATGGGGTTAATGAAGATCCTCAGGAACTCACCCACTGCAGGGAAAATCAGGAATAACTGGGGTTCATTCCCGTTTTTCTGGCTCTGGATGGGAATGAGGATTCTTGCTGTTCCGGAGGGTTGGGAAAGGTTTTCGGGGGTGGATCAGGATAAAAGATAAGGAGCCCGCGATAACAATGAGCACTTTCCCTGGCAGGCATTTCCCTGGAAATGAGGAATTTCCCTGGAATTCTCTCCTTGAACCCCAATCCCGGGCAGGTGAGAGGCAGCAGAGCCTTCGGAAAATCCCGAATTTGAGGAAAACGACCCCAAACTGAGAATCCCAGAGCACCTTCAATTGAGGCTTTCCCCAAATTCCAGGGATTTCCATTCTTCCCAAAAACTGCAGTATCCCGGAATTCTGGGGGCTGCAGGATCTGTGGAAAACCCGCAGAAAGGATTTCTCTAAATCCCCTTTTTTTTTTCCTTTCCCAGATGTTTCCCGCTGGGCTCTGGCTCTAGGATGTTGGAGAACCGAGAGGAAGTGAGGAGCGGTCCTGGTTTATCCCCCAGATCCCGGAACTGGGGCGAGCGGAATTCTTGGGAATTCCATCCCTGTGGACAATTCCTGGGAGAACGTGGGGCTGAGTCCCACGGGGCGGCTGGGAGTGGGAATGTCTGGAAAAGCGGGGATGGGGATGGGGATGCCTGGAGGTGTTTGTGCCATTCCCAGGAAACGGGAAAAGCAGCGATGGGGGGGATCCCGGTTCTTTTGGGCCCCTGATCCCATTTCTGGGAAGCTGGGAAGGCAGGAATGGGAATGTCTGGGAATGTCTGGGGGTGTCTGTGCCGTTCCTGGGAAGCTGGAACAGCAAGGACGGGCTGGATCCCCGTTCCCAGTCCCAGTCCAGGACAGCAGGGTGGGGATGGTCCCTGAGCCCGGTCCCGGCCTCCCGCAGGAGCTGACCACGGTGCGGGTGCAGGACCCGCGCGTGCAGAACGAGGGCTCCTGGAATTCCTACGTGGATTACAAGATCTTCCTGCACGTGAGCTGGGAACGGGGCACACGCGGGAGGGTGGGCTCGGGATGAGCCCCGGGACGGGCTCTGGGCCGGGATTGTCCCCAGGAGAATGGAGGGGATGGGAATCCTCGGGATCAGGGGGATCCTGCAGGGACTGAGATCCTGGTCCTTGATCCCACGGGGAGTTCCCATGGAGAATTCCCATCCTGGATCCTCTGTCCAGGCCAGATCCAGCCCCTTGAGCCCATGGGTAATTCCCAGAGATCAATCCCAGGCATCGTTCCCGTCCTGGATCCCTCCTGGGGACCATTCCCAGGGATTCCTCCCAGGGATTCCTCCCAGGGTCATTCCCGGGGATCTCTCCTGGGGATCCCTCTTGGGGATCATTCCAGGGATCATTCCAGGGATCACTCACAGGGATCACTCACAGGGATCCTCAGGGACCACTCCCAGTGATCCTTCAGGGATCCCTCCCGGGGGTGATTACCATTCATCCCTGAGGGATCCCTGAGGATCCCATCCATGATCCCTGAGGATCCCACCCATGATCCCTGAGGATCCCACCCATGATCCCGGTGCTCCCAGACCAACAGCCGGGCCTTCACCGCCAAGACCTCGTGCGTGCGGCGCCGCTACCGGGAGTTCGTGTGGCTGCGGCGGCAGCTCCAGCGCAACGCCGGCCTGGTGTAAGGGCTGGGCTCCCGGGATCCCCCCCAAACTGACGGCACCTGGGGTCCCCACGGCGCCCAGACCAAAGCTCCACCCCAACTTTTCCAGGCCGGTGCCGGAGCTGCCGGGAAAATCCGCGTTTTTCGTGGGGAGCACGGATGAGTTCATCGAGAGGCGCCGGCAGGGGCTGCAGCACTTCCTGGAGAGGTGGGCAGGGGTTGGGGGTTGGGGTTGGTTGGGGTTTGGGAGGGTCTGGGATTTGGGGTCTGGGATATTTGGGGTTTGGGATGGTTTAGGATTTGGGATGGTTTGGGATTTGGGGCTTGGGGGATTTGGAGTTTGAGATATTTGGCGTTATTTGGTATTTGGGATATTTGGGGTTTGGAGTTTGGGATTATTTGGTATTTGGGGTTATTTGGAGTTCAGGGGATGGGATTTGGGGCTCGGGATTTGGGGAGGGTGCAGTGCCCCGGGGTGGCCAGGAGGTGGCAGCAGGGAGGGCTGGGTCACCCTCGTGTCCCACTCCTGTCCCACTCCTGTCCCTGCTGTGCCACTCCTGTGCCACTCCTGTCCCTGCTGTCCTGCTGTCCCTCCTGTCCCACTCCTGTCCCACTCCTGTCCCACTCCTGTCCCTCCTGTGCCACTCCTGTCCCTCCTGTCCCACTCCTGTCCCACTCCTGTCCCTTCTGTCCCACTCCTGTCCCACTCCTGTCCCTCCTGTGCCACTCCTGTCCCACTCCTGTCCCACTCCTGTCCCTCCTGTCCCTGCTGTCCCACTCCTGTCCCTCCTGTCCCTGCTGTCCCACTCCTGTCCCACTCCTGTCCCTCCTGTCCCTGCTGTCCCTGCTGTCCCACTCCTGTCCCTGCTGTCCCACTCCTGTCCCACTCCTGTCCCTCCTGTGCCACTCCTGTCCCACTCCTGTCCCTGCTGTCCCCCTGCTCTCCCCCTGGTGTTCCTGCTGTCCCTGTGGTGTCCCTGCTGTCCTTCCTGCCTGTGTGCCCAGGGTGGGAGGTGCCAGCAGAGGGGCCAGCAGCGGTGCCGTGTCCCTGTGTCCCTGCGGGTGCCAGCAGCGGCGCCGTGTCCCTGTGTGCCCGGGGTGGCAGCAGGTGCCAGCAGTGGTGCCGTGTCCCTGCGGGTGCCAGCAGCGGTGCCGTGTCCCTGTGTCCCTGCGGGTGCCAGCCGCGGTGACGTGTCCCTGTGTGCCCGGGGTGCCAGCAGCGGTGCCGTGTCCCTGTGTCCCTGCGGGTGCCAGCAGCGGTGCCGTGTCCCTGCGGGTGCCAGCAGCGGTGCCATGTCCCTGTGGGTGCCAGCAGTGGTGCCGTGTCCCTGTGTGCCCGGGGTGCCAGCAGCGGTGCCGTGTCCCTGTGTCCCTGCGGGTGCCAGCAGCGGTGCCGTGTCCCTGCGGGTGCCAGCAGCGGTGACGTGTCCCTGTGCTGTGCCTGTCCCCAGGGTGCTGCAGAGCGCGGTGCTGCTCTCCGACAGCCGCCTGCACCTGTTCCTGCAGAGCCAGCTGCCCGTGCCCGCCATCGAGGCCTGCGTGCAGGGCCGGGGCCCGCACTCGGTCACCGAGGCCATCCTGCGCTACGCCATGGCCGGGCCTGCCTGGGGACAGCGCGGGGACGGCGGCGGCGCGGGGCTGCCCGGGCCCGGGTGAGGGCAGGGGCAGCGGGGCAGGGGCTGGGCTGGGCAACGGAGCAGGGGGAGCAGCCCGGGACAGCTCCAGGACCTCCCCGTGGATCCCAGGGCATTCCCAGCTCCTCCCCGTGGATCCCAGGGCATTCCCAGCTCCTCTGGATCCCAGGGCATTCCCAGCTCCTCTGGATCCCGGGGCATTCCCAGCTCCTCTGGATCCCGGGGCATTCCCAGCTCCTCCCCGTGGATCCCAGGGCATTCCCAGCTCCTCCCCGTGGATCCCAGGGCATTCCCAGCTCCTCCCCATGGATCCCAGAGCATTCCCAGCTCCTCCCCGTGGATCCCGGGGCATTCCCAGCTCCTCTGGATCCCAGGGCATTCCCAGCTCCTCCCCGTGGATCCCAGGGCATTCCCAGCTCCTCCCCATGGATCCCAGAGCATTCCCAGCTCCTCCCTGTGGATCCCGGGGCAGAGGAGCCCAGGCGGGGGAGCTGGAGTGTCCCTGAGGTGGGAACATCCATGGACCATCCCTGCCCCTTTTCCAGCTGGGATGGAGCTGCCTGGGTGGGGCCGTGCCCGGGAATTCCCGACATTCCCTGGGTCATTCCCTTTTCCTGCTCTGTTTTCCAGCTGTGCCAGCCTGGGGAGCACCCAGGGCTGCCTGGAGAGCTTCCCCTACTGGGGTGACCTGGGCATGGACGAGGCACGGCCGGAGAGCCCCGAGCGTCCGGCCGGACACGGAGTGACCCCTCTGGACAGCCCTGAGTGTCCGGCTGGACATGGAGTGACCCCTCTGGACAGCCCCGAGCGTCCGGCTGGACATGGAGTGACCGCCCTGGACACCCCCGAGGGTCCGGCTGGACATGGAGTGACCCCTAAGGAGAGCCTGGAATTCCTGGAATTCCCAGCTGGACACTGAGTGACCGCTCTGGACACCCCCAGGCCCCGCAGGCCTCGCTGGGAGAGGGATCAGCGCCACTGGGGTGGCCGGGCTGGATGCACTGGGAGCACTGGGAGCACTGGGAATGCGGCCCCAGCCGGGGCCGAGCTCTTCCCCAGCACATTCCTGATATTCCCGATATTCCCTGATGTTCCCAGCAGTGTTTTCCTCACTCTGCTCCTGCTCAGATCCCTCTGGAATTCCCAAACTGGGACAGTCTGAGCCTGGCATCCCGCCGGGAAGAGCGAGGGATGGGGCTGGAATTTGTGTCCCCTTCCCTCTCGGCTGCTCCAGGGATTTTTGGGAAAGCGGGAGCAGCCCGCGGGTGGTTTTGGTGTCTTCCCCTCCCTCAGCACTTGGTGTGGGCAGGAAATAAAAATAAATAAAAATTAAAATAAATGAATAAAACTCAAACTGGAAGTGGAGGAGATTTTCCGGGTTCTGCCGGGCTCGGGGGTGGGAGAAGCGCCGGGAATTTCGGGATTTGGGAATTCCCCACCCCGGGCGGGGCTTTTGGGGAGGTTTTGGGGAGGTTTTGGGGAGGTTTTGGCTCCGGGAATGTTGGGAATCCCTTGGGGGCAGCGGGAATGGCAGGAGGAGTTGGGGACCCCGAGTGCGGCTGTGATTGGCTGGGCCCCTCTTGAATATTCATTAAAAAATCGTTAATATTCATGAGCCTGTCGCTGCCGTGGCCTGGATGTGCCCGGGATGGGATCGGAATCCAGGGATCCACCCAGATCCTATGGATCCGCTCCGATCCCAGGGATCCATTCTGAACCCAGGGATCCGCTCCAGAGGGATCGGAGCCGAATTCCAGAGGGATCCGAGCCCCGTTTGGGAACTCCGGAGGGATTGGGGCCGGCAGGGCCCGGCCACCATCTGTGAGGGAGGGGAGGGAGACCAGGAAAAGCCAGGAAAAAAACCAGGAAAAAACCAGGAAAAGCAGGAAAAACAGGAAAAAACCAGGAAAAGCAGGAAAAAAACCAGGAAAAAACCAGGAAAAGCCAGGAAAAAACCAGGAAAAGCAGGAGGAGGAGGAGGCACTGGATTCACCCTCACTGCAAAGGGGCCATTGGAGAGGAAAAAGGGATTTATTGAGGGGAAACACCTGGGTTTGGGATAGGGGAACACCTGGGTTTGGGATCTCCAGGGCATTTGGGATTGACCCAGGAAAAGTGGGATAACGGGAGCGGGAGATCTCCAGGGGATTTGGGATTTTTGGGAACACCGGGGTGCGTGCCTCAGTTTCCCCACGGAACGGCTCCAGGAGGGATTTTTGGGATAATTCTGCTCGATGCCAGCGCTGGGTCCTCTGTGGGTGGCTCCGCTGCGGGAATCCCGTGGGATTTGTGGGATTTGTGGGATTTGTGGGATTTGTGGGATATTTGGGGCCCAGGGAATGCCCTGGGCTGCGCTGGCGTTGTCCCCACGCCGCCGTTCCCGGCCCCACCTGTTCCAGGGAAAAGGGGGGATGGAGACGAGGACACCACGGGCACCCGGGCATGGATCCGGGACCCCAAACCCAAATACCAAACCCTGCAGCCCAAACCCCAAACCCCAAACCCGCAGCCCAAACCCCAAACCTGACCGCAAACACAAAACCTGACTCTGAACACCCAACCCCAAACCACGCACCCCAAATCCGACCCCAGACCCCAAATCCCAAACCTGACCCCAAACCCCAAATCCCAACCATGGCCCCAAACCCTGCACCCCAAACCTGACCCCAAACCCCAAATCCTGAACCCCCAACCCCACTCCCCAAATCCCAAACCCCAAAACATGACCCCAAACCCCAAACCTGACCCCAAACCCCGAATCCCAAACGTGACCCCAAATCCTGAACCCCCAACCCCATTCCGCAAATCTCAAACCCAAAACCTGAACCCTCACCCCAATCCTGACCCCTGACCCCAAATCCCAAACCTGACCCCAAACCCCGAATCCCAAACGTGACCCCAAACCCCAAATCCTGAACCCCCAACCCCACTCCCCAAATCCCGCACCCCAAACCTGACCCCAGGGCTGACCTCAGGGCTGACCCCTGACCCCGCAGGTGACCCCGCACCCCAAACCTGACCCCTGACCCCAGGGCTGACCCCTGACCCCGCAGGTGACCCCGCACCCTCACCTGTCCCGGTCACGGCTCCAGGTCGAAGGCGGGCGCCAGGAATTCCCTCGGGACGATCCCGATGTCCCGGCCGAGCTCCCCCACCCACCACCCGTGCCCGGGGTACTCCTGTGGGGCCGGCACCAGGGTCAGGCCCTTCCTTTGGGCTCTGACCCCAAATCCCACAAAAATACCCCCCAAATCCCACCAAAAAATTATCAAAATCCCACAAAAAAAAAAACCCAAATCCCACAGAAATACCCCCCAAATCCTACAAAAAATTATCAAAATCCCACAAAAAATACCCCAAATCCCACAAAAATGCCCCCCCCAAATCCTACAAAAAATTATCAAAATCCCACAAAAAAAAACCCCAAATCCCACAAAAAAACCCCCAAATCCCACAAAAATAACCCCCAAATCCTAAAAAAATACCCCACATCCCACAAAAAAACCCCAAATCCTACAAAAAATACTCCAAATCCCACAGAAATACCCCAAATCCCACAAAAAAATTATCAAAATCCCACAAAAAATACCCCAAATCCTACCAAAAAACCCCCCAAATCCCACAAAAAATACTCCAGATCCCACAGAAATACCCCAAATCCTGCAAAAATGTCCTAAACGCCACAAAAGTACCCCAAATCCCACAAAACTACCCCAAATCCCCTGGGTCATGGTTTGGGGTTTGCGCCAGGAGGGGTAAAAACCCCAAATTTAATCCTAAAATCGAAATTTATCCCAACAGCCCCTAAAGCAGACTGAGCTGTGTCTCAGACGCTCCGCGGTCCCAGGTTCAAAACAGTCCCAATTGTAAACCAATTTTAACCAATTTTAACCAATTTTAACCAATTTTAACCAATTTTAACCAATTTTAACCAATTTTAAACCAATTTTAAACCAGTTTTTACCAATATTGAACCAATTTTAATCCTTCTCTGCTGAATCTCGGTATAAATCTCAGGACAAACCTGGGCCTAAATCCCGGGATTTTCCAGCATCCGAGGGGATGGAAAAAACCCCAAATTTATCCCTAAACCCCGAATTTATCCCTAAAATCCGAATTTATCCCTAAACCCCGAATTTATCCCCAAACCCCGCAGGCTGGGCCGTTCCACAATCCCAAACCCGATTTTAACACCCGATTCCTTCCCTGTTGGATCTTGGGCTAAGCCTGGGCCCAAATCCAGCCCAAATTTCCCAAAATCCCGGGATTTTCCAGCATCCGAGGGGATGGAAAAAACCCCGAATTCATCCCTAAAATCCGAATTCATCCCTAAAATCCGAATTTATCCCTAAAATCCGAATTTATCCCTAAAGTCCAAATTTATCCCCAAACCCTGCAGGCTGGGCCGTTCTGCAATCCCAATCCTGATTTTAAAACCCAATTCCTTCTCTGCTGAATCTCAGGCTAAACCTGGGCCTAAATCCAGCCCAAATTTCCCGAAATCCCGGGATTTTCCAGCATCCGAGGGGATGGAAAAAACCCCGAATTTATCCCTAAAGTCCGAATTTATCCCCAAACCCCGAATTTATCCCCAAACCCCGCAGGCTGGGCTATTCTGCAATCCCAATCCCGATTTTAAAACTCCATTCCTTCCCTGTTGGACCTCGGGCTAAGCCTGGGCCCAAATCCAGCCTGAATTTCCCGAAATCCTGGGATTTTCCAGCATCCGAGGGGATGGAAAAAACCCCAGATTCATCCCTAAACCCCAAATTTATCCCTAAAATCCGAATTTATCCCTAAAATCCGAATTTATCCCCCAACCCCGCAGGCTGGGCCGTTCCGCAATCCCAATCCCGATTTTAACGCCCAATTCCTTCCCTGCCGGACCTCGGGCTCAGCCTGGGCCCAAATCCAGCCCCAATTTCCCCAATCCCGGGATTTCGGGGGCGCGCGGCCCCGACCGCGCCAGCCCAGCTGCGATTTCCCCCGCGCGGCGCAGGAGGAATTAAAAGCGCATTAAAAAGCGGCGGCAGCGGCGCTCGCTCCTCGGCTGGCGCTGCCAAATTGCCCCGCGCCGCCTGGCGCAGATGTTCGTTAATTATGCTAATTTTTATTAAATCATTAACGCCGAGCCCCGGCTCGGCGGAGGAGGCGCCTGAACCCTGCTCCGCTCCTGCCCGCTGGAATTCCGGGTTTGGGGGGAGCAGGAGGAGGAGGATGATGATGGTGGGGTTTTGCTGGAGTTTGGTTAATTAGGGCTTAATGAAGGCTCTGCTGCGCTGGGCGGGGGGGGAATTTTGGGGGGTTTTATGGGAATTTTGGGGGGTTTTATAGGAATTTTGGGGGGTGTTATGGGAATATTTGGGGGGTTTTTTGGGAATTTTGGGGGGGTTTTATGGGAATTTTGGGAGGGTTTTATGGGAATATTGGGGGCTTTTTTGGGAATTTTGGGGGGTTTTATGGGAATTTTGGGGGGTTTTTATGGGAATTTTGGGGGATTTTATGGGAATTTTGGGGGGTTTTATGGGAATTTGGGGGGATTTTATGGGAATTTGGGGGGTTTCATGGGAAGGATTGGAAAGGAGCGGATGAGTGGGAAAAGGGATGCCGGGAGTGGTGTGGGGGACACTGGGAGCACTGGGAACAGCTGGGAAGTGGAGCAGCGTCCTCCCCATTCCCGGGAATCCGCGGGAATCGGGAAATTGGGAATCTGGCGCCATTGCGAAGCTGGGAGTGGATTCGGGGTCGCTGGAATTCCTGGGAATTGGATTTGGGGTGGCTGGGAATGGGATTTGAGGTCAGCCGGACTCTGTCCTCCCCATCCCAGGAATCCCCAGGAAACGGGGAATCCCATCCCACCGAGACCGGTCCCATCCCAACGGGGTCCACGTGTCCCATCCCAACAGGATCCATCAGATCCCACCAGGATCCACGTATCCCATTGGGATCTGTCCCATCCCATTGGGGTCTCCATGTCCCATCCCAACCCGCCAGAGCCCACACGTCCCAAAGATCCAGGATTTGTCCAATTGACCATTCCCCATAAAAACACCAAATCACAGCCCCAGCATTTACCCCACCCTGCCCGAGGGACCCCGGGGTGACACCGGGGTGATACCGGGGTGATACAGGGGTGACACTGTGGTGACACTGGGGTGACACCGGGGTAACACTGGGGTGACATCAGGGTGACACTGGGGTGACACTGTGGTGACACTGGGGTGATACTGGGGTGACACTGGGGTGAGACCGGGGTGACCCTGGGGTGACCCTGGGGTGACACTGGGGTAACACTGGGGTGACCCTGGGGTGACCCTGGGGTGACCCTGGGGTGACACTGGGGTGACACTGAGGCGACACTGGGGTGACCCTGGGGTGACATCAGGGTGACACTGGGGTGACACTAGGGGGACACGGGGGTAACACCGGGGTGACACCGGGGTGACACTGGGGTGACACCGGGCCCGGCTCCGTCCCGGTTCCCGGCCGAGGCCCGGCGAGCGCGGCGCCGCTCGTCGCCGCTCGTTCCCGCTCGTTCCCGCTCGTTCCCGCTCGTTCCCGCTCGTTCCCGCTCGTTCCCGCTCGTTCCCGCTCGTTGCCGCTCGTTCCCGCTCGTTCCCGCTCGTTCCCGCTCGTTGCCGCTCGTTCCCGCTCGTTCCCGCTCGTTCCCGCTCGTTCCCGCTCGTTCTCGCTCGTTCTCGCTCGTTCCCGCTCGTCGCCGCTCGTTCCCGCCCGTTCCCGCTCGTTCCCGCTCGTTCCCGCTCGTTCCCGCCCGTTCCCGCCCGTTCCCGCCCGTTCCCGCTCGTTCCCGCTCGTTCCCGAGCGCGGCCGGAGCCCGAGGCGGGCTCGGCTGGGGCCGCCGCTCCGCGCTCGCTTCACCGGCCGGGCCCATCTGCGCCGCGCGCTGCCGCCCCGAGAGGCGCCGCCGCAGCTCCGCATCGCCGCTAATGCGCTCCTAAATCACCTCCCCCGCGCGCTTCGAGGGCCATTGCCGCCGCCGCCGCCGCCGCCGCCGGTTCATCTGGAGTGCACGGCGGAACGGGGGGCGCGGCGAGGGCACGGCCAGGGCAGGGCCGCGGTTCCGCCGGGACTCCCGGGGAAAAGGAAAAAAATCGAAATAAAAATCTGCGGGGAGGGGCTGGGAGGGTTTGGGGGCGCAGGGATGTTTGGGTTTGGGGGTTCCGGGGGTGCGGGGATGGGGGGGATGCTCGAGGTTCAGGAGTTTTTGGGGTTCAGGGGGATCCAGGGGTGCGGGGATGAGCAGGGATTGAGGGATGCTCGGGATTCAGGAGTTTTGGGGTTCAGGAGGATCCAGGGGTGCAGAAATGTCGGGTTCGGGGGTGCAGGGATTGAGGGATGCTCGGGATTCAGGAATTTTGGGGGTCCAGGAGGATCCCGGGGGTGCAGGAATGTCGGGTTCGGGGGTTCGGCGGTGCAGGAACTGCAGGGATGCTCAGGACCCTGAAGCATTCGGTGTCCGGGAGGATTTGGGGGTACAGGGAGGGTTTGGGGGTGCAGGGATGAGCAGAGAGCAAGGGGATAGGCGGGACCCAAGGGATTTGGAGGTTCAGGAATGCAGGGATTGGGGGAAAAGCGCAGGAATTGGGGGGAAAAGCGCAGGAATTGGGGGGTTCACATCTCCACGATTACCTGGGGGATGAACTCGGGGGTTTGGAGTTTCAGGGGTGCAGGAACTGGGGAGAAATACACCAGAAATGGGGGGCGGGAATGTGCCAGAATCGAGGGTTCGCATCTCCAGGAGAACTCGGGGGTTTGGAGTTTCAGGGATTGCAGGAACGGGGGTGAAACGCGCCGGGATCGGGGTGAAATGTGCCGGAATCGGGGTGAAATGTGCCGGGATCGGGGTGAAGCCCCCCAGAATCGGGTTCAAGCACCCCAGAACGGTGTGCAGCCCCCCATAACCGGTGTGAAACACTCTAGAGTCGGGGTGAAGCCCCCCATAACCGGTGTGCAGCCCCCCATAACCGGGTTCGAACACCCCATAACCGGTGTGCAGCCCCCCATAACCGGGTCCAAGCCCCCCATAACCGGGTCCAAGCCCCCCATAACCGGGTTCGAGCCCCCCATAACCGGGTTCAAACACCCCATAACCGGGTTCAAACACCCCATAACCGGTGTGCAGCCCCCCATAACCGGGTTCGAACACCCCATAACCGGTGTGCAGCCCCCCATAACCGGTGTGCAGCCCCCATAACCGGTGTGCAGCCCCCCATAACCGGTGTGCAGCCCCCCATAACCGGGTCCAAGCCCCCCATAACCGGTGTGCAGCCCCCATAACCGGCCTCGAGCCCCCAGCACGGGCGCTCCCCGCTCTCCGGCGGTGCCGGCGCCGGGCCCGGGGCTCCGCAGCGCGGCCGGGGCAGCGCTCGGGCTCTGCCGCATCCCCGGCGTTGCCGCGGCAACCGGAGCGGCCCCGCCGCCGCCGCTGCCCCCGGGGCCGCTCCCGCGGCTCCACCTGCGCCCCGCGGCCCCCGGCGGGGTCAGCGCGGGGTCGGCAGAATTAATGAAGGCGGGCGCTAATGAGGTGTCGGCGGCTGTTGATGCTCTCCGTGTGTCGGGGGCACTCGCGTTTCCAGAGCTCATTATGGGCTGCAATTAGGCTGCGGCACCGCCAGATATTGAGCTCCGCTTTTTGGGGGTTTTTTTCCTTTTTTTTTTTTTTTATCTTTTTTTTTTTTTTTTCTCCTTCCACCCTTAAATTAGCATTTTAATAACGCCGCTGCCGAGCGGGGAGAACAACACCGAAATTGGCCGTTTTTCACGGGGAAAAACTTCCCGGCTCGAGTTAATGGCAGAGTTGTGAGGGAGAGAGGGGAAAAAAAAAAATAAAAAATAAAAATGAACCTTTCCCGCCTATCCCAGCGGGAAGGGGAAAAAAAAGGGGGAAAAAAATGAAATGAAATGAAATAAAAAAGCGGGAGCGATTTTTATTTGGTTTATCGCACGCTCCGGCTCCGGAATTCGCTCCGAGGCCGATGATTTTCGGCTTTTTCGGCTTTGAAGCCGCGCCGCGATGCAGAGGAGCGGGCGGAGGAGTCGGGGCCGCCGCGGGCGGGTTTGGGGCCGTTCCACCCGCCCCGAACCCCAAATCCCAAATCCCCGGGGAAGGCAGCGGGGTGCGGATCTGGGAGCAGCAAGCGCCGGTTCCGGGATGGGTCCGAAACAAAATCGGATCCAAAACCCGATCAAAAATCAGATCCAAAATGCGATTCGAAAAATCAGAGTAAAAATCCCATTTAAAAAAATCCGATCAGAAATCCCATTAAAATCCCATTAAAATCCCATCAAAAATCGCTTTCCAGACAAAACCCCGGGGTCGCTTCCCCCTCCAAGAGTCATCGGGATTGTTCCCCGAGATTCCCTGGATTTGGGGCAGGGAAAGGGGATTTGGGGACAAGGCGGGGAGGGCGATTGGGAAAGGGGACACGGACACGTCGCAGCTTTAGGGGGAATTGGCAGAACCGCCCCTTTTCTTCCTGGATTTTCAACCCAGTCCCGATCCCGATCCCGATCCCGATCCCGATCCCGATCCCAATCCCGATCCCGATCCCGATCCCAACCGCTTCCTTTTCCAGCAGAATTCCCGATCCCGGTTATTTGGTGATCCCAAATCCCCTGGGATTGGGAATTTTGGGATGTGGGGAAAAGGGGAGGGACCCTGGGGACGGAGCTGGGAGAGGGGCCTGGACTGGGAGAACTGGGAGAACTGGGAATGGGGGAACTGGGAGAACTGGGAATGGGGAACTGGGAGAACTGGGAGAACTGGGAATGGGGGAACTGGGAGAACTGGGAATGGCGGAACTGGGAGAACTGGGAATGGGGAGAGCTGGGAGAACTGGGAGAACTGGGAATGGGGAGAGATGGGAGAGCTGGGAATGGGGAACTGGGAGAACTGGGAATGGGGGAACTGGGAATGGCAGAACTGGGAGAACTGGGAATGGCGGAACTGGGAGAACTGGGAATGGGGAACTGGGAGAACTGGGAATGGCGGAACTGGGAGAACTGGGAATGGGAGAACTGGGAGAACTGGGAATCTCATTTGGGAATCCCATCCTTGCCCCCGATCCCTGAATTCCCTGCTCCCGGAATCCCTCGGGATCAATTCCCGGGGTTTTCGTTCAATCCCGCATTTACTGGGGGCAATTCCCAGGAATTCCAGCCATTTTAGGGATCCCGAATTCCCTTTTCCCCTTCCATAAAACCGGGATTTTCCCTCCTTTTCAGTTGGAAAAGGGAATTTTAAAAAACTCGGGAATAAAAGGGCAGAGCCAGCGGGATCAGGGGGATTTGGAGCTGGGAAATTCCCAATTTCCCCCCAAATCCAGGCTCCCCCCCATCCCGGATTTCCCACCACTCCTTTTTTGGTTTGTTTTGGGTTTTTTGGTTTGCTTTTTGTGGGATCGTTTTAAACTCGGGATTTGTTTGGGATCTGCGGGAAGGGCTCGGGAATTCCGGGAATTCCACGGATTCCAGAGGGAACCGGAGCCCGGGGATGTCGGGAATGCGCAGAATTCCCGCCGGGATTTGGGGCCAGCCCCGGGAAAAGGAGCCCTGGGATGCTCTGGGATGTTGTTCTGGGATTTCTGGGATGTTCTGGGATTGTTTTTTCCCCCCGCAGTTTCTGCGTTTCTCCCGTGGTTTTCCATGGAAAAATTCCCGAATCTGCCGGCAGGGGTGGGTGCGGACGGAACGGAATGGAGGCGGAACGGAGAATGCAAAATAGAAAACAGAAAGCAGAAAGTGTAAAAATTACAATATAATATCTGAAATTTAAAAATTTTTAAAATATAAAAAGTATAAAGTATAAAACGGAAAATATAAAATATAAAAAAAATATATAAAATGTAAGAAAAGAGTAAAATATAACATATAAAATGTAACATATAAAGTATAAAATATAAAAATATTTGAAAAGAAAATATAAGCTATAAAACATAAAAAATAAAAAATATTTTAAAAATGTAAAATATAAAAATGAAAATGTAAAATGTAAATATAAAAGTAAAAAAAAAAATTAAAATGTAAAATGCAAAATGCAAAAATGTAAAATGTAAAATGTAAAAAATCAAAAACTAAAAAAAATTGAAAATTTCGATTTAAAAATATTTAGTGGGAATTATAAAATGCAAACTACAAAGTATTAAATATAAACTGTAAAATCGAAAACAGAAAAGCAATGGAAAATCTCCCATTCTGTGGAGCGCATCCAGGAGTGAATGGAATTCTCAGGATCCAGGAAAATCCGGGAATTTCTGGGCCAGGAAGAGCCCCCGGAGCCTCCCCCAGCCCCAAACCCCGAATTTCTGCTCAGCCCCGGAACAAATCCCAGAGAAAAATCCCAGTTCAATGCGAGGACCCAGGAATTCGGTTTATTTTCCTGTGTATTTATTAATTCTACCATTTATTAAATTAAAATACTATTTATGACTGTTTTAATTGTCATTTTATTACTTTTAAATTTTATTTATTATTCATTATTTATTATTCTTAATTTTTCTATTATTGATGAACACGAATTTCCCTCTTTGTTTACCTGTTTGTTTAGTGATTGATAATGAATTAAAATTCATTTACCTCTTTGTTTTCATGTTTATTTGCTAATTTATAATGAATTAATAATTAGTGGGTTCTTGTACCTGTTTATTTACCTGTTTGTTCAGTAATTGATAATGAATTAATTAACATTTATTTATCTGTTTGTTTACCTCTTTATGTATTAATTTATAATGGATTTAAATAGCTGTTTATTCATTAATTAACATTAATTTACCTGTTTGTTTACATGTTCATTTATTAATTTATGATCAATTTATTTCTCTATTTTTATTAATTAATTAACATTAGTTTACCTGATTATTTATTAATTGATTAACATCAATTTACCTGATAATTTATTAATTTGTAAGTAATTTCCTTCCCTGTTTTTTTATTAATTTATCATTAATCCACCTCTTTATTTAATAATTAAGAATTAATTTAGAATCGATTAATGCCCCTATTTATTAATTAATCCTTTTATTCCATTAATTAATAAATTAATGACATTTATTAAATTAATTCATTGTCCCAGCCGAGGCTCATCCCTGGAAATTCCCAAGGCGCTGATCCCAAATCCCTCCCGGTTTTCCAGGATCCTTTGGGATTCCCAGTTCCTATGGAAATGTGGGAACATCCCGGAATTCCTGGGAATCCCAGCCCCGATTGCCGCCGCATTCCTGGGGCTCACCCCGGGACTCCCGGCTTTTCCTGGAGAGCCGATCCCGGAATGGGCGAGGGAATCCCCGCGGAGGGAGAAATCTGGGGTGGGGATCGGGGGTGGGCAGGTGAGGATGGACGGGGAGGAATTCGGGATCCGGGATCAGGAATGTGCAGGTGAGGCCCTGAGTGGGGAGAAATTTGGGATCCGGGATCAGGAATGCGCAGGTGAGGCCCTGAGTGGGGAAAATTCGGGATCCGGGATCAGGAATGCGCAGGTGAGGCCCTGAGTGAGGAAAATTCGGGATTTGGGATCAGGAATGCGCAGGTGAGGCCCTGAATGGGGAAAATTCGGGATCTGGGATCAGGAATGCGCGGGATTCATTCCTGAGGATGAGGAAAATTCGGGATGCGGATTTGGGGATGCGCAGGTGAGGCCCTGAAGGTTGGGCACAGTTTGGGATCAGCCTCGTCCCTGTCCCCATCCCCATCCCCATCCCCATCCCTGTCCCCATCCCTGTCCCCATCCCCATCCCCATCCCCATCCCCATTCCCGTCCCTGTCCCCATCCCTGTCCCTGTCCTGGGGGAGACTGGGAATGACCCGGAGTGACCAGAGGTGACCAGAGGTGACCAAAGGTGACTGGGGGGTGATCAGGGGTGACCAGGGGTGGTCAAGGTGTGACCAGCGGTGACTGGGAGTGACCAGAGGTGACCAGAGGTGACCGGGGATGACCAAGGGTGACCAGGGGATCACTGGGGGGTGTCTGGAAGTGACCAGGGCTGACCGAAGGGTGACCAAGGGGTGACCAAGGGGTGACCAAGGGGTGACCAAGGGGTGACCAAGGGTGACCAGGGGATCCTGGGTGACCAGGGGGTGTCTGGAGGTGACCAGAGGTGACCGAGGGATGACCAGGGTTGATCGAGGGGTGACCAAGGGGGTGACAGAGAGGTGACCGAGGGGTGACCAAGGGTGACCAGAGGGTGACCAAAGGGTTACCAGGGAGTGACCAGGGGGTGACCAAGGGGTTACCAGACGGTGACCGTGGTGTGACCGTGGTGTGACCGGGCGGTGACCGGGGGTGGCCGCTGCCTTCCAGCTGCCGCCACCGCGGCGCTGCCGCCGTTCCCAGCGGGATCATTGCGGGCACCGGGCGCAGCTGAGCCCGGACCGAGCTCATCCCGCGCCGCCTCCGGGGACGGAGCGGGGCGGGGAGCTCGGGGCCGCTCCCGTCCCCGGATCCATGGAAATGCCACTAGATGTCACCCCGCGCCTTCGGCTGCCGGGCGGGAGCGGGAATTCTCTGCCGGCGCTTCCCTCTCCCGGTTTTACCGGGCAGGGATGGAGGGAATGAACGGATCCCGGTTTTACCGGGCAGGGATGCAGGGAATGAACGGATCCTGGTTTAGGGCAGGGATGCAGGGAATGAACGGATCCCGGTTTAGGGTCAGGGATGGAGGGAATGAACGGATCCTGGTTTAAGTCAGGGATGGAGGGAATGAACGGATCCCGGTTTAGGGCAGGGATGCAGGGAATGAACGGATCCCGCATTCCCACAATTATCCTGGAGGAGGAATCGCTGGGATGGGAAAAGGGGAGCAGGGCCAGGAATTGGATGTGGGAATGGGGTTTTGTTGGGATTATGGAATTCCAGGATCGAGTGGGTGGGAAGGAGCTCAAACCCCATCCCACTCCCAGTCCTGCCATGGGCAGAGACTCCTCCCGCTATCCCAGCCCAGCCTGGCCTTGGGCACTGCCAGAGATGGGAATTCGGGATGGGAATTCGGGATGGGAATTCGGGATGGGAATTCGGGATGGGAATGACTCTTCCCTTTTCCCGAGTGAATTCCCGGTGTGTTCTCCTGACAGGGGTTTCGGGAACGCGGCATTGGCCCCTTTGGGGTTGTCACCCTGCACCTCCCAGGTCCACGGGCCCGGGATCGCTTGGGATCAGCATCCCCGGGGTTCCTGGGATCAAACAGGGCCCGGTTTCCCTGGAAGTGCCGCAGGAGCACCGGGGCAGGGTCGGTTTCCTCATCGGGGATCAGGCCCTGATCCAGCCCCAACAATTCCACCATTCCCTGACCCCATTCCAGCTCCCGGTGCCCAGTTTTCCCGGGAATGCCGGGCCGGGAGGGCGCCAGATGGGATTTTATAGGAGCCGCTATTCCGTGGTCGGAGCCAGCGGGCGCCGCGAGATTAATTCCGCGAAATTAATTGGGACAAGATTGAAAAGGAAATTAAGGCGCAGCTGAGTGAACATTCCCAACCTTTTCCCTCCTCCTCCTCCTCCTCCTCCTCCTCCTCCCATCGCTGCCTCTCTCTCCTCTTCCCGTATCCGGAATTTATGGGGAGAAGCCCCCGGGCTCCGTCGGTTCTGAGCGAGGGATTCGCCCCTGGAGCCGCCGGAATTCCCGCCGGGATCGCGGGGTGTGGCCCCGAGCTGATCCCGGCGCCGCCAGCCCCGGATGAACGCGGCCCGGGGGACCCCAGCACGGGCAATTCCCCAAACTCCCAAATTGGGAATCCCCAAAAATGGGGAATTCGCAGGTTTCCAGAGCGGGGTGCAGGATCAGGACGGGGAGCTGCTCCTCTGACTCCAAAGCAAGGCCCAAGTAGGCCCCGATTCCAGTAAAAACCAATAAA
Source organism: Molothrus ater (assembly GCF_012460135.2). Classification (NCBI taxonomy): domain Eukaryota; kingdom Metazoa; phylum Chordata; class Aves; order Passeriformes; family Icteridae; genus Molothrus; species Molothrus ater. The sequence goes on along the minus strand of NC_050504.2, from coordinate 5,390,793 downwards.
AAACAATAAAAACCCAGCAAAGTCCAATAAAATCCCCTCCTGACATCATTAATTCGCTTTTTAATCTTAATTTTTGAGTGATTTTAGCACCTTTTGGCCTTGAAAATGAGCCCGAATCCCAAAAAATTCCCACTCCTATCTCACTGAGGACGTGGACGAAGCCGCCCCGTTGGAAACGGGAAATAGAACGGAAAATGAGCCAAATTCCCAAAAAATTCCCAAAAATTTCCCCCAAAAAATTCCCAAAAATTTCCCCAAAAATTTCCCAGAAATTCCCCCCAAAAATTCCGTCTCCTACCTTGCTGAGGATGTGGATGAGGTCGCCCCGTTGGAAGGAGAGCTCGTCGGGATTGTCCCCGCGGCAATCCCACAGTCCCTGGTAGTAATTGGAATAATCCCAGCCGGAATTTTCTGGGAAAAAGGGAGGAGAAAAGGGGTCAGGTTGGTGGGGGATTCATAGGAACGGGATCACGGAGGTGATTCCAGAGCCAAAAGTTCTCCTGGAGCTTCTCCGGGGTGGGAAAGGCCCCCGAAATCCATCGGGAATGTTGAATTCTGAGGTTGGGAAATGTCGGGAATTCCACGGAATTCCATCACGGGCTCGCTGGCTGAGGGGTTGGTGCTCCCCAAAGAGTTTGGTCCCAGTTTCCCAGGAATCCCTTTCCCAGGAATTCTCATCCCAGCCCCTTTCCTGCTCCCCAGAGGGACAGGAGGGTGTTGGGAGCATCCTGGGAATATCTGGGGGGATCCCGGGGGGGTTGGATCCCAAAATTCCTGTGGGAAAATTCCTGTGGGAAAATTCCTCCCTGGCTTTTTAGGGATAAAAATCCCACTAAAAAAAAAAAATCCCCAACACCTCTTTTATCCCAGGAATTTTGGGAGATGTCTCACATCGGGAAGAGTCTTCCCAGGTGGAATTCCACCGGTGGGGGAGGAGTCAAATCCCAGGAATTCTCCCGTTCTCCACATTTTCCACAGCCCAGGATGCTCCAAGGCGGCCGAAATCCCAAAATATTCCCCCCATCCATATCCTGGGGATTGTTTGGATTGGGATCTCACCCTCCTCGCTCCCGAAATCCTCCTGATCCTCTGGGAATGGTGGCTCCAGCTCCTCACCTGGGGAGGGGAAAAAAACAGTGGAAAAATCCAGGGAAAACAGAGGAAAAACCAGGGAAAATCCGGGAATGTCGCAGCTGCTGCAGGCCCAGGGCTCCGAGAGAATCCTGGGAATAAAAAATTCCCAGAGGGATGGTGGGGACAGGAGGTACCGAATAAGATTTTGATGGAAAACCAAAATTGCTGTGGGCACCGGGAAAGAGAAATCCCTGAATTCTTGGGGAAAAGAAATCCGTGGGAAGAGAGGAAAAGGAAATTCCAGAGGGGGAAATTCCCGGCTGGGAACGCGAGGGAGGAAGGAGGAATTAGGGAGGAAGGGATGGAAGGAACGATCCCGGGAAAAGGCAGATTCCAGAGGGGCTGGGAAGGCTTGGAAAAACGGGAAGGGAGCGGAGCTGGGTGGAGCATCCCGAATTTCCGTCCCCATCCATGGAAAACCTATTTCCCATCCCACGGACACCCCTGCCTGCGCCTTGTCCCATCCCCAGGCACATTCCTGGAGGATTCGGAGCTGGGAAATCCAGGAATGGGATCCATGGGGACAAGAGCAGCCCCTCCCCACCATCCAGGGCTTTTCCTGGGATCAAATCCGATGGATCCAAGGGTTTTCCTGGGATCAAATCCGATGGATCCAAGGGTTTTCCTGGGATCGGGCCTGCAAGTGAAGCTCGGCCTTCCCCACCCCACCCAACCCTTGGGTTCTCCAGGACGGAATCCAAAAGGGAAAAGCTGGAAAACTTTGGAAAATTCCACTTCTCCCTCCCACCCCACTTTTGGGATCCTCATCCCGGGGGTCCGGAGCCGCCGGCGCATCCCGGGAAGCTCCGGAATCTCTGCGGAGCCGAGTTTTTAATGGAGCAATTTGATTCAATTTTCCAGTCGATAAAATTCCCCGGCAGCGCTCGGCGCTTCCGAACGGACACCTTCACTCCTGATTTAACATTCCCATCGAATCCTTCCCGGGAAATTGGAAAAATTTATCACCTGTGAAATTTTATTTGGCCTCGGCCGCGTCTGTTTTTGTAAAACTTCATTAACGCCGAGGAAATTATCTCTCCGTGGCTTTTCCCGGTTTTTTTTTATTCCCGTCTCCCGGGTTTTTGGGGTTTTTTTTTCCGTGGTTTTTTTTGGTCAGGAGGTAAAGGAGGGAGAAGGGTGGGATTGGGGATTTTCCTGGGGTTTTGGGGGGTTTGGGATGGAGGAAGATCCCAAAACTTCCCAAGATGAGGAGTTGGGTTATGCCAGGGAAGCTGGGAAGGCTAATCCATGGAAATCCATGGAAATCCATGGAAATCCATGGAAATCCATGAAAAGGCATGGAAGTCCACGGAAATGCATGAAAACCTATGGAAATCCATGGAAGTCCATGGAAATCCATGAAAAGCTATGGAAATCCATGGAAATTCATGGAAACCCATGGAAATCCTTGGAAAACCATTAAAACCCATGGAAATTCATGGAAATCCATGGAAAACCATTAAAACCCATGGAAATTCATGGAAATCCATGGAAACCCATGGGAAGCCACGGACATCTGTGAAACGCCATGAAAATCCATGAAAATCCATGAAAACTCTGAGGGCTGCTCCACCAGAATCCCTGGGATCTGAAATTCCCAGGAAAGCGAGGTTTGGATTTGGGAGGTCCATCAAAAGCTGGGAATAAAGAAACGGGATAAAACCCTGGAATTTTGGGTGGGTTAAAAGCAGAGACGCGGGAACGGCGCCGGTGTGGGAACAGTCGAGGTTTCCTCGCGGTTTTCCAAGAAAAAGTTGGGAATCTGGGAGCTCACCTGGCATCACCTCATAGATGTCATCACCTTCCAGCTCCGGCTCCTCCGGATTCAGGGCGGAGCTTTGGGAATTGTTCATGGAATCGGAGCTGTCCCGGTCCTTGGAGAGCTCTTCCTCCTCCTCCTCCTCCTCCTCCTCCTCCTCCTCCTCATCCTCGTCGCAAGGAATGGTCAGGGAGCTCAGGTCTGCCAGGAGGGAGGGGGAAAAGGGGTGGAAAAGTGGGAATTCTCCCGATTCCAGAGGGGTGGGATCGAGATGCAAATCCCGCACCTGAGAACAGGCAAAAAAACCCAAGGAAAAACCCAAGGAAAGACGGGAAAAACCCAAGGGAAGATGGGAAATCCCAGGAAATAGCCCCAAATTCAGGGATGAATCCTGAAGGGACACAGCCGGGGGGTTCCGGAGGGTTCCAGAAGGTTCCGGAGGGTTTCTGGAATTCTCTCTGCCTCCATCTGGAGCAACTCCCCCCAAATCCGGGCGTGGGTGGATGGAAAGCCCCGATCCAGGTGGGACAACGCTTCCCAAAGATCCCGAAAAACCGGGAGCCGCTGCAGACTCACCCCTGAGGAGGAACCGGATCTGCTCCACCCAATCCTGGGCCTCGGCCGGGCTCGGAGCTGTGAACTGCCAGGAGAATCCGTTATCCCGGGATTATTTGGGATTTGGGATTTGGGATGAGGGGGACAGGGATCCGCCATTCCCAGCCCTGGGGCACCGGGAAAAGCCATTCCCAGGGTTTATCCACCTGCTCCAAGTGGGAGCGGAGCACAGCCAGAATATCCCAGGAAAGCTGGAAAACCTAATCCATGGAAACCCATTCCCATTTCTCGCCCGATATTTCCGTTTCCCCTCCAGAATTCCCTTTTCCCCCCAAAAATTTCCATTTTTTCCATTTTCCCGCCGTTTCCCACCTCGTAGGAGCGTTTTCCGGGACAGAGCAGCTGGAAGCAGCATTTTTTCCGGGAATCTTTCCGGAGCTGCGGATCCAGGCGGGCCTGGTAGCGCTCGATGGGAAAGGAGCCCTTGGGCTGCTTGCCTGGGAAAAGGGAATTGGGCAAAAATTGGGATTTTCCAGCGTTTTTCCCCACCGCTGGATGCGGCTCAGAGGGGGTTTCATCCATGGAAGGAAACCGAGGGGAGTGGCTGGAAAATTCCGGGAAACGGGAATGTCCAGAAAATCCGGGAAAGGGGAATGGATGGAAAACTCCGGGGAGGGGGAATGGCCAGAAACTCCCCTTTGCTCCAATGGGAAAAACCCCAAATCCCGCTGGGATTTCCCCTCCCAGGAGCTGGGAATTGCAATTTTCCGTGGTCATTCCCAACTTTTTTGAATCCAAAAGCTGGGAATTCTTTCCCCACTCACTTTTCTCGCTGGCGTAGTAGAGGAAATTCCGCTGGGTGAGGACGCACCAGCGCTTGTGCCACTCGGAGCCGAAGAAGCTGGGCTCTGGAAAACAGGAAAAAAAACGGGGAAAAAAATGGGGAAAAATGGGAAAAGTCAGGAAAAATCAGGAAAAGCAGGGAAAAAGGTCTCCATTTTACTCCTTTGGGATGCGTTTCTCATGGATTTGACGCAGCCAGGGAACGCGTTTGGGGTTGAATCTCTGGGAAATGTTGTTCAATCAGAAATTAGCGGGAGTTAAGCCAGGCCTAACTCCGAGCTGAGCTCAGGGAAAAGCCAGGAGCTGTTTCTGCCTCTTCCCATCAATAATTCCTGAGAAAATCCCATTAGGGGAGGGAATAATTTGTGGCTTTCACGGGAAAAGGGAGATAAGGCCGAGGCTGATTCCGAGCCCGGCTCTTATCTCCACATTAAACGTGGCATGATCCCGAATCCCTGGAGCTTTTCCCGGCTTTTTCTCCTCATTAGTTTTGCCCTCCAGGCCTGGGCCGGGCTTAATTTAATTCCAGGATTTAATTTGGATGCTCTGGAAAAGGGAATGAGCCAGGCAAGGCGTTGGAAAAACCTGGAAGCTCCTGCCGGTGGAAATCCGTGGATTTCCTGACTTTTCCTGGGTTTTTTCAGGCTGGAAATTCGGGATTTTCCCAAATTTTCAGGTGGTAGCCCTGGATCTTCTCCTGGAATTCCGGGTTTTACCTCGGGATCTCTTCTCCAGGTATCCTTGCTTCAAAATATTCCCGGAATCCTGGATGGGCCGTGGGATCTCCTCCAGGCCTGCAGGGAGCAGAGCAAAGGAAAACCTTGGAATTCACCATTCCCATTCCCACATTCCGAGGTTTCCCGCCCCTTCCTTTGGGGAAGCAGTGTTGGGGGTGGAAATCCCAGTTTTTCCCAATCCTGCTGATATTCCCAGCATTGGGAATAGGGAACGGGGTCTTGGAATTCTGGGATTCAGTGGGATGGGGCTGGAGCTGCCCTTTTTCCCTGGAATCTGGTTGGGTTATGGACACGGAAAACCCAATTCCCATGGAGGATCTGCCCATGGAATCTCATCCCAGAGCCCGGAAGGGCTCTGCCATTCCCAGCTCATCCCAAAAAACCCAGGGAATCCTGGGATGGTGGGCGGTGACCCTGGACGAGCTTTAGGATCCCTTCCGTCCCAAATTATCCCCTGATAAATCCACATAAAAGTGAAAAACATGGAGATAAAAATATAAAAATATAAAAATATAAAAATATAAAAATATAAAAATATAGAAATATAAAAATATAAAAATATAAAAATACGGATCCCTAACTAGAAAATCCCTGGAGTTCCTCCCCTGCTCCCCAATTCTTCCCTAATCCCAACATTCCAACCCCGGCCCTGCCCGGCCGAGCCCTCCCTGATCCACAATGAGCCGGAAAATCCTAAATCATTCCCTAATGGAGCGTCCACCCCATCCATCAGCGGGCGGGAATTCGTCCCCATTAATTCCCTAATCCATGATAAACTTCCCGTCCTTTCCTGTCCGCGCGGGGACTCCGTAAATCCCGACTTCTGCTCCGGCTCCACCGGAGCGTTCAGGTGTGCTCCGACCATTCCTCGTTAGCCCGACGGCCTCATTTTCCCGGGAATGGCCTTGGAGGCCTCGTTTTTCCGGGAATGGCCTTGGAGGCCTCGTTTTCTGGGAATGGTGAGGCCTTGGAAGCCCCATTTTCCGGGGAACGGCCTTGGAGGCCTCGTGCTGTACGCAGAAAAACTTGGGAATTCTGCAGGCAGCAAACTTGGGAAAAAGTCTGGAATTCTGGGAAAACTTGGGAATTCCAGAGGCAACAAATCTGGGAATTTTAGGCGTGGCAAAACTCAGGAATACCAAGGGCAGCAAACTTGGGAATTCCGGAGGCAACAAATTCGGGAATTCCAGAGGCAAGAAACTTGGGGTAACTCCCCACAGCAGGGCAAATCCGGGGAGGGGGGGGGGGATCCAGCATTTTTTGGGATTCTGTCCAAGATGACGTTTAGCCAGGGAACAGCTTCCATAAATCCCGGCTCATCCTGGGACGCCGCGGAACGCCGGGATCAGCCCCCGCATCCGGCCGGGAAGCGCGGCCGGGGCTCGACCGCGTCTTCTCCCGTGTTCCCGATAAGGAGCTCATCCATCAGGGCCGGGGGGAAGGCAGAAGGGCGGGAACGGGGTTGGATTTATCGGGAATGTGTCATTCCCTCCACACGCCCCGCGGGATAAATGGATCCTCCATCATCCCCGGCCGCTCCGCACCTGCGGCCGCGCGCGCTCCGCGCTGACCGGAGCCAAGGATTTGATGGATTTTCCCCGACTTTAATGAACGTAAACAAACAAAGGAGAGAGGGAAACATCAAATAATTCCCGTGACAGCTCCCAAAAGGAGCCGGGAGAGTGGGAAGCGCTTCCCAAAGGGAGCCGCGTTTGATGTGGGACCGGGATTTGTAAACAGCGGCAGCTCCGGATCGCGCCTTATCCAAATATTTCCCTTTCCCAGCGCCGGCTGAAAGTCGGGATTGACGGCTTTGGACTCTTCAACTTTCAGCTTTCACCCCGCGGCTCCGGAGGGAGGGAGAGCCCACCCCCCCCCCATTCCCGCTGGAATTCGTTCCCTGATTTCCCCTTGGAAAAGCTGATGTGGGGCAGCTGGAGATCCGACTCCCAGAGCTGCTTTCCCCCGGCATTCCCGGTTTTCCAGAGGGTCCCAGGCCCCTCCAAGGACCTCTCAGCCCCAAAGGAGGAGGGAGGGGGCAGTGACCTCAACTCCTGCCGGGATCTGTTCCCTAATTTTCCCCCTTGGAAAAGCTGACGTGGGACACCTGGAGACCAAACTGGCCCCGCTCTCCCTGCTCATTCCCGGATTTCCAGAGGGTCCCGAGCCCCTCCAAGGACCCCGTGGCCCCAGATGGAAGCAGCGGAAGAGGGAGAGAGGGAATGGGATTCATTCCCAATCTCCCCATGGAAAAGCTGATCTGGGGCACCTGGGGATCAAACTGGAGCCCCTCATTCCCAGTTTTCCAGAGGTTTCCCGTTTTCCTCTGCTCACTGCCCTCATCCATCCCATCCCTGTTTTCCATCTGGGTCAGGGGCTGCTCATGGGTCAATCCCAGGGGGATGAAGCTCCCCCAGTCATGGATGAACAGGATTTGGGAAGCTGAGCCTTGCGAGCAAATCCCAAATCCCGGTGGGATCCTCCTGCCCACCCACCCCCTTTTCCTCATTCCCAACCCCTGGAATTTTCCCTGGGGCAGCAACCCCAGGGAAAATCCCAGATTTTAGGGAGCTGAAGGTGTCACACAGTGGGAATTCCACCTTTAATCCCGAGTTCAAATTCAGGAATAATGGGAAGGGAATGAAAGGACCTTCCTGCCATAAATATCCCGGGAATTCCCACCGGGGCCCTGGGGTTATATCCCGGCTCTTTAAAAGCGTATCCCAAGAAAATCAAGCACCTCCATCACCTTCCTGGGAATATTTACGGCCTCTGGGAAGGGCCGGCCAGCAGAATTCCCACGTGGAATTCTCCAGGAGCCGGCAAAGGTCAGCGCAGGGACGGGCGGGGCTGAAGGATTTCCCTCCCGAGATTCCGGGGCCGGGAGATCCCAACCCTGGAGCTGCTCCCGAGGGATTCTCCCGGGGTTTGGGGTCGCGTCCCGGGCCAGGAATTCAGGGAAAGGCCGTGTCATTCCAAGATTTTGCCACAAGGAAGCAGCAGAAGCTCAGGATTGGAGCCGGGAGAGGGAGCGGCCCCGGTGGGAGCAGCAGCGGGGGGCTGGGATCCCAAATCCCAAATTTCCCACCCCAAAAAGGGGCTGGGAACCCCGGCTGGGATCCCAAATCCCAAATTTCCCACCCCAAAAAGGGGCTGGGAACCCCGGCTGGGATCCCAAATCCCAAGTTTCCCATCCCAAAAAGGGGCTGGGAACCCCGGCTGGGATCCCAAATCCCAAATTTCCCATCCCCAAAAAGGGGCTGGGAACCCCGGCTGGGATCCCAAATCCCAAATTTCCCACCCCAAAAAGGGGCTGTGCTGATCCCTAAAATCCCCTGTCCCAGGGGAGTGCAGAGCCTCACTTTTCCCCAGTTTCAGGGTGGCAATTCCGTCTCCAGTTCCTGCTGGGAATTCCAAAGGAAGCAGAGAGGAGGTCGGCAGGTCCCTGTCCCCGTCCTTGTCCCCATCCCTGTCCCTTTTCCCGTCTCTATCCCTATCCCCATCCCAGCGCCCCCAAACCCCTTTTCCCTGGTTTTAGGGTGGCAGTTCTGAGCCCCGTTCCCACTGGGAATTCCATGGGAAGTGGATGGGGGTTGGCAGGTTCCTGCCACCATCCCTGTCCCTTTTCCCATCCCACCCCACTGATCCCACCCCACTGATCCCATCCCATTGATCCCATCCCACTGATCCCATCCCACTGATCCCATCCCATCCCATCCCACCCCATTGATCCCATCCCATCCCATCCCACCCCATTGATCCCATCCCATCCCATCCCACCCCATTGATCCCATCCCATCCCATCCCACCCCATTGATCCCATCCCATTGATCCCATCCCATCCTGGTCCCCTCAAACCCCTTTTCCCATTTTTGGGGTGACAGCTCCGAGCCTCATTCCTGCTGGGAATTCCATGGGAAGTGGATGGGGGTTGGCAGGCCCCTGTCCCCTTTCCCGTCCCTTTTCCCATCCCATTGATCCCACCCCATTGATCCCATCCCATTGATCCCATCCCATCCCAGTCCCCCCAAACCCCTTTCCCCATTTCTGGGGTGCCCCCTCCGCGCCCCATTCCCGCGGGAAGCTCCAGCCCCGCTCCCTCCCTCTCCTCTCCCTCTCCTGACCTCATCACTTTTTTCCCCCCCCCTCTCCAAAAGTGCTGAGCGCGGCTTTCCCGGGAATTATTTATCCGCGGGAGAAATGATTAAAAAAATTATTGGGAAAAAAAGGGAGATAAAACAAAACATCGATCGCCGGGGCCGCATCCGCCTCTGGGAGCGCTGGGAAGTGACAGCGGATAAAGGATGGCGGGGCCGGAAAAACAGGGAACGGCGTTTTTATGGCAGCTCGGGTTCCCACAAAGCCATAAATCCGGGATGTGGTGGGTCGGGAGAAAAGCTCCGGATGGGGAACTTTGGGCAGGAGTGAATCCAGGTGGGATCAGAGCTCCAGGAGTCCCAAAATCCAGGTGGGATCAGAGCTCCGGGATCCCAAAATCCAGGTGGGATCAGAGATCCAGGATCCCAAAATCCAAAAGGGATCAGAGTTCTGGGATCCCAAATTCCAGGTGGGATCAGGGCTCCGGGATCCCAAAATCCAGGTGGGATCAGAGCTCCAGGATCCCAAAATCCAGAAGGGATCAGGGCTCTGGGACCCCAAATTCCAGGTGGGATCAGGATTCCAGGACCCCAAAACCTCAGCTGGATCAGGGTTTTGGGATCCAGGGGGGACATTGGGACCTTATCCCTAAATCCTGGTTGGATCAGGGCTCCCAGACCCCAAAATCCAGGTGGGATCAGGGCTCCAGGACCCCAAATTCCAGGTGGGATCAGGGCTCCAGGATCCAGGGTGGACTTTGGGCCCTAACCCTAAAATCCAGGGATTTGGGATTGAACAGAACCCCAGCAATGGGATCCCATGGGAACACAGCCCCTTCCCAGCCCGGATCTGATCCCAAACTTTCCCCTCGGGGCCGTTCCCTCATTCCCTGGGAAGGGAGGGACGGGAACATCACCGGGAATTTGTAACGCGGATCTGACATTTATGGGAAATTGGGAAAGTGAGGATTTTATTGCTCTCTCCGTCAAAACCCGCGGCTCCATCCGAGGCCCGGCAAATGTAGGATCGATATCCCGGCCTTTAATATCATCCCAGAAAACCAAAAAAAAAAAAAAAAAAATCATTATCCCGTTATTTTTATTATGGAGTTACGGCTGAAAAATGGGACCGGGGTGGTTTCCATTTCCTCGGCGTTTTTTACGGGGCTTTTTTTTTTACGGGGTTCTTCCCTTTCCTGCTGCCTCTGGATCAAATCCTGCTGGGATGGGAAGCAGGATCCGGGTGGGGATGGGAAGGGCCTGGCTCTGCTCCAGGATGGGATTTTGGGAGCCTTGGGGTTCCGGGATGGGATTTTGGGAGCCCCGGAGTTCCAGGATGGGATTTTGGGAGCCCCGGAGTTCTGGGATGGGATTTTGGGAGCCCCGGAGTTCCAGGGTGGGATTTTGGGAGCCCCAGAGTTCTGGGATGGGATTTTGGGAGCCCTGGAGTTCCAGGATGGGATTTTGGGAGCCCCACATCTCTGGGATGGGATTTTGGGAGTCACAAATCTCCAGGATGGGATTTTGGGAGCCTTGGGGTTCCGGGATGGGATTTTGGGAGCCCCACATCTCTGGGATGGGATTTTGGGAATCCCAGAGATTCCCTCAGCTCTGAGATGGGGATTTTGGGAGTCCCAAATCTCCAGGATGGGATTTTGGGAGCCCCAGAGTTCTGGGATGGGATTTTGGGAGCCCCACACCCCTCCTGAGCCTTGGGAAGACAGACTCATCCCCACAGAGTCCCAGGCTGGGAGAGGATTCCCAGCGGGACAGAATTCCCGGTGTCCTGCCGGGGCCTTGGCGGTGCCACCGCTGCTGTCCCCATCTCCCTGCCAGGCACTCCTGGATTCCCGGGATTTATGGGATTTATGGGATGGGGGAGCACCAGGGCGGCCAAATCCTCAACTCCACCTCGGAGCCGGGATGAGACGGATCCGGGACGGTTCCTGGGATCCGTCCCATGATCCCAGCTCCCATTCCAGCTGCCGGGAGCTGGGACTGGGACCGGAAATCCCAGCCTGGAGCACATTTGGGACTTCCTGTCCCTTCCAAATCCACACTTGGATTCCCGGGATTTATGGAATGGGGGAACACGGAGCCAACACCTCCGCCTCGCTCCGGAACCAGACGGATCCAGGATGGTCTCCGGGATTCATCCCACGATCCCAGCATTTCCCAGCCTCCCCCGGGGTCCCCGGAAGGCCGGGATCAGGGCGGTGAATCCCAGCCTGGAGCAGCATCCCGGCAATCCCCGGGAATCCTCTCCGTGCCCTCCTCATTATCCCATTCCCAGCGGGAAGTTCTGAGCTCCTTCCCGGCTCCTGCTATAAAAAAGTGATGGATGGCCGGGAAAGCTCCGGGAGTTCATCCATTCTCCCATTAAATTTCCCTTTAATTGGTCCCGGAGTCAATCAGGAACTCGTCGGGCAGTGAATTAAGGAAACGAAAAAGAGGGGGGAAAAAAAAATCCACGGAGAGTGGGGGAGTCTTTGTGCTGTTCCTGGGTTAAAAGTGCTGGATTTGCTCCCAGAGGGGCTGGAATTCCACGCCGGGAGGGTCCTGCATGGATTGAGGGATCTCCAGGAGCAGGGAATCCACGGAGTGCCGCCAAATCACCAAAAAATCCTTGGAAAACACGAGGAAATCCGGGCGGGAGCGACAATAAAGCGACGGGAGAGGGACGATGGGAAGGGTGGATAACGAATCCATGACATTCCCTGGGACTGGGGCGGCATTCCCGCGGCATGGAAAACTCTGGGAATACACAGCGGGAATTCCTGGGCTGGTGGGAATGGGCAGGGGCAAAGCCGAGAGCAGCACCTGGAGGCACCTGCAGACCCATCCCGAGTTTTCCGGGAGTACTCAAGGAAGGACCAACGGACCGTGGAGAATTCCTAAAATTCCTTTGGAAATCCGGAGAGGGGAAAGCCGGGATGGGCCATTCCAGGGCCATTCCAGGGCCATTCCAGGGCCATTCCAGGGCCATTCCAGGGCCATTCCAGGGCCGTCCCCGTGGGATTCCAACTCCTCCATCCCTTTGCCCACGGATCTAAAGTTTGGGATTGACGCGTCCCAGCCCAGCCTGAGCCAGGGCAGGATCTTCCCTCGGGGAATGTTCTTCTGTTTCCCATTTCCCCATTATTTTTTTTTTAATGGAATTTCAGAGTGGGATCAAACCTCTCCCTGCCCTACACGCCTCCCACCCCTTCCAACCTCTCCATCCCTCGGGAACCCCGGGATCAGCTCCGTTCCCCCTTCCAGGAGCGCTGGGAACGGCTCCATTCCCCCTTCCAGGAGCCCTAAATCTCCTGGCGGGAGATTTACGATTCCCATTCCCGTTCTTTACTGCAAATCCAATCGGGCAGTAATGGTGGAACACGGGAACGCCGTCACCCAGGGCTGATGGCTCCCATAAAACCGATGTCATTCCAAACGGATGAGTTTATAAACGGGAACAAACCCTCGGCGCTGACAGGAACATGAAACCCATTCACCATTTAAACGCTTCCCATTTTTTATCCCGAGGATTCGCGGCTGCCGGGGAACGCGGAGCGCGGCCGCGGGGAGGGGACGGGCTCGGGATCCTAAAGCCGGGCTTAAAATCGCCCTGGACCTGCTCAGTCCAGCAGGATTGATCCATTTCCCGCTTTGGAAAAGCCCCCGGTGACCCCAAGGTGTCATAAGCCCCAAAATCAGCCCTAAAACCAGCCCTAAGACCAGTCCTAAAACCAGCCCTAAAACCATTTTGGGTCTCAGCATCCAGCAGGATTTATCCCTTTTCCGCTTTGGAAAAGCTCCCCGTGACATAAACCCCAAAAGCTTTTTGGAAAAGCTCAAAGGTGTCATAAACCCCAAAACCAGCCCTAGAACCAGTCCTAGAACCAGTCCTAAAACCAGGATAAAAACCAGCCCTAAAACCAGCCCTAAAACCAGCCCTAAAACCAGCCCTAAAACCAGCCCTAAAACCAGGCTTAAAACCAGCCCTAAAACCATCTTGGGTCTCAGCATCCAGCAGGATTTATCCCTTTTCCACTTTGGCAAAGCTCCCGCTGACCCCGACGTGTCCCAAATCCTAAAACCAACCCTAAAGCCAGCCCTGAAGGCCGCCCTGGCCCTGCCCCGCATCCATCAGGATTTGTCCCTTTCCCGCTCCGGAGAGGCTCGGGGATCATCGCCGTGGCGACGGGCGCGGATCAATCCCCGCTCCAGGTGTGTTTGGATTGCTCCTGCCGGAGATTTCCCGGCCGCTCCGGGGCCCTTTCGGCACCTCCTCATTTCCCCGAGCAAATATTTGTGGGATATTGTCCTGGAGCTGAGGCGAGGGGGGAAAAGGGGGAGAGCTCCACCTGCTCCCAGAAATCCGTGGTGGTTTTCTCCCGGGATACTTTGCTGGGAAACCAGGGAAAATCCCAAACAGGGAACGGTGGAAAGGTTTGGGATGGAAGGGCCTTAAATCCCATCCTGTTCCCACCCCATTCCTGAGGGCAGGGACAATTCCCATTGTCCCAGGGTGCTCCAGCATGGCCTGGGAGAATTCCAGGGATCCAGGGAATCCCAAAATCCCGCCTGAATCCTCCTTTTCCACTTGGAGCATGCCCCTGTGTCCTGTCATCCCGATTCCCCATGAAAATACCCGGGATGTCACCCCAGAGGATGGGGAACGTCCCTGCCCAGTGCTGGATCCCGAGAAAAGCCAGAAAATCCAATTTTCCCGCTCCAATGACGGATTTTCTCCTTCTGGAAAACCGGGATAACGCAGGAGAGCTTCTCCTGGGAAGGGCCTGATGATCCTTAGCACCAGTGGGAAAACAGACAGGGTTTTTCCCTGGTATTCCAGGAATTAGGATGGGAATGATGCTGGATCAGCCGGATCCAGCTCTTTCCCTTGGGAAAAAGGAGTGGGAATACCTTTGGCTCCGTGGGAGGATTCCTTTGGAGAGACCCGTGACCCCCGAGAACCCACGGAATTACGGAGTGGGGTCGGGATGGGAGCGACCCCCAAGGCCAGAATTCCAGGACCTGGGAATCCTCAGGGATCTCATTCCAGGCCCCTGCCACCAGAGCAGGCTCAGACCATTGATCCAGGGATAAAACCGCAGAAAACTGGGAAAAAGAGGGGTAAAAAAAAATCCCATTCAAATATCCCAGAGCTGACTTTTCCAGACCCACCCATCCCGGATCCCACCGGGATCTCCTCCCTTCCTTCCTTCCTTCCTGCCCTGGGAGCAGCCTGGGATCCCATCCCAAAGGGAAGGAAGCGCCACCGGAGCCTCCGGCCCTAAATCCGGGCCCATCCCATGGAAATTCCGGAGCCGGGAACGTTTCCTCCTTCCCTGAGCAAATTCCGAGCCTTTGGCTCCATCCTTGTTTTTATTGGGAACGGGAAGAGCCCCTTCCCTAAAAATCCCATTCCCACCCCCAAAAACCGGGAAAAGCTGGAGCAGCCCCTGGATCCCACCCCGGGAAAACGTCTGGAATATTTGTAGCAGGGATCCCAAAATCCTGGGATTAATTTAGGCCCCTAATTAATAACAATCAATTGATGACAGGCTGGCATTAATTTAGGACAAGCAGCTTCCACTTCCAAGAGTTTTCCAAAGGTTTTTCCCGCCCTGCCCAGGGAATGGATGTCCCGGTATGGTTTTAGCTGGGATTTAGAGGGATCCGGGATAAAAATGGGGAATTTGGAGGAGGGATTGAGCTGAAATCTGGGATTTGGGATGCTCCAGCTCCTTCCCAGATGGCAGGAACACGGGAACTTGGGAACCATCCCTGAATCCCCCTTTTTTTTAGGGGACCCAGCCCCAGTTTTCCCACCCCAAACCAGGAACACGCCAAAAAAAAAAAAAACTGGGAATTTTTCCAGGTTCATCCCTTGAATATTTAACCGAGCCATGTTTTAAGGAAAAAGCCCCGATCCCGAGGGATGGATTTTCATCCTTTTCCATGTGGGAGCCGATGTTTCCCAGGATGAACGGCCCCTGTTTTCCCAAGCCTTCAAATCCCACTAAATTTCCGTTTCCCTGGAAGAACTCCGCAGAATCCCATAAAATTTGATTTATCCGCCTGCGTGAGCCGCACGGAACCGCAATTTCCAGGATAAATGCCGGGTGTAAATTGTGGTTTATGTCGGATTCCGACCGGCTTTACGAGTTTCCCCGAGAACACGGGATCTTCCCGCCTTTATTTCTTCCGTCGGAGCCTCCCCTGCCCACGGAGAAATTCTCGGGATCGGGGGCTCGGCCAGGAATCGCCTTTTTCCCACTTTTTTTTCCGGGGGGGGGGGGGGGGGAATTGTAGGAATTCTGGGGTTTGGGGTCGGTTTAAATCAGGTGAATTATAAGGGGAAGTCCCGGTGCCGTTCCCGGGGTTTTCATGTGAGGATCCGCCAGGATTCTCTGGAAAATCCTGGCTGGGAAAAAAGCTCATTCCCATCCAAAGTTTGGGCACAGCAAGGGGAAAATTCCTTGGGGATGTGGGTGGGAAAAGCCACTCATGGCCACCCTCATTCCCGCCCAAATTCCTGTCAGAGCCAGTGGAGAATCCCTCAGGAATTCCCCAGGAAAAGCCCCTCATTCCCACCCAAAATCCAGCCCCAAGGAGCAGAGAATCCCTTGGGAATCTTCCTGGAATGCCGGGGTGGGAAATGAAATGGGACAAACCCCGAGAAATCCTGGGAAAAGCAAATCCCAAAAATGTTCCGTGCCATGGGAATGAGGCCCAGGGATGGGAAATGAAATGGGACAATCCCCGAGAAATCCCGGGAAAAGCGAATCCCCAAATCCTCCGTGCCATGGGAATCGCCCAAAGTCCTTTCCATGGGGACACCAATCCATCCTTCCCCCGCTTCCGGAGGGAATGCGCCCAACCCATTCCCTGGATTCTCCCCAAAAAAAAAAAAAAATCCCTCACCACCAGCACAGCCCCCAAACCCAAGGCAACTTTTCCTCCAGCGGAAAGCCGGGAAAAGGTCAGGGAGCGGGAAAAATAATAAGATTTTCTAACGGCTTCCTTCGGAGCAAAATATTATCCGTTCTCCCGCTTTTTTTCCGGCTTTTATGGAAGGAGATTCTGCCAATTCCAAAGAAAAAGGAGGATTAAAATGAGCTTCTGCACCTTCGGGGGCCCATTTGGAAGTTTTACTGTACGGAGCTGACAGGAAAAATCGGGAATTAATATCCCGGAGCCGCTTCCGAGCTGCAATAGCAATTATTGGACTCCGTGTCCCTGGATAAATAATGGGGCCATTCCGCTAATTAGCTCCGACGATCCCGGCTCCGTGGAAATCCTCCCCCGCCCGGAAAAACAACGCCGGGCTTTTTTCGGGAATGGCGGCTTTTTCCACCTGGAAAAATGAGGGGGAAAATGGGGGGGAAAAAATGAGGGGGAAATGGTGGGAAAGTCCCGGAGTTGTTCCCGTGTTTGGGTGTGGAACGGGAGGCGTCGGTGGATAAAATTGGGAATGTTGATAGAGAATTGGGAATGTTACGGATTCCTGGGCCCCGCTCCATGGAAATCCTTCCCTGCTCGGAAAACCAGCTCGGGATTCTCGGGAATGGCGGCTTCTTCCACCTGGAGAAACGGTGGGAAAAATGGTGGGAAAACTGCGGGAAAATCCAGGAGCTGTTCCCACGTTTGGGTTTAGGACGGGAGGCGTTGGTGGAAAAATCGGGAAGGCTGACAGGGAGCTGAAAATGTTACGGATTGCTGGTGATTCCTAATAAAATTATTCCGGTGATTCCCGCTCCTGCGCGACCCCATTAATTCCGGAGGTGTTAACTGGGAGCAGAGCTCGGAATTAATTAATTAATCAATCAATCAATCAATCAATCAGCGTTCCGGGATGGCTTTCCCACTTCAAATCCTGGGGTTTTTTTGCGTTATTCCCTAATCCCTTCCGGCCTTGGGATTGCAGCAGGAGCTGCTGTTCCCTGGCATATCCCGACTCATTCCAAGGAAAAACGGGATCTCCGTCTCCAGCCCATCCTCACCCCCCAAATTCCTGGGATCCGAAGTTCCCGGGGATTGCAGCCTCATCCTGAATATCCCAAAATTAAAATATTGAAACCTCAGATTTCTCTGGATGTTAAATTCCCTTTTCCCACTTTTTTTTTCCCACCTCCCATCCCTCCTGGATTTTCCATAGGATCAGATCCCACTCTGAACGCTCCTTGGGATTGTTTGGATGGTATTCCAAGCTCCCTGAACTCCCAACAGCCCACTGATCGCTGGAATTATCCCAAATCCACCTTTTCCAGAGGGTTTGGAGCAGGGAATCAAAACTTTATTCCCGAAACTCCTTTTTTTTTTTTTTTTTTTAAAGCCTTGATGATCCAAGAAATTCCAGGTGCTGAAAAATTCCCGGCTCATTGCATGCTTGGAATTTGAGCACTTCCTTATTCCCTTTCCCAGCCCATCTGGATGATGTGCCGAAATCCCAGACCCCAAATCCCACATCCCAAATCCCAAATCCCATATCCCAAATCCTGTATCCCAAATCCCGTATCCCAAATCCCACATCCCTTATCCCACATCCCTTATCCCAAATCCTGTATCCCAAATCCCGCATCCCAATCCCGCATCCCAAATTCCACATCCCTCACCCCGTATCCCAAATCCCGCATCCCGGTCCCTCCCGGCTCCGCAGGCAGGGGGCAGTGGCGCCATTTCCCGGAGAACATTCCCAGCTGGAAATCTCCAAAGCGGGAAGAGGAGAAGGGTCGGGAATGAACCCCCCCCAAAAAACACCGGGAATTCTCCCCCTTCCATGGATCCACCGACCCCAAAACAATCCCTCAGCGGGGCAGGGACGGAGCCAATCCCGGAGGAAATCCAGGAATGGGAATTGGATGTGCCGGGGTTTCACCCCGTTCCCAGAAAACGATGGATCAGGGATTGCGCCTCGAAAATTCCAAGAGGAGCCTCCAGTTCCCTCCCATTCCAAGAATTCCTCTGTTTTTCCAAAGGCCCCATTGGAAAACCCCACAAATCCAAGGATCCATGGGGGGAAATCCCGCTGGGAAAGCCGTTCCCGCTGCGATATTCCAAGGAAACGAACAACCTTGGGAATAACTCCCTGATCCCTCCTTGGAGACCCTCATTCCCAGGAATGGGAATTCCCAGGGATGGCGTTCCCTGCTCCCGCCGTGCTTTTGGGATCTGCGCTGCCTCCTCCCCCTCTCCCGGGGCTTTTCCCGGTGTTCCCAGTGCCGGATCCCAGCCTGGAATTCCTGGCCCAGCCCCATGAGGAGAATTCCCCGACCCTTCTCTCCCCGTAGCTGGAAAACCGGGAATTCATCCCCGCACTTCTCCCGCTCCTGAGTTTGGATCCTCGGGGTTTGGTTTTCCCCTGCCCGTTCCAGAGGCAGGGAAAAACTGGGATAAAGCCATTCCCAAGGATTCAGCCCAGCCCAAGGATTGGTTATTCCCAATCCCGATCCAGAGGGATGAGTCGGGAGGAGAATCCGGAGCTCAGGAATTCCAGGAAAACTCCTGAGTGGGATCCGACAGCATCAAAATTGCTGGGACAGACCTTGGAGAAACAGGGATAGCACCAGGATGGAGGGATGTGGGCATGGGAAGAGGGAAAACGAGCAGGGAATTCCAGATCCTGAAGCAGGGATGTAACAAATCCGTGGAATTTTTAGGGAGAGAATCCCAAATTCCTGAGGGGTTCAAGAATTCCCAAGAATCCTGGGACCTTGAAAATCCCAGATCCCGAAGGTTCAGGAATTCCTCGGGATCTTGGGAGCTTCGGAATCCCAAAGGTCCAAGACTTCCCAAGAAAACCCCGGCACCTTTAGAATCCCAGATCCCGAAGATAAAAGAATTCCAGGAAAACCCCACTCCAGCCCTTCCCAGAAAACAAATCCCTGGGTTGTTCCCACCCCAAATCCACCCCCTTTCCCGAATCCAGGATGAGATTTCTCCGTGTGTTCACCTTTCCTGTAAAACCCTTTCCCTTCAAACTTCCTCTGGGAAAGGAGGGGAAAAGCCGGGTTTATCCCAATTTTTTCCTGAATTTATTCCTTGATTATTTTTAACGGGAATTAATCATTCCCGTGGGATGGAAGTTGGAAAATCCTGTGGGATCAGGGCTGGAAAATCCCTGTCCCTGCCCCAAACCGAACCCTTTTTGTTGTTTCCTTCCCATTTCCACAGATTTGACGGATTTTCCCTTAAAACCCTTCCCAGCATTCCCAAATTCCCCCAAAGCCGCGCTGGGAGCTCCAGCCCCCGTGCAGTTGCCAAGGGAAAACCCGCAGCCTTCCCAATCCTTCCTAGAATTCCCAATAAAAGCCGAGGCCGTGAACTCCAGGCGGGAATGGCCTGGATTTGACCGCGGGATGACCTCGCCCGACGGACACCGGCACCATCCGTCCTTTTTTACAGCATTCCCATTTTTTTTCCCTTGGAAAACGGATCCCTAAAGCCTCCCTGACCCTGCCCCGGGCGCCGGGAATTCATCCTGGGAAAAAGGGACAGCTCCTCTTTCACACAGCCCCCGGATTCCTGGGAGAATTCCGGGAGAATCCTGGAAATAAAAGGGAAAAGAGGATGTGGAGCTCGGCTAAAAAAAAGGGAAGAGAGGAATCTCGGATCTGCTTCTGTTTCCCACTGCTGGGATTTGGGGTTTTCCCAAATAAATGTTAAAAATCCTGATTTAAATATTCCTAAATATTCCCAAATATCCCTGTGTAAATGTCCTTGAATATCCCAGACTATCTGTATTTAAATATCCCCAAATATTCCTAAATGCCCCTAAATATTCCCAAATATTCCTATATAAATAATCCTAAATATCTCTAAATATCCCCGTTTAAATATCCCCAAATATCCCATTTTAAATATTCCTAAATATCTCTAAATACCCTTAATAAAATATCCTTAAACGTCCCTTTTAAAATATCCCTAAATATTCCTAAGTATCCCAATTTAAATATTCCTGTATATCCCCAAATATTCCCTAACATCCTGATTTAAATGTCCCTAAATATCCCCAAATATTCCTGTATATCCCGATTTAAATATTCCCAAATATTACCAAATATCCTGATTTAAATATCCCTAAATATTCCTGTATATCCCAATTTAAATAGCCCCAAATATCCCGATTTAAATGTCCCCAAATATTCCCAAATATCCTGATTTAAAATCCCTAAATATCCCTAAATATTCCTGTATATCCCAATTTAAATATTCCCAAATATCCTGATTTAAATGTCCCTAAATATTCCTGTATATCCCGATTTAAATATCCCCAAATATTCCCAAATATCCTGATTTAAATGTCCCTAAATATCCCTGTATATCCCGATTTAAATACCCCCAAATATTCCCAAATATCCCGATTTAAATGCCCCTAAATATTCCCATAAAAATCCAGGATTTTCGGGATCAGAGGGAGAATCCGCCTGGATGGGTTCCGTTCCCCGCCCTGCTGACTCCGGGATTTTTCCCTTCCAAGGACGCCCCCATTCCCATTCCCATTCCCATCCCCATTCCCATTCCCGTTCCCGTTCCCATTCCCATTCCCATTCCCATTCCCATTCCCATTCCCATTCCCGTTCCCATTCCCATTCCCGTTCTGTGCCCCGGATTCCCGGGAATTGCTCGGTGGAGATCCCCGCCAGTGCCCGGGGCCGGTGGGGACCCCACCTCGGGCCTCTCTCCGTGGGGTTTTTTTTTCCATGGATTTTCCCTTCCCGCCCGGAGCCGCCCGAGCTCT
This sequence comes from Molothrus ater, assembly GCF_012460135.2. Taxonomy (NCBI): domain Eukaryota; kingdom Metazoa; phylum Chordata; class Aves; order Passeriformes; family Icteridae; genus Molothrus; species Molothrus ater. The sequence continues at coordinate 5,369,940 of NC_050504.2, read as the reverse complement.
TTGGAGTCGTTAACGGCGTCCCCACCCAGCCCGGCCCCGCTTCCCCAGAAACTCTTGGGAGATTCCATGGAAAATCCCGGAAATCCGGGGAAGGGCTTCCTCAGATTCCTCCTCTTCCTCGGGAGCGGGGGGCAGAGAAGGAATTCCAAGGAATGGGGGAAGAGGGGAATCCACTCTGGGTCTGGGAGCCGGGGAGGCCCCGAACTGCGCCCGAGTTTTCCATGGAAAAGGCTCCAATCCCGCCCTCCTGGGAAGACGATTGGGAAGTTTCAGGATTCTCCTTCAAAGTCTCCTCAAAAAACCCCAGAATGGTTTGGGATGGAGGGAGCTCAAGGCTCATCCCATTCCCGCACCTCCCAATATCCCGGATTGCTCCCACCTGGCCTTGGGCACTTCCAGGGATGTGGAATCCCAGAGTTCCCCTGGGAAATCCATCCCAGCCCCTCCCCGCCCTCCCAGGGAGGAATTCCTCCCAAATTCCCAATGGAAAATCCTGATTTTCCAGCCTGGAACCTCTTCTCCGCCCCAAAATTTCCCTTGGACCCCATTCCTGGGATTTCCTCCAGAGGAAGGGATTTTTCCCAAATTCCCAATCCGAATCCCTTTTCTCCCATCCCAAAATTTCCCTAGGACCCCATTCCTGGGCTTTGGCAGGAAGGGATTTTTCCCGAATTCCCATTTTTCCCCAATTCCCAATCTAAATCCCTTTTTTCCCAGCCTAAAATCTCCTTTCTCCCGTCCCGAAATGCCCCTGGAATCCCCATTCCCAGGCTTTACCAGGAATCTGCTCCTGGAATGGGGTTTGAGCTGGCCCAGCTCTGGAATTCTCTGGAAGGACCCCCAGAATCCCCGAGGAAAAGGAGAAAAATGTGGGAATGCCCCGGGAATGCCAAAGGTGGGGGAAAATGGGCAATAAAATCCCGGGATTTGTCGGGAAAAAGCAATTCCAGAGTTAATCGAGGCAGAGGTCCCAAAAAAAGGGACTTTTGCCATTGATCCGGGAATATTCCAGATGAAGGAATTCCCGGCTCCTGCACTGTGACCCGGCGGGAAATGAAACATCCGCCCCTTTCCCTCTCCGGCTTTTATCCCTGACATTAATCCATGCCGGAAAAATCCATTTTCCCTTTTTATTTTTAAGGGGAAAAAAAAAAAAAAAAAAAAAAAAAAAAAGGCCAAGAGAATTTTCTGGCAAAAGGGGGGAAAAAAAGGGAGGTGTTTTTTTTTTTTTTTTATAGTTGGGAATTTTTATTTTAATTAAAAATCCTGGGATTTAGAATAAGATTAATCAATAAATCAAAATTCCTACAAGGGGCCCGGATCAAAGGTTAGAACCTGGGGTCATCCCAACAGTTCCCTGGGAAAAGCTTTCTTTGGATGAATTTTGAATGGAAAAACCTGGATATTTTTGCTGGAAAGAGGATTTTTATGGGGAAAAAACCCCAATCCAAAGGGGTTTTCCCAAGAGCTGGGCCATCCCCAGATCCCAAATGTTTGGAATTCCAAGGTGAGATTGGATATCCTTGGATGGATCCCATTCCAAAGCTTTCCCAGGGCTGGGATATTTGAGCTCCCACAGGATCCCTGTGCCCATCCAAGGGATTTATTCCTTCCCTTTTCTCTTGGAATTGCGCAGAAATCCGAGGAAATTCAACCCCGGCGAACAAATTCCATGGAATTCCCCCCAAACCGGCCAAGAGATCAGAACACCAAAGCAACGACGGTGCCGAAACCTCCCTGAAAACCCGGATGAAAGCCAAAACCGTGGAATTCCTCCCGAACCAGAGGCGGAAAAATCAAAGCGGCGCCGGCGCCGGAACCAACCTGAAAATCCAGATAAAACCCAAAATCCCGGAATTCCGGGCGGGAATCCAAGCCAGCATTTCCCACCCCCACTCAGATCCCCACGGGGATAAACAAATTCCAGCGGGGCAGGGAGCACGGAAAATCGGGATGGAGGCCACGGAATGACCCCCGGAGAGGGCCAGGAATGTCGCCACGGCCCGGCGCTCCCGTTCCACCTGGGCGGGCGCGGCGCACCTGGGGAAATCCATCACGATCCCGGGCCCGAGGAATGCGGGGACGGGGTTGATCTTTAACCAGAGCCCCCCCTGCCCGCCCCTGGAAACCTCGGAAAATTCCCAGGAGCCGCTCCCGGGGTTGTTTGGGAGCCACCTCGGGAAGGATCCGTCGGGGAAGGAGCCGGAATCCCGCGGCTCCGTCCGGAATTTGCCGCTCCGAGGTCACCGGGAGCGAGGCAGGACCCGGGGGAATGGGAAACGGGAAAACGAAGGGGTCGGATCGGGGCAGGTCCCCGGAAATGTGGGGTTTGCTGGGAAAAGGGGGGAAAACTGGAAAAAACCAAAATTCCTGGGTTTTGTGTGGGGATGGGGAAGAGGCCGAGGCCTCGCCAGAAATTCCAGCACCCGGAATCCCCTGAATCCCTGGAATTCCGGAATCCCAGAATCCCCGCAATCCCAGAATCCCTGGAATCCGGGGTCAGATCCGTGCCAGCGCATCCCCAAAATTCTGCCTCCCTCCCAAGCCCTGCCTGCCCTTCCCCGGCCCCAAAACCCTTTGGAATATCCACAAATCCAGGGAAAAGTGATGGGAAGAAGGAGCCCTCAATGGGCTGGGACATCGGGATCCTCCAGGAAGCCCCAAAATTCCCATTCCATGAAAATCAAATATCCCACGGAAATCGAATATTCCACAGAAATCGAATATTCCACAGAAATCGAATATTCCGTGCTTATCATTCCCGGCCACAGGTGTTCCCTTGGAATAAAGAGAAGTTTTCAGCTGTCCCAGAATTCCCTCCCCCGGAGCAGAACTGGGAATTTAAATCCATTTATTCCTGGAGCCGGGAATGTGGAAGGGGAGACAGGGATGGGAATTATTCCGAATGCCTGAGATGGGGGGAAAAAGCCGGGAATTGGGTTTGGGAGCTGCAAGGAAATGTTTTGGGGTGTGGGAAGAACGGTGGGGAAGGGGAAAAGATGAAAATAAAATGAAATGAAAATAAAGTAAAATAAAGCCGAAACAGAATAAAGTAAAATAAGATAAAATAAAGTAAAAATAAAATAAAATAAGATGGAGTCAGAATAGAATAAAATAGAATAGAATGAAATAAAATAAGGCATAATAAAGTGAAAATAAAATAAAACAAGTCCTTCCCAATGCCTTCTGTGAATCCCAGGGTGTTTTAAAACCCAGGAATATCCAACCGCCCCCAAACCCTGATTTAAATCCGGCCTCCCTGAATTTCCCAACCATTTCCATGGATTTTTTACAATCCCACTTTTTCCCCTTCCAACCTTTTTCAACTCCGACAAAAGGGAAAAATCTCTGCAGCTCTGGGGCTGAAAGGACTTTTTGGGAACATCTGTCACCGTAAAAGAGTGAAACCAACCCGAGCAGCAGCGAATTCCTTTTTTATTCCCTTTTTTATTCCCTTTTATTCCCTTTTTTATTCCCCGCTCCGAAATTCCTGCTCCAAAACTTTTCCTCGGAAGCATTTCCCAGCCCGGATTTCTTTTTGGTTTTTTTATCATTAAAAAAAAAAATTTATTTTTATTTCCCAGCCTGTGCTTCTTTTTGGTTTTCATCATTTAAAAAAAATCCTTTTGATTTTTATTTCCCAGCCCAGATTTCTTTTTGTTTTGTTTTTTTTTTTTTTTTGTTTTGTTTTGGTTTGGTTTTTTTTATCACTAGTCTGGATTTCTTTTTGGTTGTTTATCATTCAAAAAAATAATTTTGGTTTTTGTTTTTTTTTTTCCCAGCCTGGATTTCTTTTTGGATTTTTACCACTAAAAAAAACAAAAAAATCATTTTGATTTAAAAAAAAATAAAATTTAAACCATTAAAAAAAGAAATTAAACCGGGGAGCGAGTTGGAGTTGAAAAGCAGGGAGAGGATGAAGATAAGCGGGAAAAATCAGATTTATTTATTTTCCCCATCAATTGACGGGGGAGAAAGGGAATTTTTTTCGGCGGACGAGGGGAGGGAAGGGGCCGACGCCGGAGTTGTCGCTGGCTGTTTACACCGGGAGCCATCTGGCAGCAGAGATATAATAACAATTATTCCGTGGAGATTCCGCTGAGGAATCGCATCCCCGTAAATCAAATTAACGCCCCCTGCCCCTCCCCGCCTTTCCCGCTTTTCCCCCCTTCCTTCCCTGCTCCCGTTTAACCCCGGGAATGCTCCCGAACAAGGCGCCCTCATCATTAAGAATTGATTTTTTATTTATGGCCGCGGTGCCGCCCCGCGATATCCCGCCGCAATTCCGCCTTCGGAAACCCCGCGTTTAACGCCGAGATTTGTGCTTCCCAAATCCCTTTTCTCTTTTTTTTTTTTTTTTGTGGTGTTTTTTATCCCTCTCTCCCCCGGCGTGGAAATATCCGATATCCTTCATTAGCTCGATTACATCGGATAAGGGGTTTATTCCTTTAAATTATTTAACCTTGGGAGAACCCGCTGGGACCCCATAAATTCCGGCCCCGCTAATGAAAATCATCCGTTAGGGCCGTTCCCGAAGACAACGGGAAAAGGGATTAAAATATCTTGGAAAATCGACTCCCGTTTTGTTGTTGTTTTTTTATTTTAATCCTTGGAATCCGACAGACTCCATAATTCACCAAAAACCCTCCTTTTCTCCCCCCACCTCGGTGCTGATCCCAAAACTTTTCTTTTGCAGGATATCTGATTTTTCCCGGATTTTTGGAGTGCTTGGAAAAGCCCCCTTTGGAAGGAGAGAGGGTACTGAACTCCCCTTTTTTAGCTGAATTTGGCAGAATTTAGCTCCTAATTCCAGAAGCAAACATCCAGCAGTTTTTGTGGCTTTCCCTGATTTTCCTGGAATTTTGATCCAGGCCTGGGAATGGGAAGGGATGGAGCTCAACCCCAAAAACCGGATTAAAAACCAGTGGGGTTGGTGGAACTCCACGCAGGATGAGCACTGAGAAATTTTGGGAAGGTTTGAGGAAAAATCAGTGGGATTTGGGGTGGATTTTCAAGGGAAAAAGGCCCAAAATGCATCACCTGCCCTCTTTTCCTCATTAGGTTTTTTTTTTTGGTTGGTTTTGGGATTTTGGAGGGCGGGGGGGGAACATTTAAAGCACTTGAGGAGAGCCGAACAACCCCAAAAAATTCACCCAGCTGACCCTAAAGACGACCCGGGAATTCGGGCACAGAATAAATTCTGCATTATCTGGAATTCCCCAGTTTTCCCACAGGACATTCCCGAGCGGGACGGGATTCCCTGGGATCGGCCAAAGGTCTTGGAGGAGCCACCTGAGCAAGGAGAACCCTCTCCTCCCCTCCCCAGCCCAAGCAGCTCCAGAAAGACGCAAAAATTCAAACAATCAAAGCTTTGGAGGCGGAAATGTCCCAGTTCTGTCCTGCCCTGGGAGAGGGACCAGGAGCTGCCGGGTTTATGGAGCTCCAGAAGTTCCACGGAGGCACCGGGAAGGCCCAGGCCACGCTTGGGCCACTGGGCCAGGCCAGGCCCCCCAGAGCTCTCCAGAAGCACCAATAAATGGATTTTAAAGGCATCGGAGCCGGAGCTGCTCTCTGGGATTTGCCCAAATCTGGAGCAACCTCACCGGGATAAACCCGGAGCTGAGGGAGGAGTTCGGGATCAATCCCAGCAGGAAATCAAAGGCTCTGGATCCCCATTTTTCCCCGGATCCTCATTTTTCCCTGGGTCCCATTCCCGGAGTGTGCAGGAACACGACCACCCTGACCCTGAGAAAATCCCAGGTTTAAAACCTCGGTTTAAGGGCGGCTCCCCAACCTCCCAGCTCCCACAGATTCCGGTTCCAACCCTGAGAAAATCCCAGGTTTAAAACCTCGGTTTAAGGGCGGCTCCTCAACCTCCCAGCTCCCACAGATTCCGGTTCCAACCTCCTGCTCCAGCCTGGAGCGACTGCACCGGGATGAAACCGGAGCCAAGGGTTCAGGGTCGATTCCAGGCAGGGATCAAAGGCTCCGGATCCTCATTTTCCCCTGGATCCCTTTCCCGGTGTGAACACGACCACCCTGACCCCCTAAAACCCCACATTTAAACGGGGGCTTAAGGACGGCTCCATTTCCCAGCTCCGACAGATCCCAGTTCCAGTCTGGGATGAAACTGGAACCGATCTGGGGAGGCACCGGAGGCTCTGGAGCTTCGCCTTCCCCGGATCCCAGCCCCAGCGCGGGGGGAACACGAGCACCCTGACCCCTGGAACACCCCACATTTAAAGGATGATTTAAGGACGGCTCCTCAATTTCCCAGCTTCCCAGCCCTCCTGGAAACCAAACCCAATTTCCCTGCTTTAATCACCGCGCCTCGCTTTGTCTCCCAGCCCTTTCTTTGCCTTTCTCTCCCTTTCTTCTCCATTTATTTCCTTTCTTTTTGTTGGTGGTGGTTTTTTTTTTTTTTTTTTTGGTTTTTGTTGTTTTTTTTTTTTTTGTTTTTTTGTGCTAAACCTGTAAAAGGCGCCGGGCTCGGAGTTCATTTGGCCGCGGAGCTGATAAGCCATGAAAAACACGGAGCCGGCGATGGAAGCGCTGACAGCGCCGGCTCTGCCGCGGGCCCAGCTGCAATTTGCCTTCCAGGGCTGTCTCCGAAAACAAAAACGCTCCACACGCAGCATGCAAAGAAGTTCCGAGTGCGCTGGGGGGCTCGGGGAAAGAGGAGAAGGGGGTGGAAAAAGCCACATGGAAGACGAGAAGGGCGGGCGGCGCTGGGAGCGGGGAGAGAGCTGCAGATCAATCATTTATAATTAACAAAAATCCGATTGGGGCTTTAAATAGAGATCAATGTGCGGCGGGGCTGAGTGGATTGCGAGGATGTATTCACCTTCTCGTAACTCTCCTCGCGAGCTGTCACACCTCCCGAACCCCCATTTGTTTTGTTAACAAAGCTTCAGGGGGCGCCGGGCTCTCATTGAAATTTCATTAATCTAATGGAGTAAAGTCCTGGAGAGGGGGGAAAAAAAAAAAAAGAAAAAAAAAAAATCAAATTCTCGTTGGGCGAGATGGTACCTGGGAAAGATAACCTCTGGTTGAACTCCCCGCCTCGGCGGGCTCTGCCATCAGTCTGGGAGCAGACAGCAGCGGGATGATTGCAGCCACCGGCCGCAGATCCTTCTTCTGCTGCTGCCGCGGCTGCCGCTGTGTCCCCCCCGCGCCCCCCGGCCCAGCGCCGGCGCCGCCGGCCACGCGCTGGAACCACGGCGGGGTCACGGCTGGGACAGGGCCAGGTGCGAAATCACCAGGGCTGGTGTAAGACCACCATGGGCTGGTGTAAAACCACCATAGGTTGGTATAAAACCACCATGGGCTGGTGCAAAACCACCATGGGTTGGTCTGGAACTGCACTGGGGTCACGGCAGGGACAGGGCCAGGTGCGAAATCACCAGGGCTGGTGTAAGACCACCATGGGCTGGTGTAAAACCACCATGGGTTGGTGTAAAACCACCATGGGCTGGTGCAAAACCACCATGGGCTGGTGTAAAACCACCATGGGTTGGTGTAAGACCACCATGGGCTGGTGTAAAACCAACTTGGGCTGGTGTAAAACCACCATGGGTTGGGTCTGGAACTGCACCGGGGTCATGGCAGGGACAGGGCCAGGTGCGAAATCACCAGGGCTGGTGTAAAACCACCATGGGCTGGTGTAAAACCACCATGGGTTGGGTCTGGAACCACAACGGGGTCACGGCAGGGACAGGGCCAGGTGCGAAATCATCCTGGGTTTGGGCCTGGATCTGCACTGGGGTGACAGTGGGGACTGCGACAGGGTCGGGTGTGAAACCACCATAGGTTGGTGTGAAATCACCATGGGCTGGGTCTGGAACTGCACTGGGGTCACGGCGGGGACAGGGCCAGGTGTGAAATCACCAGGGCTGGTGTAAGACCACCATAGGTTGGTGTAAAACCACCATGGGCTGGTGTAAAACCACCATGGGTTGGGTCTGGAACCACACCGGGGTCACGGTGGGGACAGGGACAGAGGGTCAGGTCTTGAATGACCTTGAGCTTGGTTCTGGAACCACAGCGGGGTCACAGCTGGGACTGACAGGGGTTTGGGTCTAAAATCACCACGGGCTGGGTTCTGGGCCCACCACAGGCTCAGCTCTGGAACTGGGCACGTTGTCCCCTCAGATGTCCCCTCATGGAACCCCAGAGCTGTTGAGGTTGGAAAAAACCCCCAAGGTCAAGCGCAGCCTCCAAGCCAGCGCTGCCGCGGAATCGTGGAAGGGTTTGGGTGGGAAGGGACCTCAAAGCCCATCCAGGGCCCCCTCCCACTGTGCCGGGTGCCCCAAGCCCCAGCGTCCAGCCTGGCCAGGGACACCTGCAGGGACCCAGGGGCAGCCACAGCTGCTCTGGCACCCGCGCCACCCCTGCCACGTCCCCAAGTGCCAAATCCTCACAGCCCTTAAATCCCTCCGGGGCAGGAAACGGGGGGCGCCTTTTTTGGGATGTCCCCACTCCTCCCTCCAGCCACGAATCCCAAACTTCACCCAAATCCCCCCCCGCTCCAAGCCTCGACTTCTCCTTGGACCCCTCAGGGATTCTGAGGAGGTTTCCAGGGGAAAACTGGGGGGTTTTCTCCTGAAAACCTCGGCGTTCCTGCCGCTGCTGGATGCGTGACCTTCCCAGCAGCTCCCGCTCGCTTTTCGGGGATGTTGCATTCCGAATATCCCAGGAATCCCAACAACTGGAGCGACACAGCCACAGGAGACTCTCAACTTTCAGTTCACGCTCCTGGCAAATTCCTCGTCCTCCCGGCTGTGGGAAAGAGCAGGAAACTTGAATCCGAGCGAGGCGAGACCGTTAAAAAAGCGGAAATCTCACGGGTTCCTCAATGCCTGGCACCGCGGGCAGGGGCAGGAATCTTTGGAAAACTCCGGGAATTCAAGGGGGCGGTCATAAAGCTGAGCACAGACATCTGCACGGCCCCATTCCGCCCCAGCAGCGGCAGTTATCCCACAATTCTTTGTAAATTTATTGGGAAAATGAAATCGCCCGTTTCCCCGCTCCGAGATCCAGGTGGAGGATAAAATCCAGCTGCAATTTTGATTTGGGATAATCCCAGGCAGCGCCAGCTGTGGCGAGGCCTTGGCTGCCACCCCAAATCCTGCCTCGATTCCCAATTAAAGGAGCCCCCGATCCCACAGAAATCCAGGAAATCGAACCTGGAAAACCCCGATCAAATCCCTTTGATGGCCCTGGTGGGGCCACGCTGGTCCCACAGAGGCGGCACCGAGGGCACTCAGGAGATCCAGATCCCCCTCAGGACGTCCTCGTGTCGTTCTTTGGCTTTTTCCCCTCCCCTCCTTCCTGTTCTCCAAGGTCTTTCCTCCCCCAGCCCTGAGTTTTCCAAGCTCTTCTGTGGTGGGTGGAGCGGGACAGATGCTCCCTGTCCCGGGAAAAGCGGGATCGGCGATTCCATGGAAAACCCCGGCTCCTTCCCCTGCTCCACAGGCACCTGGGTTCGTGTCCGTGGATGAGCTGCTCCTCGTGACGGGGCTTCCCTCCCTCAGGGATGGAATTCCCAGGAGATCTGGGGCTGTCCCATCCCTGGGATATCGGGAATTGTCCCCCGATGGGACTGGAGGGGCTTCAATGTCCTTTCCCCACCCCAAAGCATTCCAGGGTTCTGGAAGGTTCACCTGACCCACCCCAAGCCCCTCCTTCCAGCTCCAGGGTTTCCCAGGCCGCGATCCTGCCGGACTTCAGGACAGCAGAGGGGAAAAGAAGCAGGAAAAACACGGAATTGAGGGAAGGACAGAGTGACCAGGACAGAGCAGCCCGGCCAGGACAGACGGACACAGCCAGGCTGGGGAGGGGCTGAGCCAGCAGATCCCAGCCTGGAACTCCCCCAGCAGCGAAACCAGGGAATTTTGGCACTTTAACACTGATTTCTCCATGGCCACAGCCCAAAATCCTGCCGTTTATTTTGGGCAGAGACAGCAGAATTCCAAGAGCACCCAGGGAGGAGGGAGTGAGCCGGGGATTCAAGGAGAGGGCAACATTGAGCCAGGAAAAGTCCCGGAGGGAATTCTGGAGCTGATATCCCACAGATATCCCACATTCCCAACCCTCTGCTTTCCCCAGAAATCCTGACCAGGGGTACCCCAAATTCCCACGTTCCCCACGGGTACCCCAAATTCCCACCCTGGCCATGGGGTATCCCACATTCCCACGTTCCCCACGGGTGTCCCACATTCCCAGCCCCTCTGTGGTTGCTGCCTCCTGCCCGGACCCACCTGTGGAATCCGCCCCCATCCCTTCCCGTTTATCCCATTCCAGCCCCGCTCCAGAATCGCCTTTCCCTTCCCCATCCAACCGGGATAAAGGACGAGCAGGGGGAGAGAAAGAAGGAAAATCTCTCCCCCCCCCCCCCCCCCCCACGGAACATTCCAGACGGAATAAAAACAACCCCAAAATTAATTTTAATTTTTTTTTCTTTTTTTTTTTTTAAAGCGTGGCACCTTTTTGGGAACGCGTGCGGGAGCAGGGAGGCGAGGAAATCTGGGAATGAGGGAGAGGCGCACGCACGGCCCCGATTCCAAACACACACACACGGACGAGCCTTGGGGGAATTGGGTGAACTTTTGAACCAGAGCTGCGCAGAGACAGAGCCGAGAGCCTGTTCCCACTTTAATAAACAATTCCCTCTTCTTCTTTTTTTTTTTTTTTTTCCTCTCTCTCTCTCTCTCTTTTTTTTTTTTTTTTCCCCTCAATTAATTAAGGTTTGGGAAGGGAGAAAAAAAAAAAAAAATGGCAGGAGAGGAGTAATGGAGCAGGCGGCGCGTTCCTTACAGATGGATCCTACCTTTGGCTGCTTATTAAATCTCTGCATGATTGCGCTGCAGAAAATTAATCGCATTGTTTTCCCTTTTTCCGAGGGCTCTGCAAACAGCCCGGGAGCGCGGCTGGGCTCCCGCTCCTCTCCCCCTTCCCGCCCGGGCTGGAGGAGCCGCGCTCGCTCCACCCGCGGGCTCCGGGCGCTGCTGGGGGAGCTGGGAGGGGTTCGGGGGAAGTTTGGGGTTTTCGGGTTTGGGTGAGGCAGGAGCTGGTGGGAAAGAGGGAAAGGGTTGGGAGAAATGTGCGGGGAGAGGGGAGGGATCCGGATCCCTGCAGGGCCCCTGGAAGGGTCGGGGATGGTGGAGATGGAGCCCAGATCCGGCTCCTCCTCATCCTCATCCTCATCCTCATCCTCATCCTCATCCTCATCCTCATCTTCATCCTCACCCTGGTCTTCACCCCGATCCTGATCCTCAGCTCCCTCCTCTTCCTCCCCCTCCTTCTCCACATCCTGATCTTCATCCTCACCCCGATCCTCAACCTCCTCCTTGTCATCCTCATCCTCATCCTGATCTTCATCCTCACCTTGATCCTTGACCTCATCCTGATCCTCACCCTGATCCTGATCCTCAGCCACCTCCTCTTCCTCCTCCTCCTCATTCTCACCCTGATCCTGATCCTCAGCCTCCTCCTCCTCTTCCTCCCATCCCCAAAGGCCCCAGCACCCACCCAGCGGTCCCAGTTTGAGCCCTGGACTGGGATGGGGTGGGGGGTCCGCCCCGAGGCCTGGCCTTTGGCCGGATTTGCATTCCCATTGTTTGGAGCAGGCTGAGCACTTCCACAGCTGCTCCCGGGCCGCTGGAATTTCCACCCAGGCCCTTTGGACACCAAAACCCGGGAAAACAATGGAGCAGGTGTGGGACCGAGGGAAATCCCTTTGTGCTCCCGTGGACAGGGACAGGGCACGGCCCCGGTCCCAAAATAACCCCAAAATAAACCCAAAATATCCCCAGCGACTCCCAAGGGAATTCCCCAAGTTCAAAAACGGGGAATGAGGCCAGCGCTGGGATATGGGGGGAGCTCTTTCCCCTCCCCACCCTTATCACCACCACCCCAGCACCCCAAAACCCCTTCCCAGGTGGAGGAACCCCAACTCCTCCTGCCCAGGCCCCGCTCCGAGTGTGGCCAGGCCCATCCTTGGTGCATCCATGGGTGATCCAAGGATGATCCAAGCATGATCCAAGGCTGATCCAAGGATGATCCATGGCCAGTCCATGGCTGTTCCATGGCTGATCCAAGGATGATCCATGGCCGGTCCATGGCTGTTCCATGGCTGATCCAAGGATGATCCAAGGATGATCCATGGATGATCCATGGCTGATCCATGGCTGATCCATGGCTGATCCAAGCATGATCCAAGGATGATCCATGGATGATCCATGGCTGATCCAAGGATGATCCAAGCATGATCCAAGGATGATCCATGGCTGTTCCATGATCGATCCAAGGATGATCCATGGCCGATCCAAGGCTGATCCAAGGATGATCCAAGGATGATCCATGGCTGATCCATGGCTGTTCCATGATCGATCCATGGCTGATCCAAGGATGATCCAAGCATGATCCATGGCTGATCCAAGGATGATCCATGGCTGTTCCATGATCAATCCAAGGATGATCCATGGCTGATCCAAGGATGATCCATGGCTGTTCCATGATCAATCCAAGGATGATCCATGGCTGATCCAAGGCTGATCCAAGGATGATCCATGGCCGATCCATGGCTGTTCCATGGCTGTTCCATGGCTCATCCATGGCTGTTCCAAGGCCGATCCATCCTGATCCATGCCTGTTCCATGGCTGCTCCATGGATGTTCCATGGCCGATCCATGGCTGTTTCATGGCCGATCCATGGATGATCCATGCCTGTTCCATGGCTCATCCATGCCTGTTCCATGGCCGTTCCATGGCCTGTTCCAAGGCCGATCCGCGGCCGCCGTTGCCATGGCTGCAAGGTGACCCCTCGGAGCCGCGGCCGCACCAGCCGGGGGCAGCGGGGTCAGCGCGCGACCGCTCCGACCCCCGGGGTGAAAAGTTCAGGCATCCCAGGAAAAACCAATACGGCCCCGGCGCGGCCGCTTCCCGATTTATTTCCATTCCCAGCAAGCCATGCATAGAAAATCCAGATAAATCCCATTGAGCCCCGCCGGGAGCCGCCGCCCAATGGATGCAAACAGATGTCCGCAGGGAGCGGGGGGCGGGGGCTCAATTAATATTTATTAATAATTTGATTAATCCCGCCCGAAAACCCCTTCTGGTGTTTCTGCCCAGCTTTAAAATCCTCGCTTTTAATTCCTCGCCCTCCCTGCGGAATTTTTTTTTGTGTTTTTCCCCGGGTGTTTTTTCCCGGCCGGGTGGGAATTAAGGGGGGGATAATGAGAATTTCCAGCGCTGATGTCCCCGAGGTTTTCCCGGGATTCTGCAGAGGGACGGGCCCCAGTTCCCAGCCCGGGGCTGGAATTTCCGCCCTTCCCGAGCTCTCCTGGAGCTCCCACCTCGGCAGAAGCTGCCACGAGGTGGCCACGAGGTGGCTCCTGGAGCCCTTGGAGAAAGTCCGGAATATTCCGAAGGGAAAACGGGAATTGCGGCGCGGGGGGGCTGGGATGAGGCAAACCAGCAAATCCGGGGTTTATGGCCAAAAAATTCCTCTTTTTTTTTTTTTTTTTTTTTTTGGTGGGGTGGCGGGAGGGAAAACCAGGAAATTTGGGATATTATATATAATTTTTTGGGGTTTTTTTTAATGCCTAAAATTCCCTGGAAAAGGGGATTTTTGTGGCTGTTTTTAAGGGAAAGGTGGAAGGGAAAAGCAAGAAATTTGGGGTATTATATATAAAATATATATTTAAAAAAATATGCCCAAAATTCCCTGGAAAAGGGGATTTTTGTGACTGTTTTTTTAAAGGATAGTGGAGGGGAAAAGCAGAAAATCTGGGATATTATTTTGAGGATATTTTTTAAAAAAGGGGATTCAAATTTCCCTGGAAGAAGGCAAGATGGAAAGTAAAAGCAGAAAATCAGGGATAATATTTTAAAACATTAAAAAATAAGCAGTGCCCAAAATTCCCTGGAAAAGGGGATTTTTGTGGCCGCTTTTTAAGGGATGGTGGAGGGGAAAAGCAGAAAATCTGGGATATTATAAAAAAAATATTTTTTAAAAAGAGGATCCAAAATTCCTTAGAAGAAGGGGTAATTAAAAGGAAAAGCAGGAAATCTGGGATATTACATAAAATATATTTTTATAAAAAAAGACGCCCAAAATTCCCTGGAAAAATGGATTTTTGTGGTTGTTTTTAAGGGATGATGGAGGGGAAAAGCAGAAAAACCGGGATATAATTTAATAAACATTAAAGAAAAAAACAGGAGCCAAGATTCCTTGGAAGAAGGGATCGTGGAAGGGAAAAGCAGGAAAAACGGGATATTATTTTAAAAGTGCTCTTTTGAAAAAGGTGCCCAAAATTCCCCGTAAAACGGGATTTTTGTGGCTGCTTTTTAGGGGATGAGGGAGGGGAAAAGCGGGAAAAGGGGGATGGGAAGGAAAAGCCGGATCCTAAACTTGACCCAGCCCTGATCCCATCCCAGGGATTTTTTTCCTGGCCTTGGCTGCTGTTCCCAGGGTCGGGGTCAGGGATTGGGATCAGGGCTGGGATCGGGGTTTTGGTCCATTTATCTCAACTCTCATCCAAAAACCAAATAAAAATCTTCCCTTTTCTGTGGGGTGTTTTTTTTTTTCCCAAGATTTTCCCAGGTTTGGGTGGGACCGAGGAATTTTTCCCCCTCAAACCAAACGGAATTTTTCAGGCATTGCCATCAAGAAATTCCCAAATTTGACCGAACCCCCGATTTCCCTGGAGCAGAAACTCAGGGAGGGGCGAAACCTTGAGGCAAAAAAAAAAAAACCTCAAAAAAAAGAACAAAACCGAGCTTTAAAAAAATAAAAAAAAATAGAATTAAAAATGAACAAATCCACCCCGGGCTCGGGAAAATCCTGGGATTTCCTGGGGAGGGACAAAAAATTGCCGAGGAATTCCCCCAAAGCGGCCCCAGACAAAGGCCGGGGTGATAAATGGGGCTTTGGGGTTAGGCCGGGGTTTAGGCCCGGTTTTATCTGAGCCGGGTAAACAGCTCATTAATCCCGAGACTAAATGAGGTGGGAATGCAAATATCGGGGGGAGAAGGGCAGGGGACAGAGGAGGGGAAGGGAAAAAGGGGAAAAGGGGAAAAATGGGAAAAACGGGATTGGGTTTATAGGGGACGGAAAATAAAAATGGGATTTATTTATACGGGACGGAGGAAAAAAAAAAGGGATTTGTTTTATTGGGGAAGGGGGGAAATGGGATTTGTTTTCAAATATTTTAAAGGGTTTTGAAGGATTTTTTAAAGATTTTAAAGGGCTTTGAAGGATTTTAAAGGGTTTTGAAGGTCTCTGAAGGATTTTAGAGAGTTTGGAACTATTTTAAAGGGTTTTGAAGACGTTTAAAGGGTTTTAGAAGGTTTTGAAGGATTTTAGAGAGTTTTGAACCATTTGCAGGAATATTTTTGAGGGTTTGGAAGGGTTTAAAGGGTTTTAGAGAGTTTTGAACTATTTTAAAGTATTTTAAAGGGTTTTAGAGAGTTTTGAACTATTTTAAAGTATTTTAAAGGGTTTTAGAGAGTTTTGAACTATTTTAAAGTATTTTAAAGGGGTTTTAGAGAGTTTTTAACTATTTTGAAGAATTTTTAAGGGTTTTAGAAGGTTTTGAAGGGTTTTAGAGAGTTTTGAGCTGCTTTAAAAGGTTTTAGAGAGTTCTGAACCATTTCCAAGGATATTTTTGGGGGCTTTGGAAGGGTTTAAAGGGTTTTAGAGAGTTTTGAACTATTTTGAAGGTTTTAAAAGGGCTTTGAGGGTTTTTAAAGGATTTTGAATGTTTTTAAAGGGTTTTAGAGAGCTCTGAACAATTTCCAAGCATATTTTTGGGAGCTTTGGAAGGGTTTAAAAGGTTTTAGAGAGTTCTGAACAATTTTAAATTATTTTAAAGGGTTTTGAAGGTTTTTTAAGGGTTTTGGAGAGCTCTGAACCATTTCCAAGGATATTTTTGGGGGGCTTTGGAAGGGTTTAAAGGGTTTTAGAGAGTTTAGAACTGTTTTGGAGGTTTTAAAAGGGTTTTGAAGGTTTTCAAAGGGTTTTAGAGAGTTTAGAACTATTTTGAGGGTTTTAAAAGGGTTTCGGAGGTTTTTTAAGGGTTTTAGAGAGTTCTGAACCATTTCCAAGGGTATTTTGGGGGGGTTTGGAAGGGTTTAAAGGGTTTTAGAGAGTTTAGAACTGTTTTGAAAGTTTTAAAAGGGTTTTGGAGAGTTCTGAACCGTTTCCAGGGGTATTTTGGGGGGGTTTGGAAGGCTTTGGAGGGTTTTTGGGGCACCCCATGCATGAGGTGTTTATCAGGGGATCCCGCAGCCCTTCCCCGCTTTTGGAGGGAGTTCAGAGAGCGCCGGGACCTCCCCTGCCCTAAATCTGCTCCCCCCTGGCTTCCGGTGCCTTCCCGGCCCGAAAACCGGCGCTGGAAAAGCCCCAGAAGCCATCAGTTCCCGGCTGAAATAAACTTCCCGTTTCTCCCCCAAATTCCAGGGGATTTTTTTGTTTTTTTGGGTTTTTTTTTGCGGCTTTGATGCTCTGCGGAGCAGCTCGCTGCGAGTGATGAATGAACGAGCGAATTAGTGATGAATTAATTACTCAGGAGGCGTTTGGGGGATTTGGGGTGGTTGCCTCCGGTGGGAGATATCCCTGTCCATGGCACGGGGTTGGATTTGGGGCATTTTTAGAGTTTTTTTCCATCCCAAACCGTTCCGGGGTTTCTGAGTGAAACCACCTGGGCTCCTCAGCGGCATCCAAGGGACAAATGGGATCCAAAGGATAAAATTCCCTAAATCCAGCCCGGCCCTTCCCTCCTGCACCTCCTGGGGCTGCCAAAGGTTCTTTGGGATTATCCAGGCCAGGAAAAGGAGTGGGAAAACCCCAAAAAAATCTGCCCAAACCCAGTGGGCTCCTGGCTGGGAAGGTGCCACAGTGAGGGGAAAAACCTGAGCCCAAATCATCAATCCCGACATCAGTCCCGGCCCCAAATCATCAATCCTGGCCCCAAATCATCAATCCTGGCCCCAAATCATCAATCCCGGCCCCAAATCATCAATCCTGGCCCCAAATCACCAATGCCGGCCCCAAATCATCAATCCCGGCCCCAAATCACCAATCCTGGCCCCAAATCATCAATCCCGGCCCCAAATCATCAATCCCGGCCCCAAATCATCAATCCTGGCCCCAAATCATCAATCCCGGCCCCAAATCATCAATCCTGGCCCCAAATCATCAATCCTGAGCCCAAATCATCAATCCCGGCCCCAAATCATCAATCCTGGCCCCAAATCACCAATCCTGACCCCAAATCACCAATGCCGGCCCCAAATCACCAATCCTGGCCCCAAATCACCAATCCTGAGCCCAAATCATCAATCCTGACCCCAAATCACCAATCCCGGCCCCAAATCACCAATCCTGAGCCCAAATCACCAATCCCGGCCCCAAATCACCAATCCTGACCCCAAATCACCAATGCCGGCCCCAAATCATCAATCCTGACCCCAAATCACCAATCCCGGCCCCAAATCACCATTCCTGACCCCAAATCACCAATCCTGGCCCCAAATCACCAATCCTGACCCCAAATCACCATTCCTGACCCCAAATCACCAATCCTGACCCCAAATCAGTCCCGATGGACGGGACGGGTCTGTGGGGTGGGATTGGTTTGTCTGGGATGTGTTTGTGGGGTGGGATTTGTTTGGGATGGGTTTGGGGGAGGATTTTGGGGTTTGGGGGAGGATTTGGGGGCCGGGTTTGGGTTCTTTGGTGGGGTTTGGGGATAAAATGAGAGGACGAGGTGGCGCCTGTGCATGGTCCTGGCCGGGCGCGTCCCCAAAACCCGTCCCCAATGCCCGATCCCAATGCGCGTTCCCGTCCCGGGCGCGCTCCCGACCCCGCGCGTTCCCGGCCGGCCCCACATGGGGGCGCTGCAGAATTCCGGAGCCGCCGCCGCGCCCGGAGGGACCGCGGGACCCCCAAATAAACCCGAATACACCGAATAATCCCGAATAAGCCCCAAATACACCGAATAATCCCGAATAAACCCCAAATACACCAGATAACCCCGAATAAACCCCAAATACACCGAATAATCCCGAATAAGCCCCAAATAAACCCCGAATACACCAAATAACCCCCAACAGACCCTAAAACCACCAAATAACCCCAAACAGAGACTAAATACATCATAATAACCCGAAATAGACCCCAAATCCACTAAATAGACCCCAACGGATCCCAAAAACCCCAAATCCACCTGAACAGACCCCTACAGGCACGGGCAGATATCGCTGAGTCACCCCAAATCGTGCAAATAACCCCAAATAATGCAAATAACCCCAAAGAGCCCCTGACAGACACAGAGAGACCCCCCAGACACACGGACACCCCAAATATTCCCTGACAGCCCCGAAAATCCATTGGCACCCCCAAATATCCCCTGAGATCCAGCGACACCTCTGGACGCCCCCAAATGTCCGTGGACGGCCCCGAAAACCCCCCGAGACGCCCCCAATATTTGCTGACAATCCCAAAAGTCTCCCAGTAAAGATGGACACGGCCAAATACTCACTGAGCAACGGGAATAAGGGAATGTCCCAAGGGATAAATAAATATCCAATGGGATAAATCAATATCCAAAGCAATCAATCGATACCCAAAGGGACTGATCAATACCCAAAGGGATCAATCAGTATCCCAAAGGGACTGATCAATACCCAAAGGGATAAAACCGTACCCAACAGGATAAATCAATGTCCAAAGGAAACAGGAATATCCAAATGGATCAATCAATAACCCAAGGGATCGATCAACATCCCAATGGATTGATCAATATCCCAAGGGATCGGTTCCCAGGAGGAATCCAAGCCAGGACAATCCTGTCCCAGGGGATTTTCCCCAGTCCAAATTCCTCCTCCTCCAAAATTCCCAGGGGTTTTTTTGGGAGACGCCATCCTGAATCCAACCTGTTCCCGTGAAATTCCGGGGTTTTTTTGGGGAGAAGCCATCCCGAATCCAACCTGTTCCCGTGAAATTCCAGGGGCTTTTTGGGGAGACGCCATCCCAAATCCAATTTGCTCCGGTGAAAAGCGGGATTTAAGAAAGTTGGGAATTCGGGAAGGTGGGAAAGGCCTCACAATGAATCCCAAAGGAACCAGCAGCAAGGTGAGCAAGGGATACCTGGAATTCCAGGAATATTATCCGGGATTTTCACGTTTAGTGGGAATGGACGAAGCGCTAAAAAAAACCCAAAATCCCCTCCGGAATCATGGGATGGACGGATGGAAAACCCAAAGGATTCCGGAAGATAAAACCCCAAGAATTCCGAGAAGCTTCGGCGACATTCCGGCATTCCAAGAAATTTTCCGGAACGGAATTCCCCCAAAAAATCAGCGACTCACCCTCATCAGGGAATTCTGTCGGGAACGGGGCCGGAGGAAGCCGGGAAGGGCCGAAATTCCAGCCGGGATTTTCCTGGGAGCCGCCGTGTCCGTCGTGCTCGTCCCCTCCTGGATGGGAGCGACCAGGAGAGGCTGAATTTGGGGAAAATTTGGAGGAATTTAGGAATTCCTAACCCCAAATATCCCCTTTGCTTCCCGTTCCCTCCAAAATCCAAACTGATTTTTGTGGGATTTCTGGGGTTTTAGGGAATTCTTACTGGAAAAACCCGGGAATGCCAAAATTCCAGAGGCCAATCCAAATCCTTGTCCCTGTCCTCAGGCCGTGACCACCTTGCCATAAATCCAGGTGAAAAAAAGAAAAGATTTACACTAAAATGGGCAATTTCCTGGGATTTTAGGGTAGAAGAGCTTGGAAATCCTTCAGGAGAGGGGGGAAAAGGATTAAAACACGGATTTCCTACATAAATCTATAGGAAAATGGATAAAACCGTGGATTTCCTACATAAATTTACAGGAAAATGGATAAAACTGTGGATTTCCTATATAAATTTACAGGAAAATGGATAAAACCGTGGATTTTCTATATAAATTTACAGGAAAATGGATAAAACCACAGATTTTCTATATAAATTCACAGGGAAAAGGATAAAAACCTGGATTTCCTCAAACAAATCACCCAATCCAGGGTGTGGAAAGGATCTTTCCACTCCTGAAATTAACCTCATGTTGAATTTTCCGGGGAACTTTCCTGCTGCCCTTGGATTTTCTGGAGAGGCCGCTCAGCGCCAGGTGCTGAGATCCCTTTTAACAAAAACCCGGCGGCGACAAAAGATTTTTAATTGGGCATTAAAAGGTTTTTAATTCAACATTTAAAGGTTTTTAATTCAATATTTGTTCAGGGCAGAGCGGGGCCGATAAGGGAGCGGGGGCAGCTGCTCCTCACTCAGCGCCCTCCAAACAGCCCCAAAAAGGAATTTCCAGCTGCTCCTCCGGCGCTTTCCGAATCAGGCCGGGCTATAAAATGATCCGGCATCAATAATTCCCATTTTTAGGGAAAAAATGGGAATAATTAAAAAAAAAAAAAAAAGGTGGGATCATCAAACAATCCAACATCGATAATTCCCATTTTTAGGGCTGGTTCCAAGCTCTGCTCAAATCCATGGGAGCGGAGCTGCTTTGTTTTCCTTCACGCCGGGAATATTCCGGAATATTCTGGAATATTCCTTCAGGAGCGACCCAAAGCCCCACAGCCCTTGCTCTGTAAAAAACCCAATCCCATTGTTTTTCCATTTGGATTGGCATCCCGAGGATTTCTCCCACTTTTTCCATAAAAAAAATCCTGATTTGCTGCTTCCCACGGAGGGATAAAAAAAGGGAATTAATGAATCCCAGGAAAAAACAAACAATTTCCATGGATGACAGGAAAAACCCTTCATTTCCCGCAGCTTTTATGGGAATTGCAATTAAATTTCCTTGGCTTGATCAGGTGCCCAGAGCTTCATTAAACATCTCTTAAATCCCGGGAAAAATCAATGCCAGGAGAGCTCCGGGTGGGATTTTATGAGGAGCGGAAGTGAAATCCCTGATTTTTTTACCTTAAAATCCAAATTTTTTACCTTAAAATTGTAATTTTTTTTGCCTTCAAACCCTATTTTTCCATTCCATCCATCCTTCCATCCCCAGCTTACCCCACCACAATCATCCCCAAAAAATCCCATCTAAACCCGAATCGTTCCACCACCATTTATTTTTGGGATGTGATCCCACCCAGAAATCCCAGGAATTCCTCCCAATATGTGTGAGGAGCCGATTTCCCAAATTTCCCGAAATTCCCAGATTTCCACCCTGAGCTGCCAGACACGGAATCCGCTCCAAGCCTCGTTTTCTCCCCTCATCCCAATATTTTTAGGGTTTTATTTTGTTGTTAATTATACGTAACAAAGCAAATTCCCGGCATCTAAAAACGCCAAGAAAAGGGGAAAATTCTTTGGGATGGAGGCTTTTCCGGGAGGGTTTTTTTGGGATGGAGCTGCTGGAGCTTGCAGTGATGGCCGGCGCCCAGCAGGTCGGGCTGCAAGGCAGCGGCAGCCGGGAATGCGCCGCTGGAATTTCGCCGCCGTCCCCTCCCCCAGGCACAGGGAAAACCATGGAATTCCTTGGGAATGTCCAAAACCAGCAAGGAATAATCCCAGGGGAGGATGGGGAGTTAAAACCGGCGGGTTTTGGGGCTCGTGGAGAAACGGGGGTGGAAGAATTTCAAATATTCCAATCTTGGCAATCCTGCAGCGGGTCGGAGTTTAGGGTGGGATAAACAGGAAAAGCTGAAGTTTTGGGATGGGGAGAATAATCCCAAGGGAAATTCAGCAGCTCAGGGGTTAAATTATTCCTGGATACAAAAAACGGGGAATAACTGGGGAAATTATTAATCCTTTTTCCCTTTTTTTTGGGAAGCGGGAGGGGCTGTTCCCACTGGGAACAATCTCAGATGAGGTTAATTAATTAATTAATTAATTGCTTGATTAAATCCTGCTCCTCCCAAACTTGGGGCCTTCATAAGGCCTCCTACCAAAATAATTCTACAGAACGGGTAATAATTAATTAATAATTCTATTATTATTCTATTCCAAGTGAAGCAATAACTAATTAATAATTAGGCAGAATTGCAAATAAAACCGAGCAGTAATTAATAAATAACTCTATAAAACTCCAAGGGAAGCTGGGAAATAATTAATTAGTAATTCAGCTGAATTCCAGGCTAATAATTAATTAATAATTCTACAGAGGGGCAATAATTAATAAATAATTCTACGCTAAATAAATAAGACTTCATATATATAGAATATATATAGAATATATATAGATATCTATATAATAGTACACTATATTATATATACATTATATATATTATATTCATAAGATATATATTATATATTTTTATTATATATAAAATATATATTTACATATAATTTAAATATATATCTATATGATATAGAATATAGAATATAGAATATAGAATATAGAATATAGAATATATCTCATATATATAATTCTAAAAATAATTTTGTTTTCTCTCTGTCTCCCCTGTGTTTTGACATCTCCCGGGCCGGAGTTTCGGTGTTTATAAACGGGGGAATTCCAGGGCCGGAGATTTGAACAACGCCTTCCAAATCTCGTCAGTCCCAAAGGTTTTTTCCTGCTTTTCCCCAAACACTTCATAAATCTAAGCCGGGTTTGGGAGCCTCGGCCCCGCTCAGCGAAGCTGGAGCCTCCCGGCATGAGCCAAAAACGGCTTTTTATAAATAAAACTTCCTAAAATCACCCAGCACTCCATTAATTCCTGGACACTCCGGCTCGGCTTCAAAGGGAATCTTTGCAGCAAAAAAGGGAATTTTTTGGGGTTTTTTTTGTTGTTTTAATGATTTGCTACTTGGCCTTGTCATAACTACACGGAGCAAAAAGGCGGCAGTGGGGAGAGGGTTGGGGAAACGTGAGGTTCCGGCTCCCAGGCAGCTGCAGCTCCGTGGATTTGGGGTTTTAGAGGGAAAAAGGTTTTCAAAGATCTGGGTTTGGGGTTTTTTTTGGGATTTTTTGGGGGGGGATTTTTTTAAAATTTACCTGAAGGGAGAGGACAGGGTGGACGTGGCAGCAGCTCCGCCACGACTCCAGCAGGATGGAGTTTTGTTCCAAGGCAGAGGGAAAAAGGGATCAGAAAATGGATAAAAGGGAGTTTAAATGATCCCACAAAATGATTCCGAAAAAGTTACGCCAAAAAATGAGACCAAAAATGGATAAAAATATCACCTAAACCAGGCCTACTACAAGGTGAGGCCTACTGAGGCCTACCGAGGCCTACTGAGGCCTAAGGGCCTACTGCGATTTTCTCTTTGTTAATTAATCCTTTTCATTAACAAAGCTCCCAATTTTTAAATCATAGTTAATCCAATTTCTATTGATGATTCCTGACTCTGGGGGGTTGGAATTTTCTGGGGTTAAGGCACGGAGCTGGGACAAGCAGGAGTTCTGGGTCCAGGCCCTGCCAAGGCACATTTTTGAGCCTCAATGTTCCTGAATTTCATAAAAATGGAAGAGCCATCCTCTCTCTCCTGCATGTTTTGACTACTTCTGAATATTTTAAGGAATTCTGCTGTTCAGCAGTTCAGGGAAAATCATATGGGATGAATTTTGGATGGAAAATGAAAGCGTCATCATCAGCTCCGTGCAAATAAATCTGGGTTTATTCATCTGCTTGGTTTGTGGGGGTTTTTTAATTAAATAAAGGGGAAAGTCGTTGCTTTCCAGAAGCTCCTTCCAAGCCAAACCATTCCCTGATTCCCTGATTTTTTGACGCTTGGGAGTGACTCCGTAACCTCTCCTTGAGGACCCTCGGAGGTGGAAAATGTGGCCCTGGAATTTCCCATTTTCCCAGTTTCCCGTGGGGTACCTGGCTGGGCGCTCCCTGGGCACTCCAAGGACTCATTCCCACTAAAATTCCCCACGGACACAGCAGGAATTCAAAGTGAGCTGGGCACTCCTTTCCAAACCCCTGCCCTCTCCCACTTCCTGATTTCCCACTTTTCCTTCAGCTTCTGACTCCATCCAAAGAATATTCCAAGGAACAAAAGGCTCCCTCCTCCCCCAGCCTTGAAATTCCATGAACTTTCCTGGTTTAAAAACCTCATTTGGAGCCTTTGATGCGCTCGGATCTTCCCTCCCTCCCATTTTTTTGTTAATTTTCCGCCCAGCTGTCCGTTGGACTTTTCCAAAGGGTGCCAGCTGCTGGATTCACGGGGAAAACAATGCTCGGGAAGCAATTAAAGCTCCGAGGCTCTGATTGGAATGGGACAACGCCGCTCCCGGCGGGAATTGCGAAGCTGCCGCGCTCCTGGCCTTGCCAGGAGGGGCTGGAAGCGAGCCCTGAGCCGGGAGGGAAGCGCTGGAATTTGTTCTGGGGAAAGGAGGGATCAGAGGAGCCCGAATGCCGGGAATGGGTTTAATTCCTGGATAAAGGATTGGATAGACTGGAACGCCAGGAAGGGATTTGTTCCTGGAATAAAGGATTGGAGGAGTCGGAATGGTGGGAATAGGTTGAATTCCCAGAGGAAAGGAAGGATTGGATAGGTTGGAATGCCAGGAAGGGAATTTGTTCCTGGAATAAAGGATTGGGTAGGTCGGAATGCCAGGAAGGGATTTTATTCCAGTAGCTCCCACCTCAGTGGAACTCCGGGAGATCCCCATGGATCCCAACCATTCCCAAATTCCTGGAGTTTCTGGAAAACTTCCCAGCCTGGGAATTGATGCCACAGAAATTGTGGGATTTGCTCTCTGGGATGGGATCCCTGCTGCAGAATTTTCCCACCCCAAGAACTGCCCCCCCCCCCCCCCCACATCCATAAAAACCCATTTTCCTGGGAATTTGGCACACGGAGCGTCCCCCGGTCCAACCCTTCCCAGCCGGACTCACCTCGGGGTGGGAATTCCGGGTGGTACCTGAAAAACCAAAGGGAAAAAGAGCCGTAAAATCCCAAATGTTCCTCAAGGATTATTCCAGCCTGAGGAATTGGGGATGGATGGGAGAACCCGGGAGCCCAGGGCAATGGGAAACACTGGGAATTCCAGGAGGAATTGGGATGGGGTTTAAGGCCCTTCCCAACCCCAATTCCATGGATTTCCAGCCCTTGGAACAGATCCTTCTCCAAACACAGAAATTCCTGCCACCTTTTTTTCCCTCAAATCCTTTAAAAGCCACTTCCAAGCCCAAAATATTCCAGGATTTTCACTGAGCTCATTCCCAGCAAGTGGAGGGTGATCCCAAAAATAAAAAAGGATTTAATATTAAAAAAATCAGGATTCTTTCCTCTCTCCCATTACACGAAAATCTTGGGAATTGTTTTAATCCAGAAACAGCACCAGGAAACTTGGGAATCCCACCGAGGGTTGGGAATAAAGCACAAAATGCCCATTCCAAGATGAGCTTTGGTGGCAGAGAGAAAATTTCCCAGAATATTGGGTTGGGAAGAGCCTTTTGGAGGAAAAACTGGGAATTTTTCAGGATGCCTTTGGGCCTGGTTCCCGGATTCCACAAGGAATTTTTTCTCCATCCTGTGGCTGCTCCATTTTATCCCAAAATCCCCAAAATCCAGCCCCACACGAGGGCAGCAGGGAAAGCAGCTCCGGCTTTTTATTCCCATATTTTTTTATCCTTAAATCCCGACATTTCCATGGAAAATCCCAATAATCCAACACTTAAGCAGAAAAACACCAGCTCTAAGAGATCCCTGCGTCCCCCCAATCCCAAAAAATCCAGCATTCCCAAAATTCGGGATATTTCTGCCTCCTGGACAAAGAAGAGCAGCAAAAATCCCGTTTTGGTTTTTTTTTTTTTACGGGAATTTTTTGCCTCAGGAGCTTTTCCCGGCCACGTTTTAGCGCCAACATTTCCTGAACGATTTTCTGTCACTCGCAATTCCCGCTCCGTGAAAGCACCGGGGCTTTGTTCCCGACCTCTGTCATTTTTAATCCCAGGAAATGGCCTAAAAAAAAAATGGGAAAATTGAGTTCCGTTCCCTCCCGGAGCAGCTCCGGGGAGGCAGATGGAAAAGGCCAAAAAAAAAAAAAGCTCGGATTTTTTCCCTGCTTTTTTTCTCATTTTTTAGGATTAAAACACCAGGAAAAAAAAAAATCTGATTTCAGCTCAAGGATTTGGTTTTAATTCCATGCTTGGATCATTTTTACTCTGGGAAGGAAAATTTGGGATAAAATGGAATTAGGGATGGGGGGAGGAGAGGTTCTTTGGGAATGTGGGAGAGTCACGAGCTCATTTCTGCCTCTGCCAACAGAAACCTTGGATAAATCCCGTAAATGCCGGACTTTGGGAGCCTTTGGATTTTCAGTAAGTTCCTCCCCAGAATTTTGCCCTTTTCCCGATATTTTCCCTAAATTTGGTGTCTCCCCCCCGCTTCCTGCAGAAAACTTCATCCCAAATCCTATTTTCTCCAATTTATTCTTGGATTTTTGGGCCTGCAACACCCAAAAAATGCAAAAATTTGGGTTTAATGGGATTTGAGCAGCGGGAAAATCCCAAAATCCAAACCCTCTGAGCAGGATCCATAAAATCCAGGTTGCTTCCAGTCAAATTCTCAGTTTTTCCTCATTAATGAATTAAATATTCCCAAGGGATGGGGTGGAATGGAACCTTTGGAGCCAGGATTTGCATGTCTGGGAAAATGAAATATTTTTTTAAAAATCGATGGTGGTGGACAAGATTTCCAAGAGGGGAGGAAAAAAAAAAATGGGAGCCAGGAAAATGGGATTGGGAATTCCCCATTAGGGGAGGAATGGATTTAAATTCATTTTTCGGCTCAGCTGAGGCTCTCAGGTTTCAGGTTAATGATGGATCCAGGAGGAAATGGATGGGAAAATTGGGATAATTCCATCAGCCGGGCTGGGAAAGGCTGGAAAATTCCGGAAAGGAACAACCCAGGAGGCTCCAAACAGAATTAGTGGTGGGAGTGAGCTCAGGGATAAAAGGAAGTGAAAATGGGATTAATTTAATTTGGATTAATGTGGGAAATGACTTCTTTAAAAGAAAAAGAGGGGAGAAAATCCCCATCCGGAATAAGTCAGGAATATCCGAGAATTCCTTCCCTAAACAGGGGGGAGAAAGTCTCCATCTGAAATTAGGGAATAAATCAGGAATATCCTAGAATTCCTTCCTCAAAAAAAGTGGGGGAAAATCCTGAAATTAGGGAATAAATCAGGAATATCCTAGAACTCCTTCCTTATAAAAATGGGGGGGAAATTCCTCGAATTGGGGAATAAATCAGGAATATCCCAGAACTCCATCCTTATAAAAATGGTGGGGAAATTCCTCGAATTGGGGAATAAATCAGGAATATCCCAGAACTCCTTCCTTATAAAAATGGGGGGAAATTCCTCAAATTGGGGAATAAATCAGGAATATCCCAGAACTCCATCCTTATAAAAATGGGGGGGAAATTCCTCGAATTGGGGAATAAATCAGGAATATCCCAGAACTCCTTCTTTACAAAAAGAGGGGGAAAATCCCTCATCCTAAACCAGAGAGAATCCAACCAAAACAACGACAGCTCCCCAGAATTCTCCCATTATCCCGAGCCTGGGACATCCACAGCGTCCCAAAGCGCGGGGGGAGCTCCTGCAGCGGGAGGAAGGCCCGGAATGTTCCGGAATTCCGGGGAATCCGGGGGAACCCACCTGGCTCGGAGGCGCTGGAGGCAGCGCAGGATGGCGGCGCCCTGATCCCGCGCCCGGGCGCTGAGCGGCTCCTCCCGCAAAGCCTGGCCCAGGTAATCCTCAGCCTCTGGAAAACGGGAAAACCGGGAATGGGAAAGGGAACAGCAGGAAATACGGGAATGGGAAAAGCAGGAAATGTGGGAATGGGAAAGGGAACATCAGGAAATATGGGAATGGGAATGGCAAAGGGGTCAGGAAATCTGGGAATGGGAATGGGAACATCAGGAAATATGGGAATGGGAAAGGGTTCAGCAAATCTGGGAATGGGAATGGGAAAATCAGGAAATCTGGAAATGGGAAAGGGTTCAGGAAATCTGGGAATGGCCAGGAAAGTCAGGAAATCTGGGAATGGGAAAGGGAAAAGCAGGAGACACAGCCTTGGGGGGAGGGATGAAGTTTCGGGGTGTTTTGGGGAGGGATGAAGTTTTGGGATGTTTTGAGGCAGAAAGATGAAGTTTTGGGGTGTTTTTAGGGGAGGGATGAAGTTTTGGGGTGTTTTGAGAGAAAGGATGAAGTTCTGGGGTGATTTGGGGAGGGATGAAGTTTTGGGGTGTTTTTGAGGCAGAAGGATGAAGTTTCGGGGTGTTTTGGGGAGGGATGAAGTTTTGGGGTGTTTTTGAGGCAGAAAGATGAAGTTTTGGGGTGTTTTTAGGGGAGGGATGAAGTTTTGGGGTGTTTTGGGGAGGGATGAAGTTTCGGGGTGTTTTGAGGCAGAAGGATGAAGTTTTGGGGTGTTTTGGGGAAGGATGAAGTTTCGGGGTGTTTTGAGAGAAAGGATGGAGTTCTGGGGTGTTTTGGGGAAGGATGAAGTTTCGGGGTGTTTTGAGAGAAAGGATGGAGTTCTGGGGTGTTTTGGTGGCAGAGGGATGAGCTCAGCGCTGCTGCAGCAGGAAATGAGAGCTGAAACCCCAAAACCACCAAAAGGCTCCCAGCTGCTTCCTCAGCACCCGCGTTTTTAGGGTCGGGGATGGGGAGCTCCCACCGCCCCCCGAATTCTCCTCGGGATCAGGGCCAGGGAGGCGCCGCAGGACCCAAGGACCCCAAAGCACCCCAGAAAAGCCACCCCAACCCTGTCCCAGCTCCACCCCAGAGCAGGATCCCCTCGTGGGGCAGGAGGGGGGCGAGGAGGGATCCGGTACCTTCCAGGAGCCTCTGGATCTCCTGCGGGATCGGGGCGTCCACGGCATCCATGGGATCCACGGGATCCATGGGATCCCTTCCCGCGGGGCCGCGATCGCTGCGGGGCGGAGAGGAGGAAGCCACGAGGGCGGGGACACCCCAAAAACGAGGGGGAGGAGGAGGAGGAGGAACCTTTGGGGTTTGGGCTCCTCCTCCTTTCGAACCCCAGCGGATCCCTGGGATGGTTCCCACCTCTCCTGGGCGACCCCAAAAATCCGGGCGGGAAAAGCTGAGCTCAGGCCAAGGAGCTCCACCTGGAATTTCCTCCCCGGGCTGTTCCTGCCCCCAAAATTGGGATTTTTTTCGTGTTTTTCCCCAAAAAAATTCCCATGGGGGAAAAACGGGGATGTTCCGGGATGAAATTTTCCCATTTCCCGCATGGGAAAGAGGTCGGGTTTGGAAAATGATCACCTGGGATGGGGAAAGGACGGAAAAACTCCCGGAAATCTGGAAATTTCCACATGGAAATACTCCTGGGAATCCAGAGCCGCTCCCAGGTGTTTTGGGCCCCTCTTTTCTGAGAAATAAAGGAAAAAAAGCCAAATTTGTTTGTTTGATTGGTTTTGTTGTTGTTTCTGAGCACAAACCAGAGGTGCCAGGAGGGCCCCAACTCTTTGGGGTTGGGATTTGAGGCCGTGGAGCAAAAGGAGAAACCCCAAAGCAGCTCCAGGGTTCTTTTGGGGCCGTTTTGGGTTGGGATTTGCAGGGCCAGCCCCTCATAAATCCCATTTCTCAGGGAGGGGGATTTTACGGATTTCCCAGAAAATTCCCAGCTGGACTTTGGGGATTTTGGGGTTTTCTCTTTGGGGACAGAGGGAGCGCCAGGGGATTCTCCAGATCTGGGACCCAAAACCTCGGGGCCACGTCACTTCCCAAGCGGGGACTTTCACATCCAGCACCTCCCAGCCCATCCGAGCCCTTTCTGGCTCAGATTTTAGACTCAGGTTTTGCCCCTCCTCCTTCACCTCGTTAGGCTCGGCTCAGCTGCAGCACGAGCTCGGTTTTAGGACCGAAACAGCCCCAAAAATGGAGATTTTGCAGCGGATGCTGAGGCCTCAAAGCACAGGAAACGCAGCTCGGGGGCCCCGAGCAGGAGATGGAAAATCAAAATATCACAGGGGCTGCCCCTCGATCTTTTCGGGGCCTCGTGTCCTTTTTGGGGGGCAAAGTGTGGATTTTTCCTGTCAAAACCTGCTCCTCTAATCTCCTGGCCAGGTAGGGTCTCCTGAGCTGGGATTTAGAGAATTAAAGCCAGGAAATAAAAAATAACGGAAAATAAAAATATCAAGGTAGGGTCTCAGGGAAAGAAGCTTCTTTCTTTTTTTTTTTTTTTTTTTTTTTTTTCTCCTTCTTTTTGCTCTGCCTTCCCTTTATTTTGTCACCAGTTCAATTTCTGGGTTTTGGAAGGGTCACAGATTTGGATTTGGGGTCAGCTGTGAAGGAGAAGGGGGGACTCTGGCACTGTCCCTGTCCTGCAGCGCCCCAAATTTGGGGATCCGGGATTCAGAACCTCCTCCCGGCGGGAGGAAATTCCCACCTGGATCCTCCCCGGTCCCGCCCTGCCGGCGTCCTGTGGAAATTCGATTTCCCGGGAAACGGAGGCGGGATTGGGCGTAACCATGGAAACGGAGCTGGGGAAAACGGGAGAGGCAGAGCCCCGTTCCTGTCGGGAATATCGGGAATATCAGGGGAATAATGGGAGAGGCAGAGCCCCGTTCCTGTCGGGAATATCGGGAATATTGGGAGAGGCAGAGCCCCGTTCCAATCTGGAATATCGGGAATATTGGGAGAGGCAGAGCCCCGTTCCTGTCGGGAATATCGGGGGAATAATGGGAGAGGCAGAGCCCCGTTCCTGTCGGGAATATCGGGGGAATAATGGGAGAGGCAGAGCCCCGTTCCTGTCGGGAATATCGGGAATATCGGGGGAATAATGGGAGAGGCAGAGCCCCGTTCCAATCTGGAATATCGGGAATATCAGGGGAATAATGGGAGAGGCAGAGCTGTTTTCCTATTGGGAATATCAGGAGGAAAACAGGAGAGGCAGAGCCCCCTCCCAATCTGGAATATCGGGGGAATAATGGGAGAGGCAGAGCCCCCTCCCAATCTGGAATATCGGGAATAATGGGAGAGGCAGAGCCCCGTTCCAATCTGGAATATCGGGAATATCAGGGGGAATAATGGGAGAGGCAGAGCTCTTTTCCTATTGGGAGTATCAGGAGGAAAACAGGAGAGGCAGAGCCTTGTTCTAGTCAGAAAAATTGGGAATATCAGGGGGAAATGGGAGAGGCAGAGCCCCGTTCCTGTTGGGAATATCGGGAATATCAGGGGGAAATGGGAGAGGCAGAGCCCCGTTCCTGTCGGGAATATCAGGGGGAAATGGGAGAGGCAGAGCCCCGTTCCTGTCGGGAATATCGGGAATATTGGGGGGAAATGGGAGAGGCAGAGCCCCGTTCCTGTCGGGAATATTGGGAATATCGGGGGAATGCCAGGGCTCCTGAAATCCCTGGATCGGGCAGGGCGGTGCTGTGGCTGGGGGAGCTGTGGAATGCTCTGGGCACACCTGGGGGGGCAGGAATTCCCATTTGGGATGAATTCACCCCAAAAGGGGCGTTGGGGGGACGGGAGGAGCGCGGCTCTCCACGCCTGGGTCCCCAAACCCTTCCCGAGGAGGCGGAACAGGAGCAGGATGGATGGGCTGGGTTAGGCCGGGCTTTTCCCGCTGGCTCTGAGCCGCGCTCTGCTGAGCCGGACACAAAGCCGGAGGCAGCGAGCGAGACGGACAGAGTGACAAGGACAGAATGAGCTGTCGCCTCCCATTTGTCACCGCTCCCCGAGGCTCCCGCTGCTCCCAAAGCCCGGCTCAGCTCCAGGCCGGCTCAGCCCGGGTTCATCCGGCCCGGAGCCCCCTCCTCAGGGTTTGCTGCGCCTGGAAATGCCAGGGCGTGGATTTCCCGAAGGATCCGGGGAGCCTGGACAGGGATCGAGGGGGGGATTGTCCCAAGGGACAGAAATTCCTGTCCGCAGTCTGTCCCAAACCTGCCCGGTCCAGCTCCATTCCCCGTCTGGAGGCTTCCCAGGATCCCAGGAATCTTCCCATGGCAGCTCCAAGGATCTGTCCCAAAATCCTGAAAATCTGAAATACCAAAATCCTGAAATCCCGAATCCTGAAATCCCCAAATCCCAAAATACTGAAATCTCAAAATCCTGAAATCCCCAAATCCTGAAATCCCGAAATCCTGAATTCCCGAATTCCCGAATCTTGAAATCCTGAATCGCAAAATCCTGAATCCCGAGTTCCTGAATCCTGAAATCCTGAATCCCAAAATCCTGAATCCTGAAACCCCAACATCCCGAAATCCCGAATCCCAAATTCCTGAATCCTGAAACCCCAACATCCCGAAATCCTGAATCCCAAACCCCTGCAAGAGGCAGATGTCACCAGTCCTGGTGAGGTGACCCCGAGGGCCAGGACTGATCCCTGAGCGGGGTGAAAACCATGGGAAAACCCA
The DNA here is from genome assembly GCF_012460135.2 of Molothrus ater. Taxonomy (NCBI): domain Eukaryota; kingdom Metazoa; phylum Chordata; class Aves; order Passeriformes; family Icteridae; genus Molothrus; species Molothrus ater. Next base: position 5,337,607 of record NC_050504.2, on the reverse strand, counting down.
AAGAAAAGCAGAATTTCACCAATTCCTGCCTCACTCACCCCAGGTCCGGGCGGGGTTGAACTGAACGGGTGCCCCTGGGGCTCTCCTGTCGGGTGTCGTGATGGGATTTATGGGAACGCAAATGGGGCCCTGTCGGCTGCGGGCCGGGATTTTCCTGACGTTTCCAGCAATTTCCATTAAATCCTCGTGTTCCAGTTTGTCACCAGAGTGGGGCTGGGGGCAGGAGGAGCTCAGCGTGACCTCGGCTCGGGGTTTGGGGTGGAATCCGTGGGGGATCCTAAAGGATGGCCCTGCTTGGGGTTTGGGATTGAATCCGTGGGGAAATCCTAAAGAATGGCCCTGCTTGGGGTTTGGGATGGAATCCAGCAGGGAAATCCTAAAGAATGGCCCTGCTTGGGGTTTGGGATTGAATCCATGGGAAAATCCTAAAGAATGGCCCTGCTTGGGGTTTGGGATTGAATCCATGGGAAAATCCTAAAGAATGGCCCTGCTTGGGGTTTGGGATGGAATCCAGCAGGGAAATCCTAAAGAATGGCCCTGCTTGGGGTTTGGGATTGAATCCATGGGAAAATCCTAAAGGAGAGCCTTGCTCAGGGTTTGGGATTGAATCCGTGGGGAAATCCTAAAGAATGGCCCTGCTCGGGGTTTGGGATTGAATCTGTGGGGAAATCCTAAAGAATGGCCCTGCTTGTTTTGGGATTGAATCCAGCAGGGAAATCCTAAAGAATGGCCCTGCTCGGGGTTTGGGATTGAATCTGTGGGGAAATCCTAAAGAATGGCCCTGCTTGGGGTTTGGGATTGAATCCAGTGGGGAAATCAGCCCTGCTGTCCTTAAGGATTGTTTTTCCCAACAATTGTTCCCTGGGATGGGCTGGGATGGAATTCCTGGGGAATCTGTGGCCGTTCCGTCCCTGGAATTGTCCCGGGTGGGCCTGGCTGGAATTTCAGCTCCTCTCCCCCCGGACCATTCCCTGCTCTGCAATTCCCAGCTCCTGGCCCCGGGGTTGGGCAGGGCCAGGCCCGGCCTTGCCGGGGACACTCCCGGGACATTCCCGGGACATTCCCAGGCTGGAAAGGCCCCGGGGTTGGGCTCAGCCCCAGCCGGAATTACGGCCCCGGAGCAGGGATCGGGCAGGAATTCCGGCAGCGTTTATTGGGAATTGTCATCACCCCGGCGGGAACAGGATCCAGATGTTGGCAGGGAAATTGGGAAGGTGAAGGGTGGAGATTCTGGGGTGGAGAAGCTGCTCCTGGTGATTTATTGGGGTTTAAAATCCACAGGATTTGGGAAGGGGGCAGGGTTATTTTATTATTTTATTTTCTTTTCTTTTATTTTCTTTTATATTTTATTTTATTTTATTTTATTTTATTTTATTTTATTTTATTTTATTTTATTTTATTTTATTTTATTTATTTTATTTTTTATTTTATTTTATTTTTATTTATTTTATATTTTATTTTACTTTATTTTATTTTAATTTTTTTATTATTTTATTTATTTTATTTTATATTTTATTTCATTTCATTTCATTTTTTTTCCCAGGAGAGCTTTGAGATGGAGGAAAGAGAAACTTCCAGATCCATCACCTCTCCTCCAAACCCTTTTCCCTTATCCCAGCCACAATCCCAGGGATCCCAGAGTTTGGGATGAAGGGAAAAACTTCCATCCCCACCATCCCCTCTCCCCTTATCCCATTCCCCCAGATCCATCCCGAGCCTCTGGATGAATTAATTAATCACTTTGATGAGGATGTTAAAGCTTCGCGCCTAATTAGGGGCTGATGGATGGCGGCGCGCGCGCCGGAGCTGCGGAATTCCCGATTTTCCCTCTTTTCCCGCCTCTCCCCGCGCCCACCGTCCGGAATTCCCGATTTTCCCTCTTTTCCACGCCCACCCGTGAGCTCCCGGTGAGACGTTGACCCCTCTGCCTGCGACCCTGCCTGGGAAAGGTGGAAAATAGGGGAAATAAGGAAAAGCTGGGAAATATGGGAAATATATGGACAATATGGAATAGCTGGGAAAGCTGGAAAGTATGGGAAATATGAGAAAGCTGGGAAATACAGAAAATGTGGAAAATAAATCTGGGAAATGTGGAAAATAAAGCTGGGAAAGCCAAGAAATATGGGAAATATGGAATGGGTGGGAAAGCTAGAAAAGCTGGGGAAATCTAGAAAAGCTGGGAATCTAGAAAACTGGGAAAGCTGGGAAGTCTAGGAAGGGAAATATGGGAAAGCTGGGAAATATGGGAAAGCTGGAAAATCTAGAGAATCTGGGAAAGGCTAGGAAAAATCTGGGAAAATCTAGACCATCTAGAAAAGCTGGGAAATTGGGAAAGCTGTCAGGGAAGGAAGAGCCTCAGGGCGCTGAAATTCCCGCAGCTCCCGCATTTTCCTCCAGGGAATCTCCTCTCCCCTTCCCTGTGGGAGCAGAGAGAACGGGCCCAGGTTGAGGGAATTTGGGGAAGATTTGGGGCTCTGAACTCCCAAATTTTGGCCTCTTCCCGCCGGAGCAGTCCCAATCCCGAGCCCAGGCGGTGCTCCCAGATCCCAGAAAAACCTGGGGTCAGAGTGACCCCGGGGTTTGGGGCGCTCTGGGGTTGTCCCATCCCAAAATCAGCCTCGCACCCTCAACCCCCAGGCGAATCCGGGGAATTTTTGGGAAATTCCGGCGAAATCTTTACTGCCCCAGAACTTGGGCTCTGTGCCTTCTGACCGGACCAATTCCTGCCGCGAGAAGTTTCCAGCAGGGATTTTTTTGGGGCCAGAAGGGGGGGATTAGGACGGTCCCTCCCAGCAGGGAATATTCCGTGATTCCGCGAGGAGTTTGTTCAAACCGAGGCCTGGTTCCACTTTCTGGGCCTGACTCATCAAAATTCGGCTCACGCGCATGGAAACGACTCCAAAAAAACCCCCGAATTTTGGAGCTGCGCCGGGGATAAGAGCAGGAAGCACGAATCTGGGGTTTGGGGGTGCTGGAGATTCCCACAGAAAAGCGGAAAAGCGGCCGGTGAGGGGTGAGAATTCCCTCAGAATTCCGTAAAAAATCCACAATTCTCGGGTCCGGAGCTGCATTCCCGGCTGGGGGAGCAGCTGCCTGTCCCTGGCACAGATGAAAACCCATCCCTGGAGCCCGGCAGAATTCCATCGCAGCAGCAGCAGCTGCTCAGAAGCAAAAAAAAAAAAAAAAGATAAAAAAAATAAAATAAAAGGAATAAGAAATTCCTCATGAATAAATATGAGGGAAAAGGAGGGGGCGGGGGGGGGGGAATGGAAACGAAAATAATAAAATGAATAAAAGAAGTTCCTCATGAATAAATATAAGGAAAAGGGGGGGGGGGGTAAAATTAAAAAAATAATAATAATTTAAAAAAAAAGCTCGCCAAGAACAAAAGAAGAGGAAGTTCGGGGCAGCTTTCATCTCAGGGGGGGAAAAAAATGTAATTAATGCAATATCTGCCACGGCGGGGCTGGGTGGATCTGGGATCAGAGATAAGGAATTTTTGGGGAAGAAGGAGAGCCATAAAATGCAATTCCTGCGCTGTCAGCACCGGGGTGGGGGAACCCACAAAGTTCCTGCCCGGCCGCCTTTGATCCCCGGAATTCCTGGGGAAAAGGGCAAGTTTGGGGAGAGGGGAAAGTTCTGAGGGAAAAAAGGCTGTTTTGGAGGGGAAAAGGGCCTGGTTTTGAGGGGAAAATAGTCCCGTTTTGAGGGAAAAAGTGTCCAGTTTTGAGGAGAAAATAGTCCAGTTTTGGGGGGGGGAAAGCCCATTTTTAGGAGAAAAGGGCCTGGTTTTGAGGGGGGCACGAGACCATTTTTGAGGGAAAAATGCCCATTTTTGAGGGGAAAAGTCCTTTTTTGAGAGGAAAAGGGCCTGACTTTGAGGGGAAAAGAGTCCAGTTTTGAGGGGGAAAACTCATTTTTAGGAGGAAAGGGCCTGGTTTTGAGTGGAAAAGAGTCCAGTTTTGAGGGGAAAGTGCCATTTGTGAGGGAGAAAGTGACATTTTTGAGGGGAAAGTGCCCATTTGTGAGGGAGAAAGTGACATTTGTGAGGGGAAAGTGCCATCTTTGAGGGAAAAAGTCCTTTTTTTGAGAGGAAAAGGGCCTGACTTTGAGGGGAAAAGAGCAAATTTCTGTGAGGAAAAGCCCACTTTTAGGGGAAAAGGGCCTGGTTTTGAGGGGAAAATAGTCCAGTTTTTAGTGGGAAAAGGGCCCATTTTTGAGAGGAAAACAGTCCAGTTCTGAGGGGAAAAACTCATTTTTAGGAGGAAAGGGCCTGGTTTTGAGGAGAAAACAGTCCAGTTTTGAGGGGAAAGTGCCATTTGTGAGAGGAAAGTGCCATTTGTGAGGGAGAAAGTGACATTTGTGAGGGAGAAAGAGACATTTTTGTGGGGAAAAGCCCACTTTTAGAGGAAAAGGGCCTGGTTTTGAGGGGAAAACCATCCGGTTTTGAGGGGAAAGTGCCATTTGTGGGGAAAAGCCCACTTTTAGAGGAAAAGGGCCTGGTTTTGAGGGGAAAACCGTCCGGTTTTGAGGGGAAAGTGCCATTTGTGATGGGAAAAACTCATTTTTAGGAGGAAAGGGCCTGGTTTTGAGGGGAAACCAGTCCAGTTTTGAGGGGAAGTGCCATTTTTGAGGGGAAAGTGCCATTTTTGAGGGGAAAGTGCCATCTGTGAGGGAAAGAGAAACATTTTTGAGGGGAAAGTGCCATTTTTGAGAGAGAAAGAGACATTTTTTGAGGGGGAAGTACCATTTTTTGGGGGGAAAAGGGCCTGGTTTTGAGAGGAAACCAGTCCAGTTTTGAGGGGGAAAGCGCCATTTGTGAGGGGAAAAGGGCCTGGTTTTGAGGGGAAAATAGTCCAGTTTTGAGAGGAAGTGCCAGTTTTGAGGGGAAAGTGCCATTTTTGAGAGAGAAAGAGACATTTTTTGAGGGGAAAGTGCCATTTTTGAGGGGAAAGATCTCGTTTTTTGAGGGCTGCAGTTGTTGCAACCCCGACCTGATGTGGGGTTCTGTGTTTGCAAGCCCCCGCCGTGACTCAGGCCCGCGGCTCTGGTATCTCCCACCAGATTTCCTGCCCCTGGAACTCCTCCCTGCCGTTATCGCCTCCGTGAGCATCTGATCCCTTATCTCTTAGATAGGAGCGAATCTCAGATTTACAAATGCCGGCGTGGGGGGGGGGGGGGGAGGCAGGAATGCATCAAAGGCTGGGAATGGCTTCGGGAATGCTGGGACGCCCAAGGGAAAATCGGGAATATCTGGGGGAGAGGAGGCTCCTTGAGAGCAAATCTGAGTTTGATCCCTCAGGGTGGGATTTTCGGGGATCTGGAATCCCCCAGCGGGACCGGGACGGTTCTGCTCCTTCGGGTTTGGGGTTTTTTGGGGTTTTTGAGGAGATTTCGCTTCCGGGAGGGTGGGAGATCCGCTAGGGAGCACCTGTGGGCCGGGATATCGGCAGGGCTCCAGTTCCAGGGGCCCTGGAATGGTTCCTACGGTGGAGCTACAATCAGGGAAGGGATTTATCCTTTGTTTTTTTAGGCTGAGGGCTCCGAGATAAATGACAGCTCCGAAGATGCTTTTCAGCACTTCATAAATCAACCGCCAGCTGGGCAGTTTCACCTCAGAAACATCCCCTCTTTTTTCTTCCCTCCTTTTTTTCTCTTCCCTCCCTTTTTTCATTCCTCCTCTTTTTATTCCTCTTTTTTTTTTTCTTTCCCCCTTTTTTTTTTCATTCCTCATTTTTTTTATTCCTCTTTTTTTATTCCTCTTTTTTCCTTTCCTCTTTTTTTTTCATTCCTATTTTTTCCTTTCCTCCTTTTTTTTTCATTCCTCATTTTTTTTTATTCCTCTCTTTTTTTTTCCATTCCTCTTTTTTTTTTTCTTTCCCCCTTTTTTCATTCCTCTTTTTTTTTTTTTTAATTTTATTTTATTTCTTTCTTCCTTGTGCTGTAACTCCAATTCCTGATGGAAACAAAACAGGCTCTGGATCCTAAAGAGGCTCTGGACCCTAAATAGGACAAAACAGACTAAAAAGGATAAAACAGGGTCTGGATCCTAAATAGGATAAAACAAGGTCTGGGTCCTAAATAGGATAAATCAAGTTCTGGGTCCTAAACAGGCTCTGGATCCTAAATAGGATAAAACAAGGTCTGGGTCCTAAATAGGATAAATCAAGTTCTGGGTCCTAAACAGGCTCTGGATCCTAAATAGGATAAAACAAGGTCTGGGTCCTAAATAAACCCAAACACGCTCTGGATTTGTTCCTGGATGGATAAACCTGCTGTGAATGCGGGGCAAAATGTGGCTTTTTTGGGCCATCTGAATTCGCCCATGCATGGAGCAGCTCTGGAGCAGCAGGAGCAGGGCAGAGGCGCAGGGGAGGAGCAGAGTGGGGAGGAAATGGGATAAAAAGGAGGTAAAAAAAGGGGCAGGGAAAAATTTCCAGGGAAAATTCTGGATCCTCAGGTGTTCCAGGGGTTCTGGGCCTTGGCAAACGTCTGCGGGCGTGGGAAATGGTCCTGCATGGAAAAATGTCATTTCTGCAGGGAAAAAATGTCATTTCTGCATGGAAAAATGTCATTTCTGCAGGGGAAAATATTGTTCCTGCAAGGAAAATGTCATTTCTGGAAGGAAAATGTCATTCCTGCATGGAAAATGTCATTTCTGGAAGGAAAATGTCATTCCTGCATGGAAAACGTCGTTCCTGCATGGACAATGTCATTCCTGCACAGAAAAATGTAGTTCCTGCACGGAAAACTGTTGTTCCTGCATGGAAAGTATCATTTCTGCAGGGAAGAATGTCATTCTTGAAAGAAAATGTCGTTCCTGCATGGAAAATGTCATTTCTGGAAGGAAAATGTCGTTCCTGCATGGAAAATGTCATTCCTACATGGAAAATATTGTTCCTGCATGGAAAACGTCATTCCTGCATGGAAAATGTGGTTTATGCAAGGAAAAATGTCATTCCTACATAGACAATGTCATTCCTGCACAGAAAAATGTAGTTCCTGCACGGAAAAAAAAGTTGTTCCTGCATGGAAAGTATCATTCCTGCAAGGAAAAACGTCGTTCCTGCATGGATAATGTCATTCTGGAAGGAAAATGTTACTCCTGCAAGGCAAATGTTCCTGCTGAGGGGCTGAGCCTCGTTCAGGGGAGGCTGCGGTGCTGTGGTTTGGGAAAAAATGCCTTTGAATGGTGTGGAAAAGGAATTTATGGAACAGGGGCGGAAATCAGGCTGGCAGATGGGGGTTGGGAGTGTGGGAGTGGAGAAATGGAGAAATGGAGAAATGGAGAAATGGAGAAGTGGAGAAATGGAGGAGTGGAGAAATGGAGAAATGGAGAAATGGAGAAATGGAGAAATGGAGAAATTGAGAAATGGAGAAATGGAGAATGGAGAAATGGAAAAATGGAGAATGGAGAAATGGAAAAATGGAGAAATGGAGAAATGGAGAAATGGAGAAATGGAGAAATGGAGAAATGGAAAAATGGAAAAATGGAAAAATGGAGAAATGGAGAAATGGAGAAATGGAGGAGTGGAGAAATGGAGAAATGGAGAAATGGAGAAATGGAGAAATGGAGAAATGGAGAAATGGAGAAATGGAGAATGGAAAAATGGAGAAATGGAGAAATGGAGAAATGGAGAAATGGAGAAATGGAGAAATGGAGAATGGAAAAATGGAGAAATGGAGAAATGGAGAAATGGAGAAATGGAGAAGTGGAGAAATGGAGAAATGGAAAAATGGAGAAATGGAGAAGTGGAGAAATGGAGAAATGGAAAAATGGAGAAATGGAGAAATGTAGGAATGTAGGAATGTAGGAATATAGAAATAGAAAAATATAGAAATATAGCAATAAGACAATAACAGAAGGTGGAAATATAGAAATATAGAAGTATAGGAATATAGGAATATAGAAGTGTAGAAACACAGAAATCAAGGTTCCCGCCAGGAATCAGAAACTCCGTGGTGGATCCTGGAACCAGCCCAGACCCCCAAAATCTGGAATATTTCACAGCTTTGTGCACCCTGACCCTTCCAGGGTGGATTGAGCAGGAGCGACCTCGCCCCTGCTTGGCCCAGAGATGGGGAAATTTGGAAATTTGGGGTTTTCCGAAATCCACGTCTCTGAATTCTTTCTGTGGGTTTAACTCTGGGAAGTTAAAGGAGGGGAACGGGGGAGGTGTTTGTGCAAGCTCGGAGGTGTTTCCTCATGGGAATGAGTGGTGACAGATTATCTGGAGCTGCCACCCTTTATCAGCCTGGTGTCTGTAGGGCCAAACCCCAAATCCTGGTGTTTATGTGTCTGTAGGGTCAAACCCCAAATCCTGGTGTTTATGTGTCTGTAGGGCCAAACCCCAAATCCTGGTGTTTATGTGTCTGTAGGGCCAAACCCCAAATCCTGGTGTTTATGTGTCTGTAGTGTCAGGTGCCCAAACCCCAAATCCTCAGTGTTTATGTGTCTGTAGGGTTGGGTGCCCAAACCCCAAATCCTCAGTGTTTATGTGTCTGTAGGGTCAAACCCCAAATCCTGGTGTTTATGTGTCTGTAGTGTCAGGTGCCCAAACCCCAAATCCTGGTGTTTATGTGTCTGTAGGGTTGAGTGCCCAAACCCCAAATCCTCAGTGTTTATGTGTCTGTAGGGTCAGGTGCCCAAACCCCAAATCCTCAGTGTTTATGTGTCTGCAGGGTCAAACCCCAAACCCCAAATCCTGGTGTTTATGTGTCTGTAGGGTCAAACCCCAAACCCCAAATCCTGGTGTTTATGTGTCTGTAGGGTCAAACCCCAAACCCCAAACCCTCAGTGTTTATGTGTCTGTAGGGTCAAACCCCAAACCCCAAATCCTCAGTGTTTATGTGTCTGTAGGGTCAGGAGCCCAAACCCCAAATCCTCAGTGTTTATGTGTCTGTAGGGTCAAACCCCAAATCCTGGTGTTTATGTGTCTGTAGTGTCAGGTGCCCAAACCCCAAATCCTCAGTGTTTATGTGTCTGTAGGGTCAAACCCCAAATCCTCAGTGTTTATGTGTCTGTAGTGTCAGGTGCCCAAACCCCAAATCCTCAGTGTTTATGTGTCTGTAGGGTCAAACCCCAAATCCTCAGTGTTTATGTGTCTGTAGTGTTGGGTACCCAAACCCCAAACCCTCAGTGTTTATGTGTCTGTAGGGTCAGGAGCCCAAACCCCAAACCCTCAGTGTTTATGTGTCTGTAGTGTCAGGTGCCCAAACCCCAAATCCTGGTGTTTATGTGTCTGTAGGGTCAAACCCCAAATCCTCATTGTTTATGTGTCTGTAGGGTCAGGAGCCCAAACCCCAAACCCTCAGTGTTTTCTTCCCTGACCCCATTGGTTAGAGGTGAATTTAAAGCCTTAAAACAAAGGGAAAAGGGGGCAAAATAAGAGAAAATAAAAAGAAAAAAAAAAGGAAAAATCAAGGGGGGAAAGGATCATCCCCCCCTGTTCGCTATCTGTGGAACACAAGAACCACTTGACCCTGAGGCCCCGGCCCGGGAGGGGCTGAGCCCGGCCAGGAGCGGCCCCCGGGTGAAGGATCGGGGCAGAACCGGGTGAAGGATCAGGGCAGAACCGGGTGAAGGATCAGGGCAGAACCGGGTGAAGGATCGGGGCAGAACCGGGTGAAGGATCGGGGCAGAACCGGGTGATGGATGGGGGCAGAACCGGGTGAAGGATCGGGGCAGAACCGGGTGAAGGATCGGGGCAGAACCGGACAGGAACGGGGCAGAACCGGGTGAAGGATCGGGGCAGAACCGGACAGGAACGGGGCAGAACCGGGTGAAGGATCGGGGCAGAACCGGGTGATGGATGGGGGCAGAACCGGGTGAAGGATCGGGGCAGAACCGGGTGAAGGATCGGGGCAGAACCGGGTGATGGATTGGGGCAGAACCGGGTGAAGGATCGGGGCAGAACCGGGTGATGGATCGGGGCAGAACCGGGTGAAGGATCGGGGCAGAACCGGGTGATGGATTGGGGCAGAACCGGGTGAAGGATCGGGGCAGAACCGGGTGAAGGATCGGGGCAGAACCGGACAGGAACGGGGCAGAACCGGGTGAAGGATCGGGGCAGAACCCGGTGATGGATCAGGGCAGAACCGGGTGATGGATCGGGGCAGAACCAGACAGGAATGGGGCAGAACCGGACAGGATCGGGACAGAACCGGGTGATGGATCGGGGCAGAACCGGACAGGATCGGGGCAGAACCCGGTGATGGATCGGGGCAGAACCGGGTGATGGATCGGGGCAGAACCGGGTGATGGATCAGGGCAGAACCGGACAGGAATGGGGCAGAACCGGACAGGATCGGGACAGAACCGGGTGATGGATCGGGGCAGAACCGGACAGGATCGGGGCAGAACCCGGTGATGGATCGGGGCAGAACCGGGTGATGGATCGGGGCAGAACCCGGTGATGGATCAGGGCAGAACCGGGTGATGGATCGGGGCAGAACCCGGTGATGGATCGGGGCAGAACCGGACAGGATCAGGGCAGGGAGCCCCTGTGAATATCCTGGGATTGGGATCCGGGACAGGAACCGGGCTGGCACATCCCCTGTGAATATCCCGCATTGGGATCCAGGCTGGCAGGGATCCCTGTGAATATCCCGGGACAGGATCCGGGCTGGCAGGGATCCCTGTGAATATCCCGGGACAGGATCCAGGCTGGCACATCCCCTGTGAATATCCCGGGACAGGATCCAGGCTGGCACATCCCCTGTGAATATCCCGGGACAGGATCCAGGCTGGCACATCCCCTGTGAATATCCCGGGATTGGGGTCCAGGCTGGCACATCCCCTGTGAATATCCCGGGATTGGGGTCCAGGCTGGCACATCCCCTGTGAATATCCCGGGATTGGGGTCCAGGCTGGCAGGGATCCCTGTGAATATCCCGGGACAGGATCCAGGCTGGCACATCCCCTGTGAATATCCCGGGATTGGGGTCCAGGCTGGCACATCCCCTGTGAATATCCCGGGATTGGGATCCAGGCTGGCAGGGATCCCTGTGAATATCCCGGGACAGGATCCGGGCTGGCAGGGATCCCTGTGAATATCCCGGGACAGGATCCAGGCGGGCACATCCCCTGTGAATATCCCGGGACAGGATCCAGGCTGGCAGGGATCCCTGTGAATATCCCGGGATTGGCACATCCCCTGTGAATATCCCGGGACAGGATCCAGGCTGGCAGGGATCCCTGTGAATATCCCGCATTGGGATCCAGGCTGGCACATCCCCTGTGAATATCCCGGGATTGGGGTCCAGGCTGGCACATCCCCTGTGAATATCCCGCATTGGGATCCGGTCCGGCGAGCGCAGCCCTGGCCAGAGGCGGCCGCGGGGCCATCGCTCGGCGCTGCCCGGGGACCGTGGGACACCCAGAGCCCGCCCGGCGCTGCCCACGCTCCCCGCTCGGGATCTGACCGGCTCCTTTGATAATGTTTATTTGGATTTGCTCCCCGCCTGCGGGACGGGCGGGGAGAACACGAAAAAGAGATAAAAAAGCCCTCCCGGGGGACCTTCGGGGATTTGTTTCTGATTTATGAGGCGGAGAGGGACGGGGGTTGTTGTAGGGAGCGGCTCCGGGCCTGGCCAGAACCGGGAATTTGGCCAGAATTGGGAATTTTGGGGTTTTCCGGGGCTCTTCTCCCTCCCCACCGCAAATCCCAGGATTTGGGAACCGAATCCCCCAGCCTGGCCAGAACTGGGAATTTGGCCAGAATTGGGAATTCTGGGTTTTCTGGGACTCTGTTGCCTCTCCACCCCAAATCCCATTATTTGGGAACCAAACTCTCCTGAAAATCATCATTATCTAATAATTCCTTCTTAAAAAACCCCATAAATATTCAATTTCCCTTCTCATTTTCTCCCCCGCACTGAACATCCATTGGTTTTTCCTCAATTCTCTCACCAGAAAACCCCAAACACCAATTTCCGCTCCCCAAACTCGTATTTAAAATTTCTTTTCAGGCAAAAAAAAACCAAAAAAAAAAACCAACAAAAAAAGACCCACCACCACCTCAGTAAAAATCAATTTTTTATCACTTCTTAACCAAAATAAAAAAGGCGAGGAAGAGGCGATCACGGCGCTCTGGAGGGGAGATAAAGCCGGGTTTATCTCGGGGCGGTTAGGAGCGCGCCTCGGCTTGCGCAAGCCGGGCTCAAATCGGGATAAAAGCGGGCGGGAGCGGGGCCAGGAGCGCGGCCCGAGCCTTAGCAGAGCTCGGTATTTGCACTCCGATAACCTCTCGGTCCCAAAAAGAAAAACAAAATTTAAAAAAAGAGAATTTTGTGCTCCTCGGGTTTCAAACTCCCATAAAGAACTAAAAAAAAAAAATATGCGGAGCCTCCGAGAAAACAGCACCACGCTGGGTTTTTAAAATTATTTTTATTAATTTTTGCGCTTTTTTTTTTCCCATTAAAAATTCCCATTTCTGGGAGTTATTCGGAGTTAAATTCTATTTTTGTTTTTGAACCTGGAGGAGGAGGCGATGATTTGCGGGTGGGGCAGAGGAGAGCGAAGGAATTTATTCCGAAATTTGAGGTTTTTCGCCGCCTTTGATCCGCCGCTCGGGCGGATTCCTCCCCATCGGCGGATCAAGGCGGATTTTTATCTGTTATTTTTTATTAAAATCCCCTTTTTGTGGTAACACACAGCAGAAAAAAAAAAGAAAAAAATTCCGCTTTTTTTTGTTTTTGATGTTCCGAGTGAGGAAACGCCCTCGGAATGTTCCCTCTGAAGTGGCCACATCACAGGAAAGGATTTACAAAAAGCAGAATAATTCAGGAACGCTGCAGGGAACAAAAAAAAATAATAAAAAATTTTTAAAAAATCGCGTTTTTCTGCTGAGTGCTTGCCCAGGGAGAGAATTTCTTAAATTTATGCAAAATGAGCTCGGCGGAGCTGAAAAATCAACAAATAAAGGGAAAAAAAACCCACAAACCCTCATTAAAATAGGGAATTGTGGGGTTCCCTTTCCTGGAAATTGGGAAAACTCCCTGGGAAAATTCCGGCCCCTCGGGGATCAAGAAAGGGAATTATTCTCCCGTTGTCTCCCCGAGAATTTGCCCCAAAAAATCGACATTTTCCTCAAAAACGTGAAAATCTGAGGGGTTTGAACAGGTCTGGATTTCAAATTTGAGGGGAGGAAAAATAAAGGAAAAGGGGAAATGAAAATAGGGAAAGGAAGAGTTAAAAAGAAAAAAAATTTAAAATATAGCAGATAATGAAATCCAAATGTTAAAAGGAAGGCAAAATACAACATGAAAACAAAATTTAATTTAATTTCGCCTAAAAAAATAGAACATAAAATAGAATTAAATTAAATTTTAAAATGGAATAGAATAGAATGGAATAGAATAGAATAGAACAGAATAAAACAGAATAAAATTCAGCCTCCACACCAGCGTTTCCTGCAAAAACTCCCCCCAAAAAATGACGGGAGGCGAATTTTATTGAGTTTTATATTATTTTTTTATTTATTGAATAATTTTCCCTTTTATCGAATAATCTTCCCCATTTTTCCCGAGGCAAATCAAGTGCCTGACTTCAAACAGAAATCTGGATCCATTCATTCTTGGCTTTTGGAGAATTTTTTTCCCCTGGAATCCGGGAATTCCTTAGGAAAACCGGGTTTTGGTTTTTTGGGGGGGTGGTTTTGATCTTCTAAAGAAATTTGAAACTCCCCCGTGCAAAAAATGGGAATTCTCAATTTCTAATAAAAATTCTGAATTTTTAATAAAAGTGATGAGGGCAAGAATGGATTTTTTGCAGCTTTTTTCGCGGCCAAATTCTGGATTTTCAGGTAAAACTTTGCTGTTTCCTCTGGAAAATCCTTCCCTTGCTGCCTTCCTGCTTTTCCCAACAAACGGAATTTATTAAACACATGGAATTTATGGGATGTGTGGGATACATGGCAAATATGGCATACAGAGGATATATGGGATATAGGGAATACATGGATTATATTAATTATATGAATTATATTGAATATATGGGATTTATGGATTACATGGATTACATGAATTATATGGAATATATGGGATTTTTGAATTATATTAACTGTATGAATTATATGGAATATATGGGATTTATGGATTATATTAATTATATGAATTATATTGAATATATGGGATTTATGGATTATATTAATTATATGAATTATATTGAATATATGGGATTTATGGATTATATTAATTATATGAATTATATGGGATATATGGGATTTATGGATTATAATAATTATATGAATTATATGGAATATATGGGATTTATGGATTATAATAATTATATTAATTATATGGGATATATGGGATTTATGGACTATATTAATTATATGGACTTTGATTATTTCTATGGATTATGTGGAACATAAACGGTTGTCCCTCATTCTATAAAATAAATGAAAGTGTAAATAGAAGGTTTGGGATAAAACCCGACCGTGGCAATGAGGCCGAGTCTCCCTGGGGCTTCTCCAGCCTCCGCCCACCCGTCCCTGTCCCACAGGGATGCACCTGCCCGGGTCCTGAAATCCCCGATCCCAAAATCCCAGATCCCAAAATTCTGCGGCCCGAAATCCCCGGATCCCGAAGTTCCCGAATCCTGAAATCCCGGAATCCCGAAATCCCCAAATCCCGAAATCCCGGAATCCCGCATCCTCAAATCCCGAAATCCCTCATCCTGAAATCCTGCATCCCGAAATCCCAGATCCCGAGACCCCCAAATCCCGGATCCTCAAATCCCGGGTCCTCAAATCCCCAAATCCCCAAATCCCCAAATCCCCAAACCCCGGATCCCCAAATCCCGAGTCCCCAAATACCCAAATCCCGGATCCCGGAATCCCCAAATCCCGGGTCCCCAAATCCCCAAATCCCGTGTCCCCGAATCCCGTGTCCCCAAATCCCCGAATCCCGGATCCCAGAATCCCCAAATCACGAATCCCCAAATCCTCAAATCACGAATCCCCAAATCCCCAAATCCCGAGTCCCCAAATCCCCAAATCCCGAGTCCCCAAATCCCCAAATCCCGAGTCCCCAAATCCCCAAATCCCGAGTCCCCAAATCCCCAAATCCCGGGTTCCCAATCCCCACCCGCCCTGGGCAGGTCCCGGTGTCCCCCAGCCCCTCCCGGGCTGGGGTCGGGATGGTTGGAAAACTCGGGATGGGGAAAACAGGACAGAGCCGGGAGAGCCGCTGGTTTGGGGAGAAATTCCGGGGAAAAAGGGACGGGCTGGGAGCGCTGCTGGTTTTTGGGGGGGAAGAAGGGATGAGCCAGGAGAGCCGCTCTTTTTGGGGGGGGAAAAGGGCTGAGGTGAGAGCGCTGCTCGGTTTTGGGGAAATTCTGGGGCATAAAGGGCTGAGGTGAGAGCGCTGCTCGTTTTTGGGGAAATTCTGGGGCATAAAGGGCTGAGGTGAGAGCGCTGCTCGGTTTTGGGGAAATTCTGGGGCATAAAGGGCTGAGCTGAGAGCGCTGCGGCTGCGAGGGGCGCGGCCCGAGGGGTCCCGGGGGTCGGGACGGGGCCGGGGGGTCCCGGGGGGTCCCGGGGGGTTCCGGGGGTCCCGGCGGGGCCGGGGGAGGCGGCGGCGGCTCCGGGGCATCTTCCGGAGGGGCCCTTTGAGTTTCAAATGAGAGCCGCGAGCCTCTGTAGTGCCCGCGGAGCCGGCCTGGCCCCTCCTCACCGGGCACCGCGCCTAATGCCGGGCCTAACCCGGTCCCCATCCCGGGCCTAACCCGGTCCCCATCCCGGCCTAACCCGCTCCCAATCCCGGGCCTAACCCGCTCCCCATCCCGGGCCTAACCCGGTCCCCATCCCGGGCCTAACCCGGTCCCAATCCCCGGCCTAACCCGCTCCCAATCCCGGGCCTAACCCGCTCCCCATCCCGGGCCTAACCCGCTCCCCATCCCCGGCCTAACCCGGTCCCCATCCCCGGCCTAACCCGCTCCCCATCCCCGGCCTAACCCGGTCCCCATCCCGGGCCTAACCCGGTCCCCATCCCGGCCTAACCCGCTCCCCATCCCCGGCCTAACCCGGTCCCCATCCCGGGCCTAACCCGGTCCCCATCCCCGGCCTAACCCGCTCCCCATCCCGGGCCTAACCCGGTCCCCATCCCGGTTCCCAATCCCGGGCCTCACCCGGTCCCCATCCCGGTCCCAATCCCGGTCCCAATCCCGGTCCCCATCCCGGTCCCTGTGCGTGTGTTTTGGGTTCGTTTCTGTGTTTTCCTCCCGACCTTTTGCAAATAGGGACTGTTAAAAAAATCCCCTTTTCACCTTTTCCCCTCTGTTTTCCCCTCTCTTATCTCGGATTGGCTTCTCTAAAATCTTTTCTCGGGAGCGAATCCCGCTCCTGTCCCGGCCCCACTCCCAGTCCCTGCCCCACGGCCCAGGGATGCTCCAGCCCCAAATCCGGGGGGGTTTGAGCCTTTTTTGGGGTGGGAGGCTTTGTTTTAGTGTTTTCCCCCTGACCTTTTACAAATCGCCGCTGGAAGAAAAATCCCCTTTTCACCTTTTCCCCCCGGTGTTTGTTTCCCCTCTTATCTCGGGGCTAATTGGGCTCTCCAAACCCCCTTTTTTTTTAAATTTTTTTTATTTCCCGGGAGAAGGGAGCGTGTCAGAGCGGGGAGAGATTTTATCTGCGGGGCAGAGCAGGTACTTCCCTCCTCAGCCCTCATCCCTCACCCCGCCGAGCAGATTTGCAAATTTACCCAGGGCCGAACAATGGATCCTCCTGGCAGCCCCTCTGTTGACTTGTTTAGAAATCCCAGAGGCGTTTCGAGGTAAAAAGGTCAGAGCTGCACCGGGCCCGCTCTTCCTCCCTCCCCTCCGGCCCCGCTCCGTCCCTGCCCGGAGGTAAAAACGCGGAAATTTGGTTTATTCTGGGCCAAATCCCCTCTCAGGGCCGGCCTTCGGGGAGCTGAAGGGGAACAAACCGCGTCTGACGCTTCGGTTTTGGACTTCGAGGAGCGCGAATTCGGAATCGGTCGGAAATTCGGAAGAGCTCAGGAAAATCAGAATTTCCTCCCATCCCCAGCCCGCCCCGGGTTCCGCGGGTGCGAATTCCCGATTTCCACCCCGGGGACGATTTCCTGCTCTCATCAGGCGAGGAAATGAGAAATGAGGACAGAATTGCACCCGGGAAGCCGGGCCCGATTCCAGGAAAAGGGATCGGCCCCTTTGTTTGGGGTCGCTGGAACAGCCGCGGACTTTTCCTTCCTCCTCCTCCTCCTCTTCTTCCTCCTCCTCCCTCCCAGGCCCCAGAGATTCCCACTGGGCTGAAAAGACGCGAATTGAGGGGGGAAAAAAAAATAAAAATCAACTTTATTGGGCTGAGGTAGTTCCGTGTGGGGGCGCGGGGAGCAGGGGGGATCCGGCGGAGGAGCCACTCGGGTTTTCCCGATAATTCCAATTTCACCCGCGGGTTCTCGGTCCCGAATCCCCGCCGGGAAGGGAGGGAGGCAGGGAGGGCGTTAGGCCGCGGTTTAGTCTCGGCTTTATCCGGCTCCGATAAGGCCGAGGGGGTGCGGGGAAGGCGCTGCGGGCTCTGGGGCTGCCGGGAGCTCCCCGAACTCGCCCCCATCGCCTCTCGCAGGCGCAGCCCCGAGGGCAGCCCGGGCTCCTTTCCTCGATAGCGAAACCCCCTCCCCTCCTCCGCCGGCAGCAGCAAAAACTCGCGCGGAAATAAAACCCTGTAAAGCAGAAATAGTGCAAAACGGGAGCAGGAAATTGCGCTTTTTCTCTTTTTTTTTGCCTTTTTTTTTGCTTTGTTTTTTCCTTTCCTGAGGGTTTGGGTCTTGGCAGAGGCCTCGAGCGTCTTGGGCGCCTCGGGGCTCGTTTCAAGCTCTACAATCAGGAAATAAAAGGGAAAGGAAAAGATGCCCGTAACTCTTTTTTTTTGTGTGTGTGTGTGTATGTGGGGTTTTTGTTTTACATTCTCACAAGGAGGAAAAACGGGGGGGAGAGGGAAACAAAAAAAATCGTTGCGCTCGTTTTTCCAAAGGGGAGCGAACTAAATTAAAGTGGTTTTTTTTTTTTTTTTTTTTTTTTTTTGTTTGTTTTGTTTTGTTTTTCCTGGAGTTGAAAGTGCAGTTCCTAAAGGGGAAGGGGAAAGGCAGAGAAGTCCCTGAGACACGGAAATTGGGAAATTGCTCCGGCCGCCGGCCACGGCCGCTCCTTGGGAGCGCGGCGCCCGCAGAGGGGCTATAAATAAAGAGAGAGGCTCGAGCGGCGCCGCCCGCGTGGGGACGGCCCCGAGGGTCCTGCGGGGGCTCGGGGGGGGCTCAGGAGGAGCCGGAGCTGGGCGAGGCCTCAGGCGAGGATGGATCCGAGCCCTCGTCCTTGGCCGCCCTGCGGGCAGCGGCCGGGGCCAGCCCCTCCTTCTCCCTCTTCTTCTGCTTCATCCGCCTGTTCTGGAACCAGATCTTCACCTGCGTCTCGTTGAGCTCCAGGGTGGCCGCGATCTCCACCCTGCGGGCCCGCGTCAGGTACTTGTTGAAGTGGAACTCCTTCTCCAGCTCCGTCAGCTGCTTGGTGCTGAAGTTGGTGCGGATGGCGTTGGGCGGCCCCAGGAGCCCCAGCTCCGACGTTTTGCCTGAAAAAACCCAAAACCCGCCAGGGCAGGAGCGGCCGGAGCAATCCCTGCCCTGAGGGGTGTCCCCTTCCCCCTGCCCCGAGCTCCGCGCTCCCCCCGGCCCCGCTCCGGGCTCTGCTTTTCCCGGGGATCCCCACGGAGATCCCGGGGATGCATCTGGGGATCCTGGAGATCCTGGAGATCCATCCCCTCATCTTCCCGGCTGGGTTTTTCCCCCTGGGATCCATTCCCTGAGGTTTCCCCCTGGATCCATTCCCTGGGTTTTCCCCCCAGGATCCATCCCTGGATTTTCCCCCTGGGATCCATCCTCTGGATTTTCCCCCTGGGATCCATCCCTGCGTTTTCCCCCTGGGATCCATCCCCTGCGTTTTCCCCCTGAGTTTTCCCCCCGGGATCCATCCCCGGACCCCGTGGGAAGTGCTGGAAGGGGAGGAGGAGGAGGGTGATGATGGCGGGGGAGGAGGAGGAAGGCCGGGCTTTAAGGGAAGGTGGCGGGGAAGGAAGTGGAACAATGGAGGAGGGGATGGAGGGCACGGCTGGAGAAGGAGGAGGAAGCGCCGGGAGTTTCCTGCTCCGAGCTGGGCTTAAATCAGCCTCGGGCCTGCGGGAAGCCGAGCTCAGGGACGCTTGGTGGGATGTGATGGGAAATCTCTGGGTGGGGGTTAAGAAAAAGGCCCCAAACCCCAAACAAACCCAAACCCAAACACCAGGAAAAATACCCACCCCCAAACCCAAGGAAAGGACCCCAAAACCCAACCAAACCCAACACAAACACCAAGAAACCACCCTAAAACCCAACCAAACCCTCAAAACCCCCCAAAACCCAACTAAACCCCCCAAAACCCAACCAAACCCAACTCAAGCCTTTGCTCCTCTGGAAGACGACCCCAAACCCTCGGGACCTCAGCCCCGCACCCCACACTCACCTGTTTTGGGGGGGTTCCTCTTCACCCTCATCCACTCGAAGGTCTGCGCTGCCCCGGCCCTGGCGCCGGGCTCGGGGTGCCCCGGAGGCTCCGGCTCCTCGAGCAGGGCCCCCGAGATGTCCCCGTAGAGGCCGGGCAGGTACGCGGGGCCCGCGGGCGGCTCCGGGCCCAGGCCGGGCTGGAACTGCCCCGGCGCCCCGCAGAAACCCTCGGCCAGCGAGGCCGAGCCGTAGCCCGAGGGCCCCTGGAAGAAAATCCCGTCCGCGTCCTGCTGGGCCAGGTAGAGCTGCGGGTAACCCTGGGCCGGGTAAGCCGGGCTGGAGAAGCGGGAGGAGGACGAGGAGGAGGAGGAGGAGGACGAGGAAGGAGGGTGGAAGCCGTGCTGGGGGAGGTGGCCGGCGGGGGCCGCAGGGCCGAAGGGACCCTCGGAGCTCGGAGCGGGGCTGCCCGAGCACGGCGGGAAGGACGGGGAGGGCTCGGCGAGGTGCGGGAAGGCGGCGGTGCCGCGGTTACAAATTGCGAACTCCAAGAAGGAGTTCATGGCGGTATTGTCCATCTGCCAGTGATGGAGGAGGGTCAGCCCGTTTTGGGGGCGATGCCGCCTGCCCTCCAACCTCTGGGCCGTCTGTCAAAGCTGGGAAACTTCCTGCCCGGGCATGGGGGACCCCGCGGCTCCGCGGCCCAGCCGGGGGGGACCCCGCGGGCGGAGCGGGCCCAGCCCAATGAGCGCGGGGCTCCCGAAGTTTGCGGCCGGCTCCGGGCTCATCCATCACGGGCCTGACATTTGCATGACAAAGGGGCTTCAATCAAACCCGGCCCATCAATCTGATAACAACACGGCCGCGTCAAAATCTTCTCCTCAAAGACCTTAAAAGAGAGCGGGGTGCGGGGAGGCGCCGGGGGGAAGGATCGCGGCGACCCGCGAGTGGTTTTAAAGTGCTAAAAAGGGCCCCGAGTTATGCGGGGAGCCGGGCTCAGGCGCGAGTCCCGACTTTAAAAAGGTTTTTTTTGCCCCCGATGCCGGCTCGGTGTGAGGGAAAGAAAAGAGGGCGAGGGGATGGGGAGGTGCGAGCACAAAAGGATGCGCGGATGCTCTTTGATTCATTTGCGAACTTTTCCCCCCGAAGCGCCTCGGCCTTTTCCGGGGCGCTGAAAGCTGCCCAAGAAAAACCCGCTCGGTCTTCGCTTTAATCCGGGCTTTGTGCGTCCTAATTAAATCAACATTCTAATGAGAGGCCAAATAAAGTTACCGAGGGCAGAGCGGCTTCGGCCGGAGCCGCGCCAGGCCCGGCCTGGCGATTCCGGGATGGGAACTGAAACCGAGCCCTGCGCCCACCTGGGGACCTTCCCGTCCGTCCACGCGCTAAAACCGGGTTTAGGGGCTCACGTTCTGCACAGTCCCGACCAAATCCGGGTTTAGGGGCTCACGTATTGCACAGTCCCGACCAAAACCGGGTTTAGGGGCTCACGTAGTGCACATTCTCTACTAAAACCGGGTTTAGGGGCTCACGTTCTGCACACTCCTGACCAAATCCGGGTTTAGGGGCTCACGTTCTGCACAGTCCCGACCAAATCCGGGTTTAGGGGCTCACGTTCTGCACAGTCCCGACCAAATCCGGGTTTAGGGGCTCACGTAGTGCACATTCTCTACTAAAACCGGGTTTAGGGGCTCACGTTCCGCACAGTCCCGACCAAAACCGGGTTTAGGGGTTCACGTATTGCACATTCTCTACTAAAACCAGGTTTTTGGGGCTCACTCACTGCACATTCCCGACTAAAACCGGGTTTAGGGGCTCAAGTTCTGCACACTCCTGACCAAAACCGGGTTTAGGGGTTCACGTATTGCACATTCTCTACTAAAACCGGGTTTAGGCGCTCACACACCACGCACTCCTGACTAAGCTGGGGTTTTAGGGGTTGTGCACTGCTCAGTCCCCACCAAACCCGGTTTTAGGGTTTCATGCACTGCACAATCCCTACCAAACCCGGTTTTAGGGGTTATGTTATGCTCAGTCCCTACCAAACCCGGTTTTAGGGGCTCACGCACAGCACACTCCCTACCAAACCCGGTTTTAGGGTATCATGCACTGCTCAGTCCCTACCAAACCCGGTTTTAGGGTATCACGCACCGCACACTCCCTACCAAACCCGGTTTTAGGGGTTATGTTATGCTCAGTCCATACCAAACCCGGTTTTAGGGTATCACGCACCGCACAATCCCTACCAAACCCGGTTTTAGGGGTTATGCTATGCTCAGTCTCTACCAAACCCGGTTTTAGGGTATCACACACAGCACAATCCCTACCAAACCCGGTTTTAGGGTTTCATGCACTGCTCAGTCCCTACCAAACCCGGTTTTAGGGGCTCACACACCGCACACTCCTGACCAAACCCGGTTTTAGGGGTTATGCACTGCTCAGTCCCTACCAAACCCGGTTTTAGGGTATCACGCACTGCACAATCCCTACCAAACCCGGTTTTAGGGTTTCATGCACTGCTCAGTCCCTACCAAACCCGGTTTTAGGGGTTATGTTATGCTCAGTCCATACCAAACCCGGTTTTAGGGTATCATGCACTGCTCAGTCCCTACCAAACCCGGTTTTAGGGGCTCACGCACCGCACACTCCCTACCAAACCCGGTTTTAGGGGCTCACGCACCGCACACTCCCTACCAAACCCATTTTCGGGCGCTCTAAGCCACGCCGGGGCACTGAGCTGGGCTTTGCTGGGCCGCTGCCGTCGCCAGCTGAGGAGGAGGAGGGCAGAGCCTGCCTCCGGGCCGGGCTCAGAGAATGGGAGCAGGGCCAGGACACATTTATTTACTTGTTCAGCGGAGGGGGACAAGGGCGGACGCCCACAGCCATTTGTTCTTGTCAGGGATTTACGGCCCGGCCACGCTCCGGGAGCGGCTCCGCTGCCTCTCCTCGCCCTCTCCCCGGGCCAAAAGTTCACCCGAGAGCCAAACCCGGCGGGGAAAATCCATTTGCGCCCATCCCACGCGTTGGGGGCGAACATTTGGTGCCAAATTCCACCCCGGCGTCGCTTTCCCCGCCTCGTCTCAAGCCCAAAATTTGATTTTTTATTTTTTTTTAAAGCCGCTTCCAGCTCCCGTTCTTCCATTTAAAAAAAAAAAAAAAATTAAAGTTTCCATTCAAGCGCTTCTTTATTCATTTATTCCCGCTTTGCTGGGGCGCGGAGAGGCCCCGAAATGAGAATATTTCAAATGTGAACGTTCTTCAAAACTCTCTCCTCCCTTCTTTGCATAACTCCGAGCGGCTCTCCCGTCATTCCCCTGGCAGCAAAAATCGATTTCTAATTCGATTCCTTTGATATTTCGTTGCGTTCGGGTTCAAACGGGTGATTTATGGCTGTAAAACGAGAAAAAAAGAAAAAAAAAAGAAAAGAAAAAGAGAAAATGCAGATGTTTATTCCGGCCTGGAGTCGATGGGTTTGTGTTTCCTGCTGGTTTCCCACCGCGATCTCTGCTGCATCAAAGGGATTATTTTAAATGAAAATCACCAAAAATCGCGATTTTTTTCTTTTTTTTCAGTTGTGGCGGGGGAACTTTTCCTCTGAGCCAAGCCTGGATTAGAGTTGAGGTGAAAAATCCGGGTTTTTAAACATTTATTTGTTATTTTTTTTAGTGGATGGAACAGGGGTCCCAAAATCGGAGCCAGAATTGGCGAAATTGTGCAAAATTCAGCCTGAAACGGGGACGGGCAGCGGGGCTGGGGTTTGGGGCTGGGATCACCCCGGGAATTCGGGAAAATCGCTTTTTTATGGGGAGAACCCGGGCTGGAGCAAGGGCCCCGTTCCCAACATGCCCCGGCCCCCCCGGCTGCCCCAAAATTTCATTTTCTGCCCCCAAATTCCGTTTTCTGCCCCAAAATTCCATTTTCTGCCCCAAAATTCCATTTTCTGCCTCCAAATTCCATTTTCTGCCCCAAAATTCCATTTTCTGCCCCCAAATTCCATTTTCTGCCCCAAATTCTGCCCTGGGGGAGGAGCCCCAGCTCTTGTTCCGATGGGAGCATCTCGGTTTGAAATCTTTACTTTAAAATCTTTATTTTTAGCCTTTATCGGAAATCTTCATTTGAAATCTTTGTTGGAAACCCTTGTTTGAAACCTTCATTTTAAAAGCGTTGTAAATCCTGATTTTGACTCTTGGTTTGAAACCTCGATTTGAAATCTGCATCTTAAACCCTCATTTGAAATCTGTATTTTAAACCTTCATTTGAAATCTGTATTTTAAACCCTCATTTGAAATCTGTATTTTAAATCTCGGTCTTAAATCTGCATTTTAAATCTTGAACCCGGGGAGGTTTCTGTGCAGGCCACAGAGGAGGAACGAGGCATTTCCAGAGGCTCGGCAGAGTCTCCAGATGCTTCGGTTTTGGGGTTAAATACAACTTTTTTTGAGGTTTAATGTAACTTTTCTGAAGTTAAACATAACTTTTTTGGGGGGTTAAATAGAACTTTTTTGGGGGTTAAACAGGACTTTTTTGGGGCTTAAATAGAACTTTTTTGGGGGTTAAATAGGACTTTTTAGGGGTTTAAATAGAACTTTTTTGGGGGTTAAATAGAACTTTTTTGGGGGTTAAATAGAACTTTTTTAGGGGAAGCCTCAATTCGAGCTGAGGCGAAAAATCCGAATCTTTTTATTTGTTTGTCGGATGGAAGGGTGGGATGGGAGGGGTGGGAAAAGAGGGGATTTAATGAGTTACAGACATCGGGTCATGCGTGGGGAAAAAAAAAAAAAGCAGAAAATTCAAATAAAATAGAAAACAAACAAAAACACAACGGAAAAAAAGAAAACAAACCCAGATAATTCGGATAAAATAGGGGGGGGAAAACGGGGGAAAAGCGCAGATAATTCAGATAAAAGAGGGTGGGGGGAAAGGGAAAAAGGCCCAGCTAATGGGGATAAAATGGGATTATTGGATTATTCAGGGGATCCTGCCCTGCTTCCCTGGGAATCCCAGCGGCCTCTCCATGGGCTGGAGCCCGCCTCGCCTCATTAATGGGGGTCATTTGCATATTCATTAGTGCGCCGGAGTGGAGAGGAGGGGTCTGGAGCCGCTGCCCTGGGACGGGGATTTGGGGGGATCCCGAATTCCTGGGGATCCCCCCCGATCCCAAATCCCTGGGGTTCCCTCAGACCCCAAATTCCTGGGGTTCACTCAGACCCCAAATTCCTGGGGTTCACTCAGACCCCAAATCCCTCAAATCCCAAATCCCTGGGGTTCCCTCAGACCCCAAATCCCTGGGGTTCCCTCAGACCCCAAATTCCTGGGGTTCACTCAGACCCCAAATCCCTCAAATCCCAAATTCCTGGGGTTCACTCAGACCCCAAATCCCTCAAATCCCAAATCCCTGGGGTTCCCTCAGACCCCAAATCTATCTGGGGGTCCCAAATCCCTCTGGATCCTCTCCGATCCCAAATCCCTCTGGATCCTGTCCGATCCCAAATCCCTCGGGTTCCCTCCGATCCCACACCCAGGCCCCGCCCCCCCAGCCCATGGATCAATGGCCGCTGTGATCAATGGCCGATATCGGCAGCTCGCGTTTGGCGATATCGGGGCTCAGGAGACCCAAATCCGCCCTTTTTTTCCCCATTTTCCCCGCCCGAATTTCAGCTCCCAGCGAGGAAATGGAGCCGGGATAAACGCGGGGGGTTCCAGGTCGGGGTTCCCTCTCCCAGCTCCTCCCTTTGGGGCCTTTGGAGCGGCTTTGGGTGAAAAGCTGGAAATGGACGAGAGGGAAATAGAGAAACTGAGAGGGAAATGAAAGAGGGGAAAATAAAATGAGAGGGAAATTCCCCCAAATGCCCCAAAAGCTGCAGAATTCCCGGGAAAAGGGAACTGCCCCTGCCAGGCCCCGTCCCAGGGAATTCCCCGTTCCCATTCCAGGGAAGGTTCCCAGGGCTGACCCCGCATCTCCAGGAGCCGCTCACGAACACCTCCCCCTGCCAAAGCCAACATTTCCCCAGCGCGCCGCTCATTTGCATATTCCCCGCCTAATTACCGCCGGGCCATCGCCGTGTTTTGCCAACAATCAAGGGCCTGAATATGCTTAATATGCTTAATTCGCTTAATTAATGCCCTCCAGTTGCGCGGAACAGAAGGGCAGGGCTGCAAATACCCGCCCGCCGTTCGTTTGACGTTTTGGAGGAGGCAAAGAGAAGAACGGCAGAACCTCGCGGCCGCTCGATAATTCAGATTTTATTGAATATTCCCCCTCCCCTCCTCCCGACGCCTCGGTCTCGCTAATTAGGACAGATAGGAAGGGCCCTGCCGCTCGGGGGGGATGATGAAAACCGCGGCGCCGCGGTCGGGGAGGGCCTTTGGGCCGGGCATTGATCGGGGCTGGAGCCCGGGGAGCCGCGGCCGCGCCGGGAACTGAGCACGGGCCTCGCTGGGGACCGGGATCCCCGCCCCCGCTCGGGGTTTGTCAACGAGAGCGCCGGGTTTAATCTGGGGAGGGGTTTGGGGTCCCTTTTGCCACCCTCACTGGGGATCGGGATCGATGGGGGCTCGGGTTTGATCTGGGGAGGGGCTTTGGGGTCCCTTTCCCCACCCTCAGTGGGGATCGGGATCGATGGGGGCTCGGGTTTGATCTGGGGGGGTTTGGCGTCCCTTTCCCCACCCCTATTGGGGATTGGTATTGATAAGACCTTGGGGTTTGATCTGGGGAGGGGGTTTGGGGTCCCTTTCCCCACCCCTATTGGGGATTTGCAGCGAGAATAACTCGGGGTTTAATTCGGGGAGGGGTTTGGGGTCCCTTTTCCTTTCCCCATTGGGGATTGGTATCGATAAGAACTCGGTGTTTGATCTGGGAGGGGCTTTGGGGTCCCTTTCCCCACCCTCGTTAGGGACCATGGGGGCTCGGGGTTTGATCTGGGGAAGGGGTCTGGGGTCCCTTTTCCCACCCTCGTCAGGGATTTTTATCAATAAGGACCCAGGGTTTAATGTGGGGAGGGGGTTTGGGGTCTCTTTTTCCTCCCCCATCGGGGATTGGTGTCAGTTAGGGGTTGAGGTTTGACCTGGGGGGTTTGGGGGTCTCTTGTCCCACCCTCATTAAGGATTTGCAGCGAGAATAACTCGGGGTTTAATCTGGGGAGGGGCTTGGGGTCCCTTTTCCCGCCCCCATTAGGGATTGGTGCCGATGAGGGCTCGGGGTTTAATCTGGGGAGGGGTTTGGGGTCTTTTTCCCCACCCTCATTGGGGATAGGTATTGATGAGAACTCTGGGTTTAATTTGGGCGATTTAGGGACCCCTTTCCCCGTCCCTTTTCCAGGGGCTCCCTCCTGACCCCTTCCTCGGCCTCGCCCTTCCCCTCCTCCCTTCCCAGGGGAAAAGGGTGTAGAAATGCGGAAACGAAATCCACCCGTTTTGGGACATTTCTCCTCATTTTTAGGCCGAAGACCATCTCAGTGTGGGAATGACCATCTCCGTGTGTCAATGACCATCTCCATGTGTCAGTGACCATCCCAGTGTGCCAATGACCATCTCAGTGCATCCATGACCATCTCAGTGTGTCAATGACCATCCCAGTGCATCAATGACCATCCCAGTTTGTCAATGACCATCTCAGTGTATCAGTGACCATCTCCATGTGTCAATGACCATCCCAGTGCATCAATGACCATCTCAGTGCGTCCATGACCATCTCCATGTGTCAGTGACCATCTCCATGTGTCAATGACCATCTCCATGTGTCAGTGACCATCTCCATGTGTCAATGACCATCTCCGTGTGTCAGTGACCATCTCCATGTGCCAATGACCATCTCAGGGTGCCAATGACCATCTCAGTGTGTCAGTGACCATCTCCATGTGTCAATCACCATCTCCATGTGTCAATCACCATCTCCGTGTGTCAATCACCATCTCCGTGTGGAGTCAATCCGCCTCTCTTTTGGAGATTTGTTTCCTCATTTTTCACCTGGATACAGGAGGGGCCGCCCCTGGGGAGGCCTAAAGGATGCTCAGACCCCAAAACCAACCCGGGGCAAGGCCGAGCTTCCCCTGCTGGCCTGGAATGGGGCGGGAGGAGGAGGAGGAGGAGGAGGAGGAAGGTGGGAAGTGCCGGAGCAAATGGCGCTTTGATGGCACCGTCTGGCAGCTCCGAGCGCGCCGCAGCAGCCGGGGCTGTGAAATAAACCCCAAAATAAAGAATAAAGGGTTTGGGGGGGCTCTGCTGCCCCAGATTCGCGGCTCGGGGACCCCCGAGCGGAGGGGAGGCGGTGGGAGAGGGGCTGAGCTCGGCTCCAGCGCTGCCCTTTCCCCCTGGCAACGGGGCTGGGAAATTTAAATATTCAAATATTCAAATATTCACGGCCGGAGTGGGTTTTGAATGCGGGCAAGCGCCGCGAGGAGCGAGGTTCGGGCATTGCCGGCTCCTCGCCTGGAGAGGAGATTTGGGGACCCAAAGGTGGCCCCAGAACCAGCCCGGCCCCTCTTTGTTCGAGCCGAGAGAGATCACCCACAGCCATTCCCAAACGTCTCTCCGGCCTTCGCCTGCTTTTATTTCGCTTCTATTTATTTTTATTTATTGTATTTTCTCAGTGTGAACCCAGCCCCGCTCTGCTGCTTTTTACCCCAAATAAAAGATCCCAAATTTCCAACGTTCCCTGGAGAGGCGGGGTGTTGGGGGTGACCTCGCCCAGGCACTGAAAGCACCAAATTCACCCCAAAAATCGACCGTTTGTTGCAGCTCCGGACGTTTCAAAGCCCGGGAACTGTGGTGGATTCTGAGAGAAAGGAGGAGGAGGAGGAGGAGGAGGAGGAGGATGGGGATGAAGGGCGGGATTGGGATGTGGGAGGCCGGGAATGGCCCCGGAATTCGCGTGGGCTCCGCGCTGCCTTTGTGTTGTTTTCCCATCCCTTTATCCCCTTTATTTTTTAGGGTTTTATTCGGATTTTTTTCCCCCTTTTTTCCCCTCAAATTCGAGGATTTTTCCCGTCCCCGAAGCAGAACCCCAAAACGCTAAAATTAAGAAAGAACCACCCCGCTTTGATTGGCTGCAATAAATAAATAAACGAATAAATGAACAAACCCCGAGCTGGGGGAAAGCGAGCCCAGAACTCGGGGAATATTTCCTCTGGAATCGTTGGCTGGGAGCGAATCCTTTTGTCTCCTCCCAGGGCACACGAGGAGATGATTAAATCTCGTTACAAAGCAGGGAAAAGCGAATGATTTATGGAGGAAAACAAAACAAAACAAAACATAAAAAAAAAAAGCGCTTTTTTGGAATGAAATCCAGAGCAAACACGCTTCTGTCACTTTTATAAAGGCGTTTATTTACTCTATGAAAAAAATATACAATAAATAATTTGCCCTTTGCTACGAAAGGATTTGAATAAATAATCTACATCTAAAACGTAAAAAGAGGAAGGAAAATTCCCCTGTTTTTTTCTTTAATTTTCTTTTTTTTTTTTTATTTTATTACGAAATCTAAAAGTCTCGTTCTGATTCCTGAGAAAGTCGCTGGGGAGGAGGATTTATAAATTTAATTTTTTTTTTTTTTTTTTCTCTCCGGGGGCTGAAATCTCCCCCGTGCGTGAGAACCGCCGGCTGCTTCCTTGGAAATAAATAGGGGGGAGGAAAAAAATAAATAAAAGGATCACGAAATTACCTGAATTTTAGCAAAACTGGGGCCGCTCTTTCCCCTTCTGGAATAAATTTGGGAGGGAGGTTTGGGTGGCTCGGAGCTTCCAGCGGAAGTGGGAGGAGGCGACTGAATGGGAAATGGCTTCAGGGGGATTTTGGGGGGTTCCCCTTCTTTTGGGGGCTTTCCTCTTCTTTTAGGGCCGATTTTGGGGGGTTCCCCTTCTTTTGGGGGTTTCCTCTTCTCCTAGGCCAGATTTTGGGGGGTTCCCCTTCTTTCAGGGCAGATTTTGGGGCTTCCTCTTCCTTTAGGGCAGATTAAGGTGGGCTCCCCTTCGTTTAGGCCAGATTTGGGTCGTTGTCCTTGTTTTAGGCCAGGCTTTGAGGGTCCCCCTTCTCTCAGAGCAGATTCTGGGGGCTTCCCCTCTTTCAGGCCAGATTTGTGGTTTTCCTCCTCTTTTAGGCCAGGCTTTGAGGGTCCCCCTTCTCTCAGGCCAGATTTTGGGGCTTCTCCTTCTTTTAGGCCATATTTTGAGGGTTCCCCTTTTCTCAGGCCATATTTGGGGGGGTCTCCCTTCTCTCAGGGCAGATTTTGGGAGTTCTCCTTATTTTAGGCCATATTTCCGGGTTTCCCCTTTTCTCAGGACATATTTTGGGGGTCTCCCCTCTCTCAGGCCATATTTTGAGGGTTCCCCTTTTCTCAGGCCATATTTCCGTGTTTCTCCTTTTCTCTGGCCAGATTTCTGGGTTTCTCCTTTTCTCAGGCCAGATTTCTGGGTTTCTCCTTTTCTCAGGCCATATTTCCGGGTTCCCCCTTTTCTCTGGCCATATTTCCGGGTTCCCCTTTTCTCAGGCCATATTTCCAGGCTCCCCCTTTTCTCTGCCATATTTCCGGGTTCCCCCTTTTCTCTGCCATATTTCCGGGTTTTGCCCATTTCTCTGCCATTTTTCCGGGTTCCCCCTTTTCTCGGGCCATATTTCCGGGTTTTCCCTTTTCTCTGCCATATTTCCGGGTTCCCCTTTTCTCAGGCCATATTTCCGGGTTTCCCCTTTTCTCTGGCCATATTTCCAGGCTCCCCCTTTTCTCAGGCCATATTTCCGGGTCCCCCTTTTCTCTGCCATATTTCCGGGTTCCCCCTTTTCTCTGCCCATATTTCCGGGTTCCCCCTTTTCTCTGCCATATTTCCGGGTTCCCCCTTTTCTCTGCCATATTTCCGGGTCCCCCTTTTCTCTGCCATGTTTCCGGGTTCCCCCTTTTCTCAGGCCATATTTCCGGGTTTTCCCTTTTCTCAGGCCATGTTTCCGGGCTCCCCCTTTTCTCTGCCATATTTCCGGGCTCCCCCTCCTCTCCGGGCAGTTTCGGGGGTGCCGGCAGCGGCCGCTGCGAGGCCGAGCGCCCCAATCCCCGCGGCAGCCGCGGTCAGGGCAGCTCCAGCTGCCGCAGGTCCATGGAGCAGAGCGCGCTGCTGAACAGCTCCAGCTCCTCCTCGGAGAAGCGCAGGGGGCTCTCCAGGGAGCCCGGGCCGAGCTCCGGGCACGGCTCCACCGAGAGCGCCCCGAGCTCCGGCGGCGCCGGGGACCCGCGGGCCGCCCCCGCGCGCTGCTCCGCGCTCCCCGCGCGCTGCTCCGCGGCCTCCTCCGGCCCGGCCGAGGGCGGCTCCTCCCTGTGCTGCGTCTGCCTCTTGTGCTTCATCCTCCGGTTCTGGAACCACACCTTGACCTGGCGCTCGCTGAGCTGCAGCAGCGCCGCGATCTCCACGCGGCGGGGCCGGCACAGGTATTTGTTGAAGTGGAATTCCTTCTCCAGCTCCAGCAGCTGCGTGTTGGTGTAGGCGGTGCGGAGCCTCCTGGAGCCGCTGCCGTCCGCCGGCCCCGCCGCCTCTGCCGGGAAAAAAAAAAAAAAAATTCACGGGAATTGGCACCAAAATTCGTCCGTTCAACTTTTCCCGCTCCGGACGAGGTCTCTGCCCCGGGGGGAAAAGGGGATTTCGCTCCCTGGT
This sequence comes from Molothrus ater, assembly GCF_012460135.2. Classification (NCBI taxonomy): domain Eukaryota; kingdom Metazoa; phylum Chordata; class Aves; order Passeriformes; family Icteridae; genus Molothrus; species Molothrus ater. The sequence goes on along the minus strand of NC_050504.2, from coordinate 5,306,486 downwards.
CTCTCCCTTTAGAGCCCTTCCCTCTCTGCCGCCCTGGAGCATGAAAAGAATTCCTACCTTCCTTCTAAATCCCAAAAATGTAGGATATTTCTAAACTCCTAAATTTCTTCTCAATTTCTTCCAAATTTCTTCTAAATTTATTCTAAATTTATTCGCCATTTCTTCCGAGTTCATTCTCAATCTTTCTTCTCAATTTCTTCATTCCCTCTGTCCCGTTTTTTGTTGTTCTGTGGTTTTTTGGTTTTTGGGGGGTTTTTTTTGCCTTTTCCCGGTGCTTTGCTTTCATTATCCCACTTTTCCCGGGCCAATGAGTTGCGGTGTCCGCCCTGGTCCTGCCCGGCATTGCCCGAGCCCTGGAAATCCTGGAATTGTTCCTCCAGCGCTTTATCCCGAGGGAGGGAGGGAGGCCGAGCAGCGAGAGGCTGCTCCTGTTTCTGGGGGGGTTTGGGGTGCAATAATTTCATTTCGCAGGATCAGCCCTGGCTCTTTCACCTCCCCACCCATTTATTTTCCTTCTATCTCCGCGCATCTTTGGCGCTTTGTTGTCTTTGCTTTTCCCCTTTTTAAAATTTTTTTTTCCCTTTTTTTCCCCCCGTGGGCTGTAAAACCCCGCAGCTCTGGCGTTGAAAGCCGAACGAACGGAGCTGCAAACCCCTCCCGGGCCCTCCTCGCTCGGGCTTGGGCAGAAGTGGCAGAAATTTGTGATTTTCACTGGGAGGAGGAGGAGGAGGAGGAGGAGGAGGAGGAGGCAGCAGAGCCCCCCGGGGCTCCTCGCTCCGTGAATTCCCCGATCCCGGGGGAGCCTCCCGGGCAGGGGGATGGGCTGGGGCTGTTTTGGGCCAGAATTGGCCGTTTTCCGTATTTTTTTTCTCAATTATTTTCCATTTTCCGATGCACCCCCCCCCCCCGGCCATACGAACCTGCGGGAGATCCCGCGGCGGGCGCCGGCAGCGAGGAGGAGGAGGAGGAGGAGGAGGATGAGGATGAGGATGGCGGGGACGAGGCGGCCGCAGCGTGGCCGCTTCTCTTGGACGATTTCTTCTCCTTCATCCAAGGGAATTCCGCTGCCCGGGGGCCGGGCCGGGCCGGGCCATGCGGGGCTCGGCCGCGGCTCCTGCCCGAGCAAGGATCGAGGCTTTGGAGGAGGCTCTGCTCGAAAGGAGGAGGAATTAACGTCGAGTCCTTGATTGATGAAGTTTGAAATGTCTCCAGGACAGCGGGGAGAGACGTCAGGCACTCAGCGAGCGAAGGCTGGCTATTTATAAACCCGATCTCCCTCTCAAATTCAAAATTCATGGCTTTTCCAGGGCCCGGCTTTAAAAAGCGGGAGGGAGGCGGGGGAGAGGGAGGGGGAGGAGGAGGAGGGGGAGAGGGAGAGGAAGCGGAGGGCCTCGGGTTTGGGACGGCGGGGATGATGAGGGTCCCGGGCTTTTCCTATAATTGTTATATTGCGGTAACACGGGCGGAGGGGGACCCTGCTCTGCCAAACTCGAGGCTGGGGCGAAATTGCAGCCAATTCCTCGTCACGTGGGAGGCCCTGGCCAATGGCAGGAGGGGCCTGGTGGCAAACAGAAAGCGTTATTTGCTTTAATTGATTAAAAAAAGGGGAGGAAAAAGAGAGAGGGAGAGGGGAACCCCAGAAAAGCCAACGGCAGCACCCCAGAATCGACAGCATTGCACGGGCAGGGAGATCCTTCCTTCCTTCCTTCCTTCCTTCCTTCCTTCCTTCCTTCCTTCCTTCCTTCCTTCCTTCCTTCCTTCCTTCCTTCCTTCCTTCCTTCCTTCCTTCCTTCCTTCCTTCCTTCCTTCCTTCCTTCCTTCCTTCCTTCCTTCCTTCCTTCCTTCCTTCCTTCCTTCCTTCCTTCCTTCCTTCCTTCCTTCCTTCCTTCCTTCCTTCCTTCCTTCCTTCCTTCCTTCCTTCCTTCCTTCCTTCCTTTTCCCTCCACCTCTTTCCCTGCCCATTCCTTGCCCCATTCCCTGCCCCGTTCCTGCCGCTGTGAGCCCTTAGGAAATCAAGCGGGCCTTTGAGCTGAGTTTAGTTAAACCTTTAAGCTGAGTTTAGTTAAACCCGCCCGATTTCCGGGTTTAAATGACTCCTAAGGAGCGGCCTAATCCCTGTCCTTCCCAGGCCAGGCTTAATGGACCCTTTGCACCTCGCTCAAAGGCCGAGCGCGTTTTGAGGTCACGGCTATCTCTGAAATCGCATTTCTTCCTTCCCCATCCCCTTTTCCCCAATCAAGCAGCGCCGCTTCCAGAGTTTACAAAACAAATAAATAAAACGAAAAAGTAATTTCCCAACTTTTTTTCTTTTTTTCTTTTTTTCTTTTTTTCCCTTTCTTTCTTTTCCCTCTCTAAAGCGCCCCGGGTCCGCGCAGCCCGAGAAGAAGAGAGGAACCATCCCCATCAATCTTCTCCTGCAAGGCCTCCTGACAGCTCGCCCTGACTCACCCTGGGCACAGAAACTCAGCTTTTACCACGGGGGTTTTAACCCGGGGCAGATTTATAAACTTCAGTCAAGGGCAGAGACTCAAAAACAAAAAAAGAAAAAAAAAAAAAAAAGAGAGAGAAATTAAAATAAATCGGCCTGGAGGGGATGGAGTGGAGAAGGAGTTTTGGGGAGCTCCAGTTGTCCCAGTTTGCGGCCGGGAGGGACGGGGGGGGCTCCGTTCCCTGGAAACTTTTGTCACTCGAAGCATCCGCGTGGGTGGGGAGCGCTGGGGAGGAATCGAGAAACCCGAAGCTCCTCCAGCGAGCGGGGCTTAAGGAAATAATGGCGATAATTGAAAAAGCACCGAGCGCGGGCCCGGACTTCCCCGAGCGCTTCGAGGATCCGCGAATCAAAACCGGCCCGAAATCTGCTCCGTCTCGTGGGATCAATGATTAAAAGTAAAATAATCGGGGGTTGCTCCTTGCTGGCTGGTTCGGAGTTCCTGGGGTTTGAGGGATGGGATGGAGAGGAGGAATTTGGGGTGGAAGGTGGAAAATTCTTCCCAGCCGCTGGCAAAAGCTGACTCGGGGTTTTTGCTGGCACTCGGAGCCGCGAGGGGAAAAGAGAAACGAAAACTGGGGGGGATGAAAAGGGGGGAAAATGAGAAGAGGGGGGAGTTTAAAAAGGGGGGGAAAATAAAAGTGGGGGGATGAAAAGAGATGGGGGGGGAATGAAAATGGGGGGAAATGAAAAGGGGGAGAAAATTGAAATGAAAAGGGGGAAATGGAAGGGGGGATGAAAAGAGGAGGGGAAAGGAAAAGGGGAGAAAATGAAAAGATGGGAAAATGAAAAGAGGGAGGGGAATGGAAAGGGGGGAAAAAAGAAAAGTGGGGGGATGAAAAGGGGAGAAAATGAAAATACGGAAAAATGAAAAGATGGAAAAATGGAAAGGAGGGGGAAAATGAAAAGGGGAGAAAATGAAAAGATGGGAAAATGAAAAGATGGAAGGAAACGGAAAGGGGGGAAAAAAGAAAAGTGGGGAAATGAAAAGGGGGGGAAATGAAAATATAGAAAAGTTAAAAGATGGGAAAATGAAAACGAGGGGGAAATGAAAAGGGGGGGGGAAGGAAAAGGGGAGAAAATGAAAAGAGGGAGAGAAATGGAAAGGGGGAAAAATGAAAAGTGGAGGGATGAAAAGGGGAGAAAATGAAAAGATGGAAAAGTTAAAAGAGGGGGGAATGAAAAGAGGGGAAATTAGAAGAGGGGAAATGAAAAGAGGAGAAAAGGAAGACGGGGGGAAATAAGAAGAGGGAAAAGGAATAAAAAAGGAAAAGAAACTCTTGAGAAATTGGGATTTTTTCTCCCCACGCATCGCGCGGAGGCAAAGGGGAGAAACCTCCCGGGTGCGGGGAATGTTTCGCATCCTGGGGCGAATTCCCGAGTTCCCAAAGCCCGGGCGAGCAGCGCGGCCCCGCCGGGGAGGGAGGGCCCAGGGCGCGCCCCGGAATTGCTTTTTTCCCCTTTTTCCCGGATTTTCACCATTTCCTGGGAATCCCGGGCTCAACATGGCGCCGGAGCGGTCCGGGAATGGGAGCGGGGAGGGAGAAATGGTCCGCGAGAGGATCCCGGCCCAGGCCGGGACAATTCAATTATTTGATTGGTAAAAATACATTTTAAAATTGATTTTTTAAAATTAAAAACATTTCACAGGCCGCGTATGGGAGGTCGCTCCTTGGTGCTCCAGATCCCCTTATTATTTATAATTATGTCTAATTTTTAATTATGAAGCTGGAACTCGGTTTATGAGGAGGGCTCGGAGCTCGGGGTCGTTTCTCACGAGAGATTTTTCGCCACCACAGTTTTTTTATTTTTTAATCCCTCGGGGATTTGTCCTGGCTGTGCACACAGGTGGATGAAATGAGTGAAATGTGAAATATCTGAAATGTAGAAGTGTCAGGTAGAAAATGCGGTGCAGGGAATGCAGGGTATTGGATATAAGATGTAAAATTTAAAAATAAATAAATAAAATAAAAATGAACTATATAATAGAAAAATATACTATATAAAATATACGTTATGGACTATGAAATATGTAATGTGTAATATATTATATATATAACATATAGTATTTATTATATATAAATATAATCTATAAATATATAACCTATATAAACTTTATAAAAATATAAAAATACATAAAATACAAAACACAAAACCCCACGTGCTGCTCCTACACCCCAACCCCCTTTTTCTCCTTTTTTAATTTTTTTTTTGCTTTTTATTTTTTTGGGTACCTTTTCCAGCTTTTCCACCCTTTTCTCACGGGATTTTGAAAATCCAGGATCCCCCTCTCCTTCCCTGCGGAGGGGACCTTCATCCTCCTCCTCCTCCTCCTCACCCCCAGCCTTTCCAGCCCATAAAACTTTTATTGCCCCTCGCTGCTTTAATGGGAGTTTTCTTAGGGCTTTAGAGCAGAAAAAGCGAATTATTCACGGCTTCCCCGCCCGCTCTCGCTGCCGGCCCGGGGCTCTTCTCCCCTTTCGCTTTCCCCTTTTTTTGGGGTTTTTTTTTCCCCGTTTTTAACCCAAATTTGGGGTGCCCGGGGGGTGCTGCCGTGTACTCGTGGGTGCCACACATTCATATTTCGGAAATAATTCCATTGTTTTAGCCAGAGCTCGATTGTTTCGGCCAGAATTCAATTATTTAATATTCTATTAAATAACCTAGAAATTATGGATTTCATTCCTCGTCACTTCCCAGGACCCCGGATGGAAACTCTGGGCCATTTTTACATTTTCTTCTCTTTTTTTAAATTTTTTTTCCCCTTCTCCTTGTTTTTATTTATTATTTTTGGTGATTAATCCCTTTTCCTTTGTTTTCCTTCCCTCTCCAATGGCAGCCCGGGCCTGGCTCCACGTGATCGCTCTTTGTGGGCCCGAATTCCCAGGATTTCACCCCAAACCAGCTCCGCTCTCCATCCCTCTCCTTTTCCTCCCCATCTCCCTTTCCTCCCACAATTTTATTTTTTTTCCCTTTCAAATTTTTTTTTTTTTTTTTTTTTTAATTTTTTATCCCCAAATTAAACCAACCCCGGCCGGACAGGACGAGATAAAACGGAGAGCAGAAAAGTTTTATTGAGGAATTGTTGAGCAGACAAGAGGAAAGAAAAGAACTACTGTAAGAACAAAGGGAGGGCTGCAGCGAGAGGAGGGGCGGAGGGGAGGGAGCCGCGATGAAAATTCTTCTAATTCAGGACCAAACAATTCCAGTCTGCTCTGCTCTCATGCCTCCAGTAGAACTAATTACATTATTCATAAGTACCGAGGGAACAGAAAACTACTGCTTCTCCCTAAATTACAATAACTAAAAGAAGCTCGTGGTACAATGACAAGGGGAACACAATGTCCTTTTTTTTTTTTTAATTTTTTTTTTTTTTTACTTTTTTTTTTTTTCTGTTCTTTTTTTCTTGCTCTTTTTTTTTTTTGGGAAGGAAATACTAAAAAAGTACCGTTTGAATCTTATTTTTGTCGGGTTTTTTTTTTTTTTTCCTTGCTTTTCGCTCATATAAATACATGGTCTGGGGGGCAGGGGGGGGAAGGGGGATAAATAATACAAAAAAAAGAAAAAAAAAAAAAGGAAAATATCTTCAACTGCTATAACCAATAAATATATATGAATGTTCACCAGAACACACACCTAACTGAAGGGCGCCTCGACGGAGCTGAGAGCCCTTCAAAGTTGCTTTTTTTTTTAATTATTATTATTATTATTATTATTTTTATTTTAATACCCATTATATGTAAACTCTAAGTGCAACAAAGATGTCCCGGCAGGAAAGCGTCAGCGGATCCCAGGGATCCCCTGGCCTCTGCTTCCGTGGGAGGACATTCCCTCTGCTCAAAAATACCCTGTTTCACGTCAGCTCAAGGGAGAGGAGGAAAGGACAGCAGGATTTCCCCAACTGCTCTTTGTTTTCTTCTGCTCGTCAACCCTAAAAAAACACCCCCCCAAAAAAAAACCCCCAAACCCTCCCCAAAAGGAGAAATTGAGATTTCACCTCAGCAGAGGCGAAGGAAGGGAAATTTTCAGACCTGGCCGCTCTTTCTTCCTCTCTTTGTAAGTTTGGGGTGGGGGGAAAAAAGGGGGATTGAGGCGCTCCCAACGATTTCCTCGACCCTTTTTGGGGTTAGACCTCTCTTATCCCGAGTTTTTAAAGGGTTTTCTTTGTGGTGTTGTTTTGGAGGGGGGGAGCAGGGCCTGGAGGGACGAGCGTGGCTCTGGGGTGTTGGCAGGTTGGGGATTTGCAGGTTTGGGGGATTCGGGGGGAAAACCGCCCCGTGGGAAAGGGAATTTCTGCTTTTTCCAGCGGGAAATTGGATTTGTCCCTTTTCCAGTCAGAAACTGGATTTCTCCCATTTCCGGTGGGAAATCGGATTTCTCCCATTTCCGGTGGGAAATCGGATTTCTCCCTTTTCCGGTGGGAAATCGGATTTCTCCCTTTTCCAGTCAGAAATTGGATTTCTCCCATTTCCTGTGGGAAATCGGATTTCTCCCATTTCCGGCGGGAAAGGAGAACCCTTCCTCTGAGGGCTGGGAAGGAAAGCGCCGGCGGATCTGGAGAAGGACTCAAAGTGGGGAGAGCTTCCTGGTGGATCTCTTTGGGGTTCTTTGGACGCAGAGACCCCCAAAGCTTGGCTGGAGGACTCTTCTCCTTCCCGGCATTCGGGAGTTGTCGGTGACGATCCGGACGTGGCTTGGAAATGACGGATTTGGCCGCCCAAAGCCTGCAGGATCCCCACAAAACCACCCCGAGCCTGTTTTAGAAGCATTTGTGTCAAAACCCAGGAAGGTTCCTCCCTTCCAAAGCCACCAAACCCGCTCGGATTTTGTGCTCATAACAAACCCCACAACCCCGCCAGAACCAGCGAGGCCAGAGAGAAACCCAACACAACCATCCCTGAAACCCAAACCGCCCTTTTTTCCCCCCAAAAAAACACCACCAGCTTCCCCTCTCACAGGTGGGTGAGCTTGGGCGCCTCTTGGATTCTGCCCTGAGAAGTCGCGTGGTGCGACGAGAGCTCCGCGTAGGTGGCGTGGCTCTCGCACGGTCCGTGGGGCTGGCCCGGCGGGACCCCTCCGTAGTCCATGGCGCCGGCCTGGTGCTGCTGGCCCAGGTGGTTGAGGCCGTAGAGGGCCGGGCCCGAGGCGGGCAGAGCATCCACAAAGTTCCCTCCGACGTAGGCGGGGCTGCCCTGCATGGCGCCGTAGGCCGCGCCGTTGGCCTGCAGCACGTGCGGCTCGTACTCGGCCGCCGCCGCGGCCCCGGCGAATTTCTGCTGGCTCGGGCAACCCTTGAGGGCCGCCTGGTAGCCGGGGTTGGGCACGGCGTAGGCGTTTTGGTGGGGTTTGCCGAAGGAAGGCGGCGACGGCGCCTCGTAGGCGCCGCTCATGGGGTGCAGGGCGTTGAGGAACCCCGCCGAGGCCTGCATGGGCTGCGGGGGGCTGCCCGCGGGCGAGGGCCCTCCCGAGGAGGAGCCGCCCATGCCTTTGGACTTCTGATCCTTTTTGTACTTCATCCGCCTGTTCTGGAACCAGATCTTGATCTGGCGCTCGCTGAGGTTCAGCAGGTTGGCCATCTCCACGCGCCGCGGCCGGCACAGGTAGCGGTTGAAGTGGAATTCCTTCTCCAGCTCCACCAGCTGGGCGCTGGTGTAGGCCGTGCGCGCCCTCTTGGAGGCCGAGGAGCCCGGGGGGCTTTTCTCACCACCGCCACCGCCGCCGCCGCCGCCGCAGGATTCTGTCGCGCGCCCGGAATGAAATAAAAGAGAATTACTTACGGGCAGAAATTGAATGCGTCGCCTCTTAATAAACCCTCCCCTCGCCCCTGCGCCGCGGCCTGCGCTCCATAATCGTGTCATTTATTAAGAGTTCTGTTCTCCAAAGCTGCCCCTGCTTTATGAAAATTTGATCATGTCATGTCGGAGAGGATCCCAGGGCCCGTTATTGAGGAGGAGATTATTTCCCGCGGATAATTTTCTGGGAAATGACGTTTGGCAGGGCAGGGCAGGGCAGGGCAGGGCGGCCGCGGGGCCAATCAGAGCGGGGTGGGGAGGGGGCGGTGTGCACACAGGTGTGACACCAAGGTTTGGTGTGCACACAGGTGTGACACCAAGGTTTGGTTTGCGCACAGGTGTGACACCAAGGTTTGGTTTGCACACAGGTGTGACACCAAGGTTTGGTGTGCGCACAGGTGTGACACCAAGGTTTGGCTCTGCACACAGGTGTGACACCAAGGTTTGGCTCTGCACACAGGTGTGACACCAGGGTTTGGCCCTGCACACAGGTGTGACACCAGGGTTTGGAGTGCACACAGGTGTGACACCAAGGTTTGGCTCTGCACACAGGTGTGACACCAGGGTTTGGAGTGCACACAGGTGTGACACCAAGGTTTGGCTCGGCACACAGGTGTGACACCAAGGTTTGGTTTGCACACAGGTGTGACACCAGGGTTTGGAGTGCACACAGGTGTGACACCAAGGTTTGGCTCAGCACACAGGTGTGACACCAGGGTTTGGTTTGCACACAGGTGTGACACCAAGGTTTGGCTCTGCACAGGTGTGACACCAAGGTTTGGTTTGCACACAGGTGTGACACCAAGGTTTGGTGTGCGCACAGGTGTGACACCAGGGTTTGGAGTGCACACAGGTGTGACACCAAGGTTTGGCTCAGCACACAGGTGTGACACCAAGGTTTGGTTTGCACACAGGTGTGACACCAGGGTTTGGTTTGCACACAGGTGTGACACCAAGGTTTGGCCCTGCACACAGGTGTGACACCAGGGTTTGGTTTGCACACAGGTGTGACACCAAGGTTTGGTGTGCGCACAGGTGTGACACCAGGGTTTGGTGTGCACACAGGTGTGACACCAAGGTTTGGCCCTGCACACAGGTGTGACACCAGGGTTTGGTTTGCACACAGGTGTGACACCAGGGTTTGGTTTGCACACAGGTGTGACACCAAGGTTTGGCTCTGCACAGGTGTGACACCAGGGTTTGGTTTGCACACAGGTGTGACACCAAGGTTTGGCTCGGCACACAGGTGTGACACCAGGGTTTGGTTTGCGCACAGGTGTGACACCAAGGTTTGGCTCTGCACAGGTGTGACACCAGGGTTTGGTTTGCACACAGGTGTGACACCAAGGTTTGGCTCGGCACACAGGTGTGACACCAGGGTTTGGTGTGCACACAGGTGTGACACCAAGGTTTGGTTTGCACACAGGTGTGACACCAGGGTTTGGTGTGCACACAGGTGTGACATCAAGGTTTGGCTCTGCACACAGGTGTGACACCAAGGTTTGGCTCGGCACACAGGTGTGACACCAAGGTTTGGAGTGCACACAGGTGTGACACCAGGGATTGGTTCTGCACACAGGTGTGACACCAAGGTTTGGTGTGTGCACAGGTGTGACACCAAGGTTTGGTTTGCGCACAGGTGTGACACCAAGGTTTGGTGTGCGCACAGGTGTGACACCAGGGTTTGGTTTGCACACAGGTGTGACACCAAGGTTTGGTGTGGGCACAGGTGTGACACCAAGGTTTGGTGTGCACACAGGTGTGACACCAGGGTTTGGCTCAGCACACAGGTGTGACACCAAGGTTTGGAGTGCACACAGGTGTGACACCAGGGTTTGGTTTGCGCACAGGTGTGACACCAGGGTTTGGCTCTGCACACAGGTGTGACACCAAGGTTTGGCTCTGCACACAGGTGTCACACCAGGGTTTGGCTCTGCGCCCGCCTCTTGGAGAGGAAAACTCCGTAAATTGTGTTAATGGGGGATGAAGCGAGCACCGCGGGGTTTGTGCGAACGGATTTGTCGAAATTGCGGTGAATTCAAACTGAATTTTTGGTTTTTATCTGCATTCACCTGAGTTCTGGTAAGTCTGAGCTGAATTTTTGGTTTTGATCTGAATTTTTGTGAACTGCAGTAAATCCTAGCCAAAATTTTGGTTTTTATCCGAATTTATCAGTGGATTTTTGGGTTTTATCTGGATTGTGGCAAATCCAAGCTGAATTTTTGATTTTTACCTGAATTTATCTGGATTGTGGCAAATCCAAACTGAATTTTTGTTTTTATCTGAATTTATCTGAATTTTTGGTGGGGCACATGGAGAAGTTGGACACGGCACCACGCCTGCTCCCTCCGAGCGCCGGGAAGGCACCAAACAGAATTTTAGTGGTGATTTGAGCAGTTGGGGGAACATTTTCCCCAAATTTGCGTCCACCAGCCGGACCAGGGCTGGGTCCATCGCCTGTGGTTGTGTTTGAAATGAACCCATAATTAATTAATTAATTAATTAATTAAATAAATGAAGCAGGGGTGGGTGGGCAGGGCCAGGACCCCCCTGGGGTCTCACAGGGTCCTCTCCCCATCCCTGCAGAGGAGAAGGAAAATGTTCACACCCGTGAGCTCTTCCTTCCTCCCTTTGGGATTCTGGGCAGGAAAATGGGAACCTGGGTCTTGCCTAAACTGATTTCTGCCACCCTTAAGACATCTCTTTGGGATTCTGGGCAGGAAAACGGGAACCTGGGTCTTGCCTAAACTGATTTCTCCAATCCTTTGCCGTTCTTAGGCCTCTCTTTGGAATTGTGGGCTGGAAAACGGGAATTTGGGTCTTCCCTGAACTGATTTCTCCAGCCCTTTGGGATTCTTAGACCTCTCTTTGGACTGCTGGGGGTAAAAGAGGAATTTATGCCTTTCCTAAATGATTTCTGCAACCCTTAGGCCTCTCTTTGGAGCTCTGGGCTGGAAAACGGGAATTTGGTCCTTCCCCGAACCGATTCCTCCAACCCTTTGCGATTCTTAGGCCTCACTTTGGAATTCTGGGCAGGAAAAGCAGAATTTTGGCTTCCCCCGAACCAATTCCTCCAGCCCTCTGCCGCTCTCAGACCTCCTCTCCCGATTTTTTTGCCTTCCAGCCTCGCCATCCCCCAGCGGGCGAGGCCGGCGCGCGTCACCGAGGCCTCCCCATCTACCTGCGCCGGGCGAGCCGTTCTTCTGCTTGGAGTTCTGCCTCGACTCCTTCATCCAGGGGAAGATCTGCTTGGAGATGCTGCCGCTGGCCCCCAGGCCGGGTTTCCCGGGGGTGTTTTTACCGGCCTGGCCCGCGGCGCCGTTGGCGTTGTTGGCGTTGTTGGCGTTGTTGGCGTTGCCGGCGCCGTTGGCGTTGGGCGACGCCGGCGGCTCCGCGGGCCGCATGCAGCTCCCGTTGAGCTCCTTATTTTTGCCGTGGGACTGCAGGGAGCAGGAGGACCTCTGGAAGTCGCTCTCCAGGTGGGAAGAGGCCTGGAAAGGCGGCTGGGCGCCCTCGTAGCCGAACCCATTGCCGTAGGAGTAACCCCCGAAGAGCGTGGAGCTGTCGTAGTACGAGGCCTTCTGCATCTTTTTTGGCTACCAGGGTCTTGACACCCCTATGGCAGAACATTGGCACCCCGAGGCCACGTGACGGCCCCTCTCCAGCTGGCTGGTGGGAGCTGACCTGAAAGGTTAGGAGAAAAAACACAATAATAGTGCCAGGAATCCATCTTGGGGCCTGAAAGGCTCCTGACATGAATAGGGTCCCGCCGAACGGGGGGGGGAACAGATGCTGCCAGCAGATTTCACCCTGCCCGGGCTCGGAAAAAAATTTGATTTTTGAGAGGGTTTTTGGGGCGGCGGAGGTTTTCTTTTCACCGCTCGTTTCGCTCTGTGGCTCCGCACGGGACGGTCGCCGTGCGTCGATTTATTCTGGATTTATCCCCGCACACAAATCCCCTAAAACACCCCTGGGGGGGCTTGCGTCACTCACGGATTCACACACCCAGCTAAACCCCAAACCAGCGCAAATGTGAGAGCACAGAGCGGAGAATCGCCGGCCAAAAGCACAGAAACAACCAAAGTCCTGCTCTTCCTACCGAAATCACACACGGAGCAGCCCCCAGAATCCCCCCAGCACAGAAACTCAAAGTTCATCCCCAGGGTTTGTTTGCTTCGGAGCTGCAAACAGCAAAAATCCGTGTTTTATCCCAGCTAACAGCAAAAATCCGTGTTTTATCCCAGCTAACAGCGAAAATCCGTGTTTTTTCCCCAGGAACAGCGAAAATCCGTGTTTTATCCCCAGGAACAGCGAAAATCCGTGTTTTCCCCCCAGGTGACCACGGAAATCCGTGTTTTCCGCCCAGGTAACGCTGTCCCGGCACACTTGGCTCCTTTTTTGTTTACTCAGGAGCTCCCAGCGCCTCTGGAATTCGGGGCAGAGATTCCCAGCAGATCGGGGCAGGCAGGAATTCCAAACGCGGTTTCTCCCCCTGGCCTGCTCTGGGTCTCTCTCCCCTCCCTGACAGGTTCCATTTAGAAAATAAATCCCTCTTTTTATATATATATATTTTTTTTTTTTTTTTTTTTTCCCCGGCACGGTTTTGTGTTTCTCGTCCCAGGTCCAGAGCCGGGGAGGAGCGGATCCCGACCCCGCTGGGGTTTCATCGCTGTTGTTGTTTTTTATTTTTTTTTTTTCCCCCTCTTTCTCGTGGAAAACAAACACTTCACGAGGCCATTTGCTCCTCGCTTTGCGCCCCTCGGATTTTCCAGCGTTCCTCCCTCCCTCAATCCAAACTCAAAAAGTCTGAAAATACCCCAGTCCAAAGCCTTAAATCACAAAATTAAACCTCTTTTTTCCTCCCCTCCCTCTGTCTCTGAGATTTTTCTGATTTTTCTCCATCTCGTCTCTTTTCTCTTTCCTCCTTCTCCCAGCGGAAACTTTCTCCTCCGTTCAAACAGAGTAGAAATACCCAGGAAAAGAAAAAAAAAAGGTGAAAACTGCTTGGAAATGATCGGCAGAGGGATTTTTAACCAGGCACAGGCTCCCCTCTGCCTCGGGAGCCGCCGAGCGTTTGTTTGGGGATTGATATCCATTGTATATTTAATTCTATCTCTTGTATATTCAATTTTATCTGGGCCTCTTTCATCCTGCGGAACAAAACAAAACAAACCCCGCCGAGATAAAGCCCAGCGCGATATTTTTAAGTGCCGGGGCTTTAACAGAAGCCCCAGCTCGACAATAAATAACATTTTTTCCTCCTCCTTTTCCTGGCTGCTGTTTTTATGTCACGTCGCAGCAAAGCTCCGCTCGCTTCGCCCCATCCTGGCGGCGTCCGCGGAGGGACCGCGGGGCTTTTGGAAATTTATTTATTTAATTTTTTTTTTTTTTTTTTTTTACCCTGATTAAATCCTTCCCGCATTCCCAAATCCGCATCGGATCTTCCTCGGAGATGCGTTATTGTCTGCGCCCAGGGCAGATCCTCGCTGCGAGTTATTCTCCTCCTCCTCCTCCTCCTCCTCCTCCTCCTCCCTGGCCATGATAAATTTGTCTTATTAAAAAGTAGCCTCCGCTCCCCGAGCCGTGAATTAATTAATTAACAAACAGCAGCGCCTTTATTATGAATAGGTTTGCTGGAAATATCTGCGAGGGGGCAGAGGTGGGGATTTCTCCAAGGCCTTTCTGTCTGCTAAAGATTTACTTAAAAATAAAAAAAAACCCACAAAACCCAAAAAACAGCAAAAGAATCCCAAGGCAGAACCTCGCGAGGCTCGGCCAAAGCAGCTAAAAATAACGGCGATTATTCTTTTTTTTTTTTCTGGTTTTTTTGGGTTCTTGTTGTTTTAAACGTCCATAAAATAAATTTACAATCCCCTCCGCCTCGCTCGTGGCTCCGCTTTGTACCTCATCTCTCAGCGCCTCACAAATGCCGCTCATTTATCTTCGCCCGGGACGGCCGCAATCCTAATTATTTACTCCAAGGAATTGCTTAGGAAAGGAGGGGGAAAAAAAAGGCAAAAAAAAAAAAAAAAAAGAAGGAAAAAAAAAAAAAGCCCGGGCAGAATAATAAATATTCGATGATGTCGTGCTCCAATTAAAGGCGGGCGGGAGCAGCTCCGAGTTTCACTTGGGCAGCAGCGATTCCCCAAAAACTCTTTGCCCGCAACTTTGGAGGGCGAGGATTTGGGGCCATTTAAATGAAAAAAAAAAAAAAAATCAAAACAAATGAAGAATCGGGAGGGGGAAAGGTGAGGCAGCGGAAGGGGCGTGGGGAGGACGAGGATGCTCCGGGATAAAACAGAAATGTGGAAATGTGGAAATATAGAAATGTGGGAATGCGGAAATGGGGAATTGCGGGGATGCAGAAATGTGGAAATGCGGGGATAATGCGGGGATGCAGAAATGCGGGGATAATGCGGGGATCAGGCGGGGATCAGGCGGGGAAGGGGAGGGAAGGCGCCGAGGCCGCGGGGTTTTCGCCCCGGCCCCTCCATGTTGGAAAATCCGAATTTGGCGAGCCCGGGGCGCTCCTGGGGAAGGGCAGCGCCGTCCCCTCCCCCGCCCGCCGGCCGCTCCATGGCCCCGGCCCCGCCGTTAATTCCGGCTCGGATCAATCCCAAATATTCCGAGCGTGCCCCGCAACAATGGGGCGGGAGCTGGGGACGAGCGCGGGGCCCCGCGCCCGCAGAAACAACGAAGCGCCCCCAGATTTCCCTTCCTCCGTCCCCCCCCCGCACCCCAAAGCGACAACAGCTCCCCGCCCCCGGCTGGAAAAACGCGGGGAGAGGCGGAAAATCAAAAAAAAAAAAAAAATTAAATTTCAAAACGCGAGGAGAGGCAGGAAAAAAAATAAAAAATAAATAAAATTTAGAAAACGCGGGGAGAGGCGGAAAAAAAAAAGAAATGAAAAACGAAAATAAACCGCGTGGAAAGGCGGAAAAAAAAAATTGAAATAAATAAAAATACAGAAAAAGAGGGTGGGGGTAGCGGAATTAAAAAAAAAAAAAATAAAACAACAAATCCAGGCGGTGGGCGAGGGCTGCAAAAGAGGCTCTGCGTGGAAGGAAGCTTAAAGCTTGTGAACTCTTCTTGAACCGAGATCGGAGTCATATGGTCATAAATCATTGGGACATATACTCCGCCATTCACAAAGTGATAGCCTATTTGAGTCCGGCTTACCTTAGTCTCTGACGAGCCAAGCACAGGCAGACATAAATATATTTTCACATCCAGCATCCACGCAATCAATAAGCGAGGAGTGACCCCCCCTCCCTCTTCCCCTCCCGGTACTCCCCGCTTTTTGCTGCTTTTTTTTTTTTTTTTGCTGCTTTTTTTTTTTTTCTCTTTTTTTTTTCTTTTTTTTTTTTTTTTTTTTGGTCTTTCTCTCTCTCTCTCTCTCTTTCTCTGGCTCCTTTCAAAACGTTACGGGGAGAAACGCGCGGGCGAAGCGTCAAAAGGATCAAAAAAAATAAAAAAAAATTAAAAAAAAAATGGAAAAGATTCAATCCGTTTTTTTAATGGTGGGTGGAACGGATTGTTCAAAATGTTATTATTTAAAAAAAAAAAATTAAAAATAAATAAATAAACCAGAGGGGGGAGGGGGTTCAGCCGGGCGGTTACGGCGGCTCAAATTGTCTCGCTCGCTCTCCGTTAGGAGGGGTGGGGAGGGGATGAAAAATAAATAAAAAAATAACGATAAAAAGAAAAAAAAAAAAAAAAAATCGGGAGGGTTCCCAGCCTGGGCGAGGCGTGCGGGAAAAGCCGAGGGGGCTTTGGGGATGGCCAAACGCCGGCGGTTTCCACTTGGCCTCTGCTACGCGCCGCTCACTGATAACAATGGCCTCTGCTCGAGCAAAGGGGAAGAAGGGAGACGAGAAGGGAGGGAAAAAAAAAAAAAAAAAAAAAAAAAAGCGAAGGAAAAGAAGAAAAAAAAAAAAAAAAAAAAAGAAAAAGGGACCAGAAATTCAGGAATAATTCGGAGATAATTCGGAAATAATTCGGAAATAATTCAGAGATGATTCGGAGATGATTCAGAGATTATTCAGAGATTTCCCCCCCTCACCAGCACCACCCGGAGCCCCCCTGGAACCGCTGGGATTAAAATTCAGATTTAAATTTAAATGAAAAAGAAAATGAAAAGGAACCCGGCGGGAAGGCCGCGAGGGGTTGGGGGGTGATGGGAGGGGGGTTGGGAGCAGGGACCCCCCGAAATCGGGGTTCGGTTTGGGGCGCTGGGCAATGGGAAATTGTGGGGCCCGGCCTGGGCAGGAGGCGGCGGCGGCGCCTTTGATGCACGCGATGAACAATTAGGCGTTAATTTATGCAAATGAGCCCGGCCGGCGGCTGCCCCCGCCCCGCGGCCCTGCCGGGGCTCAGGGGGCGCCCCCAAATCCGCTCCTCGCGGCCTCCCCAAAAACCAAAGCCCGACCCCGGGGTTCCCGGATGCTCGGTGTTCCTACAACCCGGAGTAACTTCGGCGCAGTAACTCCGCAGGTTTCCCCACCCCGAGGATGCGCTCCTTAATTTTCCTCGTCACAGCCACCCCAAAAAACCAAACCCCAACATTTTTGGGGGTTTCTGGGGTGTTTTGAGCAATTCTCGGTGTGGCTACAACTCGGAGTAACTTCGGCGGAACTTTGAGCGCCCCAGAGCAAATCTCCCTTCTCCTCGGCCACCCCAAAACCCAAACCCCATTTTTTGGGGTTTCTGAGTGCTCGGTGTGGCTACAACTCGGAGTAACCTCGGCGGAGCTGTGGGCACCCCAGAGGATTCTCCCCCATTTCCTTCCTTGCAGCCGCCCCAAAACCCAAACCCCATTTTTGGGGCTTTTTGGGGCTCTTTGGGGCTGTTTTCAGCAATTCCCACCGTTGATACAACTCGGAGTAACTTCAGCGGAACTTTCACCACCCCAAGGGGGCTCCCCCCAGTTTCCCTCCTCCTCAGCCGCCCCAAAACCCAAACCCCAACATCCCTGGGGGTTCCTCGGGGGCGGTTTTGAGCAACGCTCGGTGTCGCTACAACTCGGAGTAACTTCAGCGCAACCTTGAGCACCTCAGAGCCAATTTCCCTTCTCCTCGGCCACCCCAAAATACAAACCCCAACATTTTGGGGGGTTTTTTGAGTTTTTTTTTTTTTTTTGAGCAACGCTCGGTGTCGCTACAACTCGGAGTAACTTCAGCGCAACCTTGAGCACGCTCGGTGTTGCTACAACTCGGAGCAACCTCAACGCAGCTTCAAGCACCCCAGAGCCAATTTCCCTTCTCCTCAGCCACCCCAAAACCCAAACCCCAAAATGTTGGGGCTTGTTATGAGCAATTCTCTCTGTTCCTACAACTCGGAGTAACCTCAGCGGGACCTTGCTCACCCCCTGGGCCTGGGGGGCTCTGGGGGCAGTGGGGGACCATAGAGAGAATTATGGTTGCTGTTAATGAAGCTAATTATGATTGCTGTTAATAAAGGTAATTACTATCAATAACCCCAAATTTACGATTTTCGCCCCTCCCGGCAGCAAAAACTTGGCCAAGAAGGGATTTTAGGGAGTTTTTTAGGGATTTTAGGGATTTGATTTTTAGGGATTTTAGGGACAATTTTTAAAGGCTTTTTAAAGGGATTTTTGGGAATTTTTTTTAGGGATTTTAAGGATTTTTTTTAGGGATTTTAGGGATTTTTTGGGGGATTTTAGGGATTTCCTTCTTAGGGATTTTAGGGTGGAATTTCAAAACCCCATAACCAGGAGGGGCTGGCGAGTGGGAGGAAGGCAGGGCTGAGGAATTGAGGTGTCTGCACATTTTTTTGCCTTTTTTTTTTTGCTTATTTTCCCCTTTTCTCCCTTTTTTCCTTTGGAATCGCGACTTTTGTTCCCCTCCCCGATTCTCTCCTTGAATCGTGGGCGCTCCCTCCCCGGCCCGAAAGTGCTGACGAGGGGGAATTTGGGGAAGAAAAAGGGAAAGAGGCGCCGCAAAAATCCAAAAATCCCCTTGGAGCTGCCTGGGATGGTGGGGACCCACCGAGGGGTCCCATCGCCTTTTCTTTCTTTATTTTTTAAAATTATTATTATTATTATTTAATTTTTTTTTTTAATTTCTGGGCACTGCACCTTCAGGCTGAGGACTCTGGAGGGCAAAACAAAAAGCAAAAAAAAAAAAAAAAAAATTAAAAATAAGAGGAAAAAGAAGAAGAAAAGAGGAAGAAAAGAAGAAAATAAAAGGGGGACAAAGAGAAAAATTTAGATTAAAAAAAATACAAGAAAAAAAGAAGAAGAAAAGAAGAAAATAAAAAGGAAAAAAAAAAAAGAGAAAAATTTAAATTAATTAAAAAAAAAAAAAAAGAAAAAAAGAAGAAAAAATAATTTAAAAAAAGAAGGACGCCCAAGGGAAGATTTGGACTTTTGGGGACTCCCTCAGCCGAGGTTTTCCAGGTGATTTTTCAAGTTTTATCCCGAAAATCCCGGGTTTCGCAGCCTCCAGCCCCAGCTGGGAGCCGGGACCACCGCAATTGGCGTTTTATGAGGGATTTCTTTCACCTCCCCTCCCCTCTCATCGCCCTTTTTATGAGCGGCTCCGACATCAATCTCCGGCTACGAGCCAGGTCCTGCCCGGAACGACGGCGTGGGATCCCCGGGAAAATGGGAAAAAGAGGAGGGAAAAGGGGAAAAGGAGGGAGAAAATAGGAAAGAGAAGAAAAAGAGAAAGAAGAGGAAAAAAAAGGAGGAAAAAGAGAGGAAAAAGGAGGGAAAAATAAAGAGAAAAAGAGGGAAAGAAAAGAGGAAAAAGGGGAATAAGAGGAAAACCAACCGCGGGCTGTTCACAAACTTCTATGGAGCTGAACCCTCCCCGCCCCAGATTTCTGCATTTCGGGGTTTTTGGAGCATTTCTGGTTTTTGGAGCCTTTCTGCATTTCGGGGTTTTTGGAGCATTTCGGGGTTTTGGAGCATTTCGGGGTTTTTGGAGCCTTTCTACGTTTCTGGGTTTTTGGAGCATTTCTGCATTTCTGGTTTTTTGGAGCATTTCGGGGTTTTTGGAGCATTTCGGGGGTTTTTGGAGCATTTCGGGGTTTTTGGAGCCTTTCTGCATTTCGGGGTTTTTGGAGCATTTCTGGGTTTTTGGAGCATTTCGGGGTTTTTGGAGCATTTCGGGGTTTTTGGAGCATTTCGGGGTTTTTGGAGCCTTTCTGCATTTCGGGGTTTTTGGAGCATTTCTGGGTTTTTGGAGCATTTCGGGGGTTTTGGAGCCTTTCGGGGTTTTTGGAGCCTTTCTGCGTTTCTGTTTTTTTGGAGCATTTCGGGGTTTTTGGAGCATTTCGGGGTTTTTGGAGCCTTTCTGCGTTTCTGGAGCTCCGGGACAGCCGGAGGTGCCCGGGCTGCCGGGGGCGGCTCCTCCTCAGGGTGAGAAATTCGGATTTTCCCCGCCCCGAGCAGCCGGGACAGCCCCGCGGGGCTGCTCCTCCCAATCAGCCGCAAATGTCGCGATAGGGGCGCTTCCCTAAAAGGCAAATGTCGCGACTGGGGCTTTCCCTTCCAAGGTAAATGTCGCGATTTGGGCTTATCCCCCTCTTCCAAGGCAAATGTCGCGATTGCCTTTGGGTTTCCCTTCCTTCCAAGGCCAATGTCGCGATTTGGGCTTTGCCTTCCTTCCAAGGCAAATGTCACGATTTGGGGCATCCCTCAAAGGCAAATATCGCGATATGAGGGTTTCCCTTCCAAGGCAAATACGGCTATATGGGCTTGGCCCTCCAAAGGCCAATGTCGCCATTTGGGGTTTCCCCACAAAGGCCAATGTCGCGATATGAGGTTTCATTTCAAGGCCAATGTCGCGATTGGGGGTTTCCCTCCAAAGGCCAATGTCGCAATATGAGGTTTCATTTCAAGGCCAATGTCGCCATTTGGGCTTCGCCCTTCCAAGGCCAATGTCGCGATATGGGCTTTACCTTCCTTCCAAGGCAAATATCACAATTATTAATAATAATAATGATGATGATGATGATGATGATGATGATAGCGATAATAATAGTAGTCTTAGTAATAATAAAATAAAGTAATAACAGAATAAAATAATGAAATAATCGGAGAGGTCAGGCCGTGGAGGGGCTGCTGAGGACGGACAGACGGACAGGACGCACGGAGCTGAATGAAAACTCACCGGGTGTCCGAGGGCGGCTCCAGCGAATCCGAGGCCGACGTGGGGAGAGGAGCGGGACTGAGGAGGGAAAGAAAAAGTAAAAATTAAAAATACAAAAAAATGTGAAAATGGGGCCAGAACAGGGCGGGTGAGGGGACGGATCAGCAGCGGTGGCGCTGGGGACAGGAGGGACAAAATGGGGACAAGGGGGACAAAATGGGGACAGGAGGGACAAAGTTGGGACAGGATGGACAAAAGGGGGGCAAGAGGGACAAAATGGGGACAGGAGGGACAAAAGGAGGACAAGAGGAGCAAAATGGGGACAAGGGGGACAAAATGGGGACAAGGGGGACAAAAGGGGAGCAGGAGGGACAAAAGGGGGACAAGAGGAGCAAAATGGGGCCAAAAGGGACAAAATGGGGACAGGAGGGACAAAATGGGGACAGGAGGGACAAAAGAGGAACAGGACGGACAAAGTTGGGACAGGACGGACAAAAGGGGGACAAGAGGAGCAAAATGGGGCCAAAAGGGACAAAATGGGGCCAAAAGGGACAAAATGGGGACAGGAGGGACCAAAGCCCCTCCGGGGTTCCTGCCCCCAGCGTCGCCTCCTCAAGGTTGGGATTTTCCCCGAGGATTTGGGGCGCTCTGGGGTTTCCTTCTGCTTTCCCTCCCTGGAACCCCTGGGGACATCGGGGACCACTGGGGAACCTGGGGGAGATCCGGGGACACAGGGGGACACCAAGGGGACACTGATGAACCCCGGGGGACACCAGGGGACATCGAGGGACACCGGGGACCACTGGGGGACCACCAGGGGACACCAGGGACATTGGGGGACACTGAGGAGCCCCGAGGGACACCGAGGAACCCAGGAGGACACCAGGGGTCATCAAGAGGCCCTGGGGGACACCAAGAAGACATCGAGGAACCCCGGGGAACACCAGGGGACACCGGGGACATTGGGGGACATCAGGGGACACTGAGGGACACTGGGGAACCCAGGGGGACACCAGGGGACACCGGGGACATCGAGAGACATCAGGGGACATTGAGAGACACTGGGGAACCCAGGGGGACACCAGGGGACATCGAGGGACACCGGGGACCACTGGGGGACCACCAGGGGACATCGGGGACATTGGGGGACACTGAGGAGCCCCGAGGGACACCGAGGAACCCAGGAGGACACCAGGGGTCATCAAGGGACACTGGGGGACACCAAGGGGACACCAGGGACATGGGGGACACTGAGGAACATTGGGGACCACCAGGGGACACCCAGGAACCCCAGGGGACACCGGGGACCCCCCAGACCCCCGGGTTCGGGGTCCCTCGGGGGCCCGAGGTCTCTGGGGAGCCCCGAACGCGATTCCCGAATTTGGGGCGCTCTGAGGGGTTTGGGCTCCGTCCTGGCGCCCCCTTCAGTGCTCGAGGCCGCTCGGAGATTAATTAGCTGCCGCTAATTAGCAACGATGAACACGAGGGGAAAGACGAGGCCGCGTTCCTGGGAAAGCCTGGAGGATTCGCAAAGTGATGATTTTGGGGTTTTTAAAGTTTCCTTTTTCCCAAATGTGCGAGACGGGGAGGAGGGAGGGGTTGGAGGGGAC
Organism: Molothrus ater; assembly: GCF_012460135.2. Taxonomy (NCBI): domain Eukaryota; kingdom Metazoa; phylum Chordata; class Aves; order Passeriformes; family Icteridae; genus Molothrus; species Molothrus ater. The sequence continues at coordinate 5,284,480 of NC_050504.2, read as the reverse complement.
GCGAGGACACGACCCCGCGCGGCGGCGATTTGGTCCCGAAATTCCCCAAAAATCACCCAAAATTCCCCCAAACGAACGCGCTCGAGATGCAAAAATATTAAAAATAAAGAAATAAAATTTCCAAAGCCAGGCCGGGATTTCTCACCGCAGCTTCGGCACGGAGCCGACCCCGGGGGGAGCGGGGAGGGAGGCAAAAAAAAAATGAAAATAAAAAAAAAATAAAAGAGAACAATTTAATTTAAAAATATTTTCGTTTTGGGAAGCGTTGGGCGGCTTTAATAACCCCGTTTCCGCTGCGAGTGTTGGTGCTGTTAATAAATAAATAAAAATAAAAACCTGAAATAAAAACGTGAAATAAAAACGTGAAATGGAAACGCTGCCCTCGCACTCGCGGCACCGAGGCCGGCTCCTTTATTGGGGTTATTATTGGTATTATTGCTATTATTGGTATTATTGGTATTATTGCTATTATTGCTATTATTGTTACTGTTATTATTGCTATTATTGGTATTATTGTTATTATTGGTATTATTGTTATTATTGGTATTATTGTTGTTATCGCTCAGTTCTCAATGCGCCGCCCTCGCCATTTCCCGCTCCCGCCTCAGCCGGGGCTGCTCGGGTCCCTCAAAGGGGGTTTGAAAAACGGGGGGGAAAAAAAATCAGAATAAAAAGGGGAAAAACATCAAAATAAAAGAAGGGGGAAATGTCAAAATAAAAGGGGGAAAGTCAAAATAAAAGGGGGAAAAATCAAAATAAAAGGGGGAAAAGAATCAAAATAAAAGGGGGAAAAAAGAAGGGGAAAAATCAAAATAAAAGGGGAAAATCAAAATAAAAGGGGAAAAATATCAAAGTAAAAGGGGAAAAATATCAAAGTAGAAGGGGAAAAATATCAAAATAGAAAGGGAAAATCAAAATAAATGGGGAAAATTAAATAAAAGGGGAAAAAATCAAAATAGAAGGGGAAAAATCAAAATAAAAGGGGAAAAAATAGAAGGGGAAAAAATCAAAGTCAAAGGGGAAAAAATCAAAATAGATGGAGAAAAATCAGAATAAAAAGGGAAAATCAAAAAATCAAAATAAACGGATGAAAACATAAAAAAAGGGGGGGGAAATCAGAATAAAAGGGAAGAAAACGCCCCCAAAATAAAAGGGGAACAAAATCCAAATAAAGGGGTGAAAAAATCAAAATGAAAGGGGGAAAAAAAATCAAAATAAAAGGACAAAATCAGGAGATTTCTGCGTTGTGAGCTCAGCAAACGCCGGCGCTTCCCCAGCTCCTGCCAGGCCGGGAGCGGGGGTGGAGAAAAGTGGGAAAAAATCGGAAAAAAATTAAATTATTGAGGGTGGGAGGGAGGGAAAAGGAGAAACCAACGAGGGGAGGGGAGGGAAGAGCGGCTGCGGCCCGGGGGCTCCTCGTGCTCGGATTTTCTCGTTGTTTTTCTTCGGTTTTTGTTCATTTTTAATTCATCCCCTCGCGGCAGAGGCTTCCCCCGCCCCTCCCCGCCTTCTTTGCTTCCATTTGCGGCTTTTTGGGGTTTTTTGGGGGCATTTTTGGGGTTTTTTCTCCATTAATTCTCTCCGGGGCGGGGCCGCTGCTCCCGCATCCCCCGGGCGGGGCTCGCCCCATCTCAGACCCTTTTTTTGTTTGGTTTTTTGGGGTTTTTTCCTGCAAAAAAGGAGAATTTTGGGTTTTTCCATCCCGCGAACAGCGAGGAGGAGGAGGAGGAGGAGGAGGAGAGCAACGAAGACCTCGCGAAACCCCGAACAGAAGCAGGGGGAGAAATCCAAATTTTGGGGGTTTTTTTTGTTGTTTTTCGTGACGGATCGGGGTTTTTGGCTCGGCCTGACCTTTGCTGGGAGCGGCAATAATTCACCCGTTAATGATCAACCCGAGGGAGCGCCTTGGAGCTGCCTCCCAAAAAAACCACAGCGAAAAAAAACCACCCCAAAAATCAAAATAAACCCAAAAAAAAAACGGCCTCAAAACATCCCCGGGATGGGGGCACCCAGAAATCCCAGGGGTTTTTTAGGGCCTCAGGACTTTGGGACAGCCAAAAATCCAGGATTTTTTAGGGGCTCCAAGATTTTTGAGGGACCCCAGGATTTTTTTGGGGTGCCGGGATTTTGGGAGACTCAAAAACCCCAGGATTTTCTGGGGGGGGGGGGGCTCCAGGATTTTTTGGTGGCCCCAGGAATTTTCGAGGGCGTTTGGGACACCCAAAATTCCTCCCCAGGCTCCGTGAGGGGAAAAATTTGAATTTTTGGGGGGGCAGGGATGGGAATTCCCTTCCCCCCTCCCATTCCCGCCCCTTTTTCCCCAAATCATCGCTGGAATTCTGCACCCACGTGACCCAACCACGTCAAAGTTTGGGGTTTTTTTGGGTTTTTTCCCCCTCTCGTTTTAACGAGAATTTGGGAATCCCAAGAATTCCCGAAACTCGCCCGGAGCCGAGCCCCCGACTCCATCCCGGGTTTGTTTTTCCTTCCTTCTCTTTTTGATTTTTTTAAAATTCTTTTCCCTTCTAATTTTAATTTTTTTTTTCCCCTTTTTCTCTTTGGCACAAACGGGGCAGCGGCAGCGCCAAGCGCAGCTCGCAGATCCAGTGGGGAACAAACGGGATTTGGGATCCGGGAAAAAAGGAAAATTTGGGGTTTTTTTCCCTGCCTCCCGAATCCTGGGGCTGGCCCCGGCTCGGACGGAGCCGTTCCCATTTTTTTCCCCGTTTTTTTTCTATTTTTTAACCCCATTCCTCCAAAAGATTTTTAAAAAAGGAGGGGGGGAAAAAAAGGGGAGGAAATGAAGATTCCAAGCTTTTCTCCTCCGAGCTTTTTCCGCGGCCGTTTTCGCCAGGAAAGGGAGGAATTGGGCGGATTTCGGTTCTCCTTGCAGGAATCCTCGCCCGGAGCCCGGACTGAGCGAGACGAGAAGCGCCGAGTTCCCTTTTCGGCCCCAAAAGCTTTAAAAACCCGCAGGGAGAGCCCCGGGAGGGGCAAAAGCGGCGCCCAGAAATTCGAGTTTCGCGCTCCGGGACGGTTCCGCAGCCGCGGTTTCTCCACCCGAGCTCCGCGTCCCCGAAAGGGCCCCAAAACCACCGCGCCCGGCTCTTTTTGGGGTTGAAATCCGCTTTTTGTTGCGGTTGTTGTTGTTCTGGGCGTCCTGATTCAAAGGGGCCGCGGCCACCCCGGGTTAATTTTTAACGGGGGCAGGTTTGGGAGCGGGGGCAGCGAAGGGGTTAAATCCCATTCCGGAGAAAATTCGGGAGAAAATTCCCGAAATGTCCAATCCCGGCGGCCCCAGAAGCCCTGGAACAGCGCACGGGGGGAATGTCCCAAATAAATTCAATTTTCGCTGCTCAAACCCCCGGAATAAATCTCCTCCGGGCGCCGAGGAATAAAGAACTAAAGAAATAAACCCCACGCAGGAATCCCGAATAAAAATCGGATTTTTTTTGAGGAAGAGCGGGAGAAAGGCCGGCTTGGGAAGGCGGGGAAATGAATCAAACAAATTCCCCGAAATGGTCCCGTCCCAGAAGAGCGGGAGCGGCCCCGAACGCGCCCGGTTAAAGATCAGAAATGCCCATTAATATCAATTGACTGCAGCGCAAACTTCGCTTCTTCACCGAGCGGGTGATTTATGAGAAAATCAATTAAATCACGGCCACTTAGGGCCTGCGGTTTCTGCTCGGGTTTCATTCGCCAGCACTTCGAGCGCTCGCTTTAAAACAAACCCCAAAAAAAAAAAAATTAAATAAATAAAATAGATAAATTAAAAATCCGAGTTTGGCTGGAGGAGAGCGGGGGAGAATTGCGAAGCCGGAGAAAAAAAATAATAAAATAATCATAATAATCACAATAATAAAATAAATTCGAAAAGGGAAGGGAGGCGCTGCTGGAGCCGCTGCCAGCTCAGCTCCGGCCCGGGGAGATCCGAGCCCGAAACTGCCCCGGTTTCCCGAGGGATGAGGAATTTTTGGAGCTGGCAGCGCCTCCGGAGGGAGAGGAGCCAGAGCGGAGCAGAGAGCACCAAAATATTGGAATTTCCACCCAAACTTTGCCGCTTTCATTCGATTTTCTGAGGGGTTTTTGGGGGTTTTTTATCCCTTTTCCCCACCGTACAAAGGATTTTTTCCTCTCCCTTTCAATCTCGCATTCCTGGGGGAGGAAGGACAGGGAATTTTTTTTTTTGGTTTTTTTTCCCCCTGAGTTGGAATTTGGAGCAGAAATCCCCAAAACCAAAACCCGCGCTGTCCCCACCCCTCCCTCCCTCCCCCCAAAAAAAGGCTCCGAACCCAACATTTCTCAACTCGGAGCCTTTTAAGCCCCAAAACCCCGAATTTCCAGGAGCCCCGAGGAGAAGCAGCGCGAGCATCCAGATGTTCACGGGGCACATCTGGCTTGGGAAAATTCCCCTTTTTTTTTTTTCTCTCTATTTTTTTCTCCTTTTTTGTAATCAGGGTTTGCTCCGAGTAAACAAAAACCTCGCTGGGGCCATAAATCAGCGGCCCGAGCGTTCCGTGCTTTCACAGCCGCTCGGCCAAAGGCTTTTAGGGGTGGGGTTTGGGGTTTTTTGGGGGTTTTTCTGACCTTTTTTTTTTTTTTCCCTTTTCAAACCGCACCCGAGGCGCGAAATCTTTACCAAACGCGACCCAGGGGGAAAAAAAAAAAAAAGAGAGAAATAAAAGAACTTTTTCAAGGTGGGGAGAATAAAAAACCACCGCGTCCGGAAAGGAGCCGGTGCCGGGTCCGGATTATTTTTATTTTTTGCTTCGGCGTTAATTTGAGGCTCCCGGTGAAGCCTCGTCAAGGCCTTCGGAGCAATGAATGAATGAATTAATTAATTAATTGCAGCTCGCGGCCCTGGCAGCCTTTATTTATTTATTTATTCATTTATTTATTTTATTTATTCATTTTATTTTATTTATTTATTGATCTTTTTGAACTTCTTACCTGCGAGACTCCAGGGCTCCGAGGGGAAGGAGGAAAAGCCGGCTCGGGGTGCGGAGGATTCCTCACTGGAGCAGGAAAATCAAGAAGAATCTCATTTATTTCACCCCCGCTGCATCTCGGTCCCGTTGGGGATTTTTTAGGATTTTTTGTTTGGTTTTTTTTTCTCAAAGATGATTTGAAAAATTTTTTTTTAATTTTTTTGGGTTTTTTTTTTTTTTTTTGACTCTTTGGGTTCGGGCGGAACGGATTGGAGGTGGAGAAAAGATTCAAAATTCGCGCAAAAAGAAAAAGCTCAAATCGTGGCAAGGATGGGGATGGGGGGCGAGCGTTTGTTCTGCTCTGGGAAAAACACCAAAAAAAACCCAAAAAAAACCAAAAAAATCCAAAAAAACCGGGGAAAAACTCCCAAAAAAAAAACCCAAAAATTCCCTCCCTCGGTGCCGAGCGGCCGGGCCCTGCCCCGAGCGCTGCTTCTCTTTCTGCAGGCTCGAAAACGCAGCGAGAGGGCGGAACAGGGAGCGCCAAGCGGAGCTGCGGAGCGAGAACCAAACGGATTCCGCTCCTCGGGGCCGGTGGGAATCGGCAGCGCCGCGATGGATTCCAGATGTGCGGGAAAAGGGAAAAAACCCCGGGGAGAGCGGGAGAGGGAAGGGACGGGGCGGGGAGGAGCCGGCAGAGAATCGGGGTTGCTGAGCCCGGCGCGTTTTGGGGTTCCCGGGGAATCCCGGGGTTCGGTCTCCGTTTCCGGGGGGTTTTGGGAGTTTTTGGGACCCCCCCCCAAACCCGGGCTGGATTTAGCGGGGAGGGGAAATCCCGAGCAGGGCGCGGATTCTGCTCCCCAAAACCCGCCGGGAAATGGTGGGGGAGCTCCGCATCCTAAAAGCAGCGCCCCAAAACTGGGGGGAACATCCCCATGCCAAAAACAGCGCCCCAAAACTGGGAGGGGAACTTCCCATCCTAAAAACACCACCCCAAAACTGGGGGAAATCTCCCCATCCTAAAAACAGCGCCCCAGAACTGGGGGGAACATCCCCATGCCAAAAACAGCGCCCCAAAACTGGGAAGGGAACGTTCCCATCCCAAAACACCACCCCAAAACTGGGAGGGGAACTTCCCATCCTAAAAACAGCGCCCCAAAACTGGGGGAAATCTCCCCATCCCAGAAACACCACCCCAAAAGTGGGGGAGAACATCCCATCCTAAAAACGGCGCCCCAAAACTCGGGGGAATATCCCCATCCCAAAACACCACCCCAAAACTGGGAAGGGAACTTCCCATCCTAAAAACAGCGCCCCAAAACTGGAGGGGAGAACATCCCCATCCTAAAAGCAACACCCCAAAACCGGGGGGAAGCTCCGTATCCCAAAAACTGCACCCCAAAACTGGGAGAGGAACCTCCCCATCCCAAAATACCACCCGAAAACTGGGGGGAACCTCCCCATCCCAAAATACCACCCCAAAACTGGGGGGAGCCTCCCCACCCTAAAAGCAACACCCCAAACCCACCGGGCGATGGGGAGAGGGTCCCGGCCCCCGTGCCCCCATCCCAAAAGCAGCACCCCAAAACCGGGGGGGAACCTCGCCATCCCAAAAGCAGCGCCCCGGAACTGGAGGGAAACCTCGCCATGCCAAAAGCAGCGCCCCAAAAGCGGGGAGGAACCTCCCCATGCCAAAAGCAGCGCCCCAGAACTGGGGGGAACCTCCCCATCCCAAAAGCAGCGCCCCAAAAGCGGGGGGGAACCTCGCCATCCCAAAAGCAGCGCCCCAAACGCACCGGGGGACGGGCCCAGGGGCTCGGGGGGTCCCGGCGCCCCCATCCCGGCCCCGGCGGCTCCGCTCCCATCCCCGGCCGAGCTCCCGGAGGGTCCCCGGCCGCCGCCCCGAGCTCCGCCGGGAAAGCCCCGATGGGATCCGCGGGGATTTCTCCTCAAACCCCTCCCCTCGGACCGACGCTAAAAACAGAGAAGGAAAGGGGAAAAAAAAAAAAAAAAAAAGAAGAAGAAGAAGCCAGGAGTGAAATCGCCACCCTCGGCTCTGATTTATGGCCTCGCTTTTCATCTCGGGATGGCTGCGAGCGGGGAAGTGTTGGAACGCCCTTGTTGCCTTTTATTTCTCTCGTGTCTGCCCCGTTCCCTCCTCCCCGCACGGCCAGGGGGAAAAAAAGAAAAAAAGAGGAGAAAACTTCAAAGCGAAACCTCCCCAAAGCTGCCCCGGAGTTTCCCTGCTCGGCCGCCGAGCGCTTCCCTTTTGTCTCCGCTCGTGTTGGCCTCGGCTTCGCGAAATAAAAACGCTGGGGGCGATGCTGGGGGGCTCGGAACTCACCAAACCACAGAAAACCACAGAAAACCACAGAAAACCACAGAAAACCACAGAAAACCACAGAAAACCACAGAAAACCACAGAAAACACACCGCAAACGGGGGCAGCAGCCTCCGCCCCGCGCCCAAATCTCGAATTTCCGCCTTATTTTGTTTTATTTATTTAATTTTTTTTTTTTTTTGTTGCTCCTCCGCGAGGCTCTGGTGTGAAATAAGCCTCCCCTGCCGGCCGCAATAAATCCCGAATTACGGCGCTGCTGGGTCGCGTTTGGGGGCGCTGATCGCCCCCTCTCCGGGCAGGAGCGGGAAAACGGGGAAAAAGGGGAAAAGGGGAAAAGGGGGAAAAGGGGAAAAGGGGGAAAAAGGGAGAAAGGGGGAAAAAGGGGGAAAAGGGGAAAAAGGGAAAAGGGGAAAAGGGGAAAAGGGGAAAAGGGAAAGGGGAAAAGGGGAAAAGGGGAAAAGGGGAAAGGGGGAAAAGGGGAAAAGGGAAAAGGGGAAAAGGGGAAAGGGAAAAGGGAAAAGGGAAAAGGGGAAAAAGGGGAAAAGGGGAAAAGGGGAAAAGGGGAAAAAGGGGGAAAGAGGGGGAAAGGGGAAAAGGGGACAAAGGGGAAAAAGAGAAAAGGGGAAAAAGGGAAAAAGGGGAAAAAGGGGAGGGAGGCTGCGGGCGCTGATGAGCGCGGCGCTGATGGAGCGGGACCCTTCCGCGGGGATGACAGCCGAGGAGAAGGGGCGGATTGCCCAGAAATCAATGAAATTCCGCTCGCTCGAGCCACTCGAAAGAGCCAATTACCCCCCCCAAAAGAGCCAATTACCCCCCCCCAAAAGAGCCAATTACCCCCCCCCAAAAGAGCCAATTACCCCCCCCAAAAGAGCCAATTACCCCCCCCAAAAGAGCCAATTATTACCCCCCCCGCCGCCTGCCCAGGGTTTGATCTGCTGCGGGAAAAGGGAGGGTTTGGGGAGTTCATCAAGGAAAGAATGGGCAGGGAGGGGGTTTGGGGGGTCTGGGGGAGATGCTGAGGGGGGACGGGGCGGGAGAGGCCGGAGCTGGGGGTCCGGAGCCCCCTGAGCCAAACCCAGCCCCGTCCTGGCCGCACCAGCGCGGAAAATTCGGGGTTTTGGAGCTGATGGGAGGGAGGGAGAGCCCTGAGGGTGCGAGGAACAGCCAGGAGCTGCCAAAAAGCCAAAAAAACCTTCTGGGGGGGTTTGTGCCAGCCCAGCCCCTCCTGGGCCCGTCCCGGAGGAGCAGAACCGGGGGGGGGCTCTGCCTTCCTGGGTCTGGGGTCCCCTCCAGGCTCTGGGTCTGGGGTCCCGTTCTGGGTCTGGGGTCCCCTCCAGGTTCGGGGTCTGGGTCCCGTTCTGGGTCTGGGGTCCCCTCCAGGCTCTGGGTCTGGGGTCTCCTCCCAGTTCGGGGTCTGGGGTCCCCTCCCGGTTCGGGGTCTGGGTCCCGTTCTGGGTCTGGGGTCCCCTCCTGACTCTGGGTCTGGGGTCCCCTCCCGGTTCGGGGTCTGGGGTCTCCTCCCAGTTCTCGGTCCCATTCTGGGTCTGGGTCCCGTTATGGGTCTGGGGTCCCCTCCTGACTCTGGGCCTGGGGTCTCCTCCCGGTTCTGGGTTTGGGGTCCCCTTCCTGTCTTTAGGTCTGGGGTCTCCTCCCGGTTCTCGGTTTCATTCTGGGTCTGGGGTCCCCTCCTGACTCGGGGTCCCGTTCTGGGTCTGGGGTCCCCTCCTGTCTCTGGGTCTGGGGTCCCTCCGGGCTGCGGGGTCTCTGTGAGGCTCCCGCTTTTCACCTTTTCAGCTTTTCCCTGGACTTTGGGGCTCCTGACCCGGCTCTGGGGGTCCCGCTGGAGCCGCGGGGCTCTCCCGAGGCTCGGAGCCCCTAAATCAGAGCCCAGGGTGGGGCTGGGGTCGTGTGGGGGTCCCGAGCCCCGGGGTCCCCTCGGGGGGGGCTCGGCCACAGCGACCCCGGGCCGAGCCCCCCCCGGTTATTGGGGGGCACAAAGCGGGGGCGGCACCGGGGCTGAACCGAGCGCCCCCTCCCTCCACTGAACGGGCGGGGGGCTCCGGGCTCTCCCAGGGCCCGTTCCTCACACTCACAGGCCCAAACCCAGAGGAAAAAACCAATCAAAATTATTATTATTATTATTATTATTATTATTATTATTATTATTATTATTATTATTATTATTGTTATTTTTTAAACGCAACACAATCAAATAAAGAAGGGGGCAGTGGGGAGGGGTCTGCGCGCACTGAGAACCGGAACGAAGCCGGGGCTGTGCCGGGGGCTGTGCCGGGCTCTCCCTGAATATTTCCTGGGGATCCGCGAGGGTTTTTCTGTGTCTGACGGAGCCAAAGAGCCCCGGCCGGGCGGGGCGAGCCTGGGCTGCCGAGCAGAGCAAAGCGCCCAATTCCCACCCGAGAACCCGCGGCCGGCATTTCATCATTTCATCTCGGCTCCCGCTGTCACTTTTATGGACTCCCCGCCTGCCGGAGCTTGTAAAATATTAAATAATAATAATAAAAAAAAAAAACAACCTCGCGAAAACATTAAAAACCAGCGCTGCCATTTCCTGCCCTCCCTTTCAACGCCGGAGCCTCGGGGCCGGGAGGGGAGGGCGGCGCTGCCTCCGAGCCCGCGCTGCGCGCAGGATGCGCGGGGGATGCGCGGGGGACGCGCGGGGGACGCGCGGGGGATGCGCGGGGGACGCGCGGAGGATGCGCGGGGATGCGCGGGAGATGGCGGGGGATGCGCGGGGGATGCGCGGAGGATGCGCGGGGGACGAGCGGGGGATGCGCGGAGGATGCGCGGGGGATGCGCGGAGGATGCACGGGGGATGCGCGGGGGATGCGCGGGGGACGCGCGGAGGACGCGCGGAGGATGCGCGGGGGATGCGCGGGGGACGCGCGGAGGATGCGCGGGGGACGCGCGGAGGACGCGCGGAGGATGCGCGGGGGACGCGCGGGGGATGCGCGGGGGATGCGCGGGGGATGCGCTGCCCCTTTCGGGACACACGAATCTCGTCCCAGCGCTTTCCCCGCGGTGTTTGAGGCAGGGAGCAGCGGCTCCTGACCCGTTTTTGCCGGTTTTAAACCCAAATTTTCGGGCGCTTTTCCCCGCGGTGTTTGAGGCAGGGAGCAGCGGCTCCTGACCCGTTTTTGCCGGTTTTAAACCCAAATTTTCGGGCGCTTTTCCCCGCGCAGTTCGCTTTGCCCCAGGGGAAGCCCCGAAGGGGGACGCGACCCTCGGGCCGCTCTGTCCAACTTTGATCCTGCGCGTCCCCGACTGCCCCAGCCCAGCCCCAGCGAGAGCCCGAAAATTCCGGGAAAACGCCTGGAAAAGCTGCGGGAATGGCCCACAAGGAGCTGATTTCCCTCGCTTTGGCCCCGGTTTTGGGACGAACCGCCCCTGTTGGGGTCCCTCGGCAGCGCCCCGAGTTTTCCCCATTGTTCTGGGCTCCGCCGGGCTCGGGCAGAGCCCCCCTTGCAGCCCCGCTTTGATGGTTAAAAAAACCATATTTAATATTTTAAAAATAAGATTATTTCATTTTGTTGCCCTTTCTCAATGCGGAAATTCCACGTTCCGGGGTGAAATCGGCGGAGGAGGGGAAGGGGAGGCGGAAAGGGCGGAAAATGAGCCCTGGGTGAGCAAGGGACGCGGCCGCGCCGCAATTTTGATTTTAAGGTCGCGCTCTTGGCCGAGCTCCGCACGCCAATGAGGCGGCCCCGCTCCCCCCGAATTTATACAAATCTCTCCTTAATTGGCGATCGCAGACGCCGTAATTTAAGACCCCCGGCCCCAGAGCTTTCATATTAGCGCTGATCTATTACTGCAGGATCGGCTGCAATAATCGGCTCCGGGGAGCGGGGCGAGGGGAGCGATCCTCGCCCGCCGCCGTCAGCGCTCGCACATCGCCCTCGCCCCGGCGATGATTTATCCTGGCCCGGGCCGTCAACAGCGCGGCTCCCGCTCCCAAACACGCGCACAATGGCAGCCGACGTGTTTATTGTCATAAATCAGCAAAAGGGGGGGCGGAAAAAAATGTTAAAAAAATTAAAAAAATATTAAAAAAAAAATAAAAGAGAGGGGAGGTAGCGAGGAGGGAGAGAGAGAGAGGAGAGAAAATCTCCCCGAAAAAAAAAACAAAAAACAACCCATCAATGAAATGCCTCGGCGGGTAGCGAGGAACGGGAGGGAACGGAGCCGGCGATTTGTCACGTTTCGCGACAATAACATTAATAACAAACAATAAATTCCCAGGGACGCGCGGGGAGCCCCCGCTACTCACACGGATCCGGCCCTCGGCGTGCGCGGCGCTGCCCGCGGTTGTTTTATTGCGGCTCCTCTCCCTCTCTCCTCCTCTCGCTCCCCCTCGCTCTTTTCTCTCCCTTTTATGAATTTTTTTTTTTTTTCCTTTCCCTTTTTTTCCTCCCCTCTCTCCGTTGTTTTTTAAAGGACACTTGGGTTTCGCGTCAGGCTCGGGGAGAGCGTGGCTGCGATTTTCCTGACGAATTCATATCTATTCTGCAAGCTCGGCATTAATTATTTAATGAGCCACGTGATGAGGGGGAAGGGGGAAGGGGGTCCCTCCGTTCCGCACTCGCAGGACCACTCTGACCTTCCACCGGAACAGGATTTCAAAAAAAACCAGAAAAAAAAGAACTTTCCAAGGCAGCGCTGCCCGATTCCCCGTGCAACACCGCGATTTTGGGCCATTTCCCCACCCCGAGAGCGCCCAAAGCCTCCCTCAAACCCTTCCCGGAACTCGGCTTTGCTCGGCCAGAGCAAATCCCCATTTTCCCCGATTTTTAAATTTTTTTTTTCCCCCCATTTTTAATTTTTCTCCCCCGATTTTTAATTTTTTTCCCCCTGATTTTTAATTTCCCCCCCCCGATTTTTAATTTTTTCCTCCCCGATTTATTTTTAATTTTCCCCCCGATTTTTAATTTCCCCCCCGACTTTTAATTTTTTTCCCCCGATTATAATTTTTCCCCCCGATTATAATTTTTCCCCCCCGATTTTTAATTTTTTCCCCCGATTTTAATTTTTCCCCCCGATTTTTAATTTTTCCCCCCCGATTTTTAATTCCCCCCCCGATTTTTATTTTTTCCCCCATTTTTAATTTTCCCCCCATTTTTAATTTTTCCCCCCTGATTTTTAATTTTCCCCCCCCATTTTTAATTTTTTCCCCCCTGATTTTTAATTTTCCCCCCGCCATTTTTAATTTTTCCCCCCCTGATTTTTAATTTTTTTCCCTCCCCATTTTTAATTTTTTTCTCCCCTCTGTGCACGCCGGGATTTGGATCACAACCGTTCCAGAGCAGCCGAGAATATTTATTTCTATTCCTATTTTTGAAGGCTCGCAGCTCCCCCTGACTCCCGCCGTTATTATTTGGAGTTTATTGCGTTACAGAGGGGAAAGAGGAGGGGAGGGGAAAAAAAAAGAGGAGGGAAAAAAAAAAAAAAATCAGATTTTGAGGCCGAGGGGAGCTGCCAAGTGCGAGGATCTCGGGAGATAAATGGAACAAAAAAAGCGACAGAGAAACGCAGAGAGGGTGAGAGCAACAAAGGGAAAGGAGCAGCAGCCGGGAGGGGAGGGGACCCCCCCAAAATTGGCACCGAGCAGGGCCCGAAATCCTCGAAATCCCCCAAAACCTCGGGGGGAGCGGCCGGAGAGGCCCCGACCCCTCCGAGCCCCCCAAGCCCCGCAGGCTCCGCGATCCCCGCGGGGCAAAGCCCGGAGGGAGCTGGCGGCGAGGGCGGAAATTCGGAATTTCGAGGCTCCAAAAGCGCATTTGGGACTCGCTGCGGGCCGGACGGGCCGGGCCCGGCTCAAAACAGCCCCCGGGGGCTCCTGCGTGGGGTTTATGGAGCGAGGGATAAAAAATCCCATTAAAAAAGGGGTCCCGGGCTGGGGGGGCTGCGGAGAGAGGAAAACCCGAGTGGGGAGGGAATTGCAGGAGAACTCCGGGCACTTCAGGACCGCAGCTTTCACTCCATAAAAACTTCTCCCTTTTTCTTTTTTTCCCCCCTCTTTTTCCTTTTCCCCCTCTTTTCCTTTTCCCTCTCTTTTTCCTTTTTCCCCTCTTTTTCCTTTTTCCCCTCTCTTTTCCTTTTTTCCCCTCTTTTTCCTTTTTCCCCTCTCTTTTCCTTTTTCCCCTCTTTTCCCTTTTCCCCCTTCTTTTTCCTTTTTCCCCTCTTTTTCCTTTTTCCCCTCGTTTTCCTTTTTCCCCTCTCTTTTCCTTTTTCCCCTCTTTTTCCTTTTCTCCCCCTCTTTTTCCTGCTCAAACTCGTTTAAAAAGAGAAAAGAACAGCGACAAAAAGGGAGCGGAGCCACCGCAGGCGCGAACGGAGCCTCCCACCCTTCCCCTCCGCCGGGGCATTTCTGGGGCCGTTTAATACAAAAAAAAAAAATTAAAAAAAAATAAAAAGTCAGGAAAAAAAAAAAAAAAAAAAAAAAAAAAAAAAAAAAACAGGGAAAAATCCCTTATTTTAATTTTGGCGATTTTTTTTTTGGTTTTGTTTTTTAGTTTTAAAAACCCGCCCGGTTGTTCAAAGGCCGGGCGAAGGCGGCCGGGCCCTCGGAGGTGCCGCGATCAAAGGCGTCGCCTTTGTGAGGATGAAATGAGTTTATCCCGGCCGTGATTTACGGCGGCGGCCGCGCCGCTCTTATTGCGCCTCATAAATCTGTCAGCGGCGCCGAGAAAAGCCCGAGCGCCTTTCAAGGGGCCCGGAGCCAGCCCGGGACAGCGCCGCCCCCTGCCCGAGCCCCCCCGAGCCCCCCAGAGAAAGGGACGGGGCAGAATAAATCGAATTTTCCGGGGTTTTCACCCCGTCCCCACAGCCCCGGCAGCCCCCCGGGCATGGGCGCCGAGATCTCCTCAGTTTTTGGGTCCGGTTTGGGGAGGTTTGGCCCAGTTTGGGGGCGTTTGGGTGGGTTTAGGGTGAAGTTTGGGGGTGTTTGGGTGGGTTTAGGGTGAAATTTGGGGGTGTTTGGGTGAAATTGGGGGTGTTTGGGTGGGTTTAGGGTGAAGTTTGGGGGTGTTTGGGTGGGTTTAGGATGAAATTTGGGGGTGTTTGGGTGGGTTTAGGGTGAAATCTGGGGATGTTTGGGTGAAATTTGGGGGTGTTTGGGTGGGTTTAGGGTGAAGTTTGGGGGCGTTTGGGTGGGTTTAGGGTGAAATTTGGGGGCGTTTGGGTGGGTTTAGGATGAAATTTGGGGGTGTTTGGGTGGGTTTAGGATGAAATTTGGGGGTGTTTGGGTGAAATTGGGGGTGTTTGGGTGGGTTTAGGGTGAAATCTGGGGGTGTTTGGGTGAAATTGGGGGTGTTTGGGTGGGTTTAGGCTGAAGTTTGGGTGGGTTTGGGTGGATTTAGGGTGAAGTTTGGGTGGGTTTAGGGTGAAGTTTGGGGGTGTTTGGGTGGGTTTTTACTCTAATTTGGGGATTTGGGGGCCAATTTGGGGGTTTTGGACCCAGTTCAGGGATCTTTGGGTGGATTTTTCGTCCAGTTTGGGGATTTTTAGTCCAATTTAGGATCTTTGGGTGAGGTTTTGGTGCCATTTGGAGATCAATGGGGGATTTTGGACCCAATTTAAGGATTTTTGGTGCCATTTGGGGGTCAATGGGGGATTTTGGACCCAATTTAAGGATTTTTGGTGCCATTTGGGGATCAATGGTGGATTTTGGACCCAATTTAAAGATTTTTGGTGCCATTTGGGGATCAATGGTGGATTTCGGACCCAATTTAAGGATTTTTGGTGCCATTTGGGGATCAATGGGGGATTTTGGACCCAATTTAAGGATTTTTGGTGCCATTTGGGGGTCAGTGGGGGAGTTCGGACCCAATTTAAGGATCTTTGGGTGGATTTTTGGTCTGATTTGGGGACCTTCGTAGGGATTATTTTGTCGAATTTGGGGAACTTTGAGGGATTTTTTTTCTCCAGTTTTGGGGGTATCTGGGTGGTTTTTTCCCCCAGTTTTGGGGGGATTTGAGGGGATTATTTTGCCTGATTTTGAGATCTTTGAGGGGATTTTTTGGTTCAGTTTTAGGATTTTTTTGGGGGGCACTCTTTCGCTCCAATTTTGCCGTCTTTGGGGCGGATTTTTTCTCCCATCTGGGGACCTTTGGGTGATTTTTTTCTTTTTTTCTGGCCCAGTTTTTGGGCAGGGATTAACAAAGAGCTCCGGGGGTCCCCGATTTGGGGTGAACAGGGGGGGGGGTCCTGGGAGAGGCTCCCGAGGGTCGCGGGGATCCCCGCGCTGGCAGCGGAGGAGGAGGAGGAGGAGGAGGAGGAGGAGGAGGAGGAGGAGGAGCAGGAGGGGGAGCACAGGGACTCTGCAAACAAAGGAATTTCTGAAATCAGAGCCCACACCAGGCCAGGCCGCGGCTCCTCTGCTCCTCGGGTTATACACTTGGGGTTTTTTCCCCCCCCCAAAAAAAAATTTAAATTTGTGGCGTCAACCCCACTCCCACCCCCCCAAAATCCCTTTCCCGATGCAGAACAAGGCACAAAAAAATCCGATTTTTTACCCAACAAAACCACACCAGAAACCCTGTTAGGCCCGGAACGATTAAACCGCAAGAAAACAGAAATAAATCAACTTTTAGGATTTTTTCCCCCCCATTTTTCCTCCCTCCCCGCTGATGGCGCAGGCCCGGCCAGGCCGGGCTTTGCTGGGCTGGGGGATGAGCTCAGTGTCCGGCCTGGGGCAGGTCAGGGGGTGCCGAGGTCACTCCGGGGCTGTCACACCCGGCTAATGGGGCAGAAAATGAACTCGGAGTGACCCCGGGCCGGCCCTTCCCGCATTTCCCACAGAAACGCCCGGGCACGGCCGAAATCCCGGCCCTAAACGGCCCCGGCCCGGCCTAAACCGCGCTTAGAGCGGGGCTGGGCCTGGGACAGGCCTAAAGCCGGAATATTCGGAGTTCACGGGCCGGTTTCAATCGGGAATGCTCGAATTTCCTGGGACAGTTTAATTTGGGAATATTCACATTTCCTGGGACAGTTTGAACTGGGAAAGTTCCCAGTTCCTGGGACGGTTTAACCCGGGAACATTCCCAGTTCCTTGGACAGTTTAATTTGGGAATATTCGAGTTTCCTGGGTCAGTTTAAACTGGGAAAGTTCCCAGTTCCGGGGACAATTTAACCCGGGAATATTCCCAGTTCCTTGGACAGTTTAATTTGGGAATGTTCGAATTTCCTGGGACAGTTTAATTTGGGAATATTCACATTTCCTGGGACAATTTGCACTGGGAAAGTTCCCGGTTGCTGGGACAATTTAACCCGGGAATATTCGAGTTTCCTGGGTCAGTTTAAACTGGGAATGTCCCCAGTTCTCGAAGAGTTTAACCCGGGAATGCTCCCAGTTCCTGGGACGGTTTAAATTGGGAATATTCGAACCTCCTGGGACAGTTTAAATTTGGATTATTCACATTTCCTGGGACAGTTTAAACTGGGAAAGTTCCCAGTTCCTCGAAGAGTTTAACCCGGGAATATTCACATTTCCTGGGACAGTTTAAACTGGGAATGTCCCCAGTTCCTCGAAGACTTTAACCCGGGAATATTCACAGTTCCTGGGGCAGTTTAACCGGGGAATATTCGAATTTCCTGGGGCGGTTTAAACTGGGAAAGTTTCCAGTTCCTGGCACAATTTAACCCGGGAATGTTCACGTTTCCTGGGACAGTTTAAACTGGAAATATTCGAAATTCCTGGAACAGCTCAACCCGGGGATATTCCGTTCCTTGGAGATCCTAACCGGGGAATGTTCACATTTCCCGGGACAGTTTAACCCGGGAATGTTCCCAGTTCCCGGGACATTTTGACCCAGGAATTTCCGCATTTCCTGGGACACTTTCAAACAGGAATATTCGCATTTCTCGGGACATTTTGACCCAGGAATATTCTCATTTCTCGGGACACTTTGACCCAGGAATATTCTCATTTCCCGGGACATTTTGACCCAGGAATATTCGCATTTCTCGGGACATTTTGGACCAGGAATTTCTGCATTTCCCGGGACACTTTGGACCAGGAATATTCTCATTTCCCGGACATTTTGGACCAGGAATTTCCGCATTTCCCAGACATTTTGAACCAGGAATATTCTCATTTCTCGGGACACTTTGACCCGGGAATGTTCACATTTCTCGGGACACTTTGACCCGGGAATTTCTCCTTTCCCGGGATACCCAGCGCCCGCTCCACCAAACCCTCCCCAAACCGTCCCGCGGGAGATTTAACTCAGGGAAAAAACGGGGAAAAAAACCGGGGGGAAAAGCGACTTTTGAGCATAAACCCCCAACTCTGCGGAGCCCCCGCAGCAAACCCCAACCACGCCCAGCCCCAAACCGAGACAGAACTCAAATAAAAAACCCCAAACCCCTCCAAGACCCGCCCCAGAGAGCGGAGGGAAAAGGGAAAAACCCCACACGAGAACGCGCGGGGAGTTTCTCCTTCCGCCCCTATTGGCCCCAAAACTCCTTTTTTTTCCCTCAGAATTTCTGTCAGAACCACAAAGTCCCCAAGTCCCGCCGGGAGAGCGCCTCCGTTACCTGCTCGGCTCCCAAATCCTTTTTCCAGCGCCCTCACGCTCGGGGTGGCTCCTTCCAAAGCGACCGGGGCGGGAGGGGGGGGGGCGCTGGAAATTTGGGGTTTTCTCTCCCCCCCCCCAAAAAACAAAAAAGAGAATTTTCACCTTTGGGGCGCGGGTTTTATTACCCGCCATATTTCTAATATTTCTATTATTAATTCTACTTCTCATGGGTGCCCCTGAAGGTTTCTTGCAGGAGTCCGGGGGATTTTTGCCGCCAGACGGTCTGCGGAGATTTGCTGTTGAATAACAATGGGAAAAGGGATAAGTATTTCAAGAAAAGGAGTGATTAATGATTTTCTGTATAATTCTCGCATTTTTCTTGCCTTCTGTCCGCTCCTAATGGCTGTGAACTTTCGGGTCCTATAGAAATCTCCTTTTCTCCCCCTTCCACCCCATTCACGCTCCCCAGCCTTGATTTGCCCCCACAGACCCCGCATTCCTGCCAGCATATGTTTCTCTGGGTTTTTTTATTTTTATTTTTTCCCCTTTTTTTCTGGTTTTAAACACCCATTTTTGGCCATTCTCAGGAGCCCCCTCCCGAAAATCGCACCCTCTTCCCAGGCAGATCAAAGGGAGGAGCAGCGGAACAAAAAACGCAGCGGCGACCAAACGAACCAGGCCCAGGAACACAAAGACAGAAAATAAAGAAACTCGCGAGTTTCGCTCTCGCCACCTCTAAAACCGCGAGAATTAAACCAAAATCCGGCCAGAAATCCTTTTTTTTTTTTTTTCTTTTATTTCTTTTTTTTTATTTTTTTTTTACATCACATGGAGCAGAGCCTGCACCATGTGACCGCAGGAATATTATTTATTTTAAAGCATTAAAAAGTGAAAAAAAAACCCACAAAAAAAAACCCCCAAAAAATCACGCGGCTGGGGTTTGTGTGAACGGGGGGCGGCGGAATTTTGGGGGGAACAATTTTTATTTATTCCAAAGGGTGCGGGGTGAGCTCGGGCAGCCGGGGCAGGGATTTGAAATCTCCCAGCCCTGCTTTGTCTCGGGATAAAGAGGGGCCGGGATCTGGGCCCTGCTTGGGATTTTTGGAGGATTCTGTGAATGTTGAACAGAATTTTACATTATTATTATTATTATTATTATTATTATTATTATTATTATTATTATTATTATTATTATTATTATTATTATTATTATTATTTTTATTTTTATTTTTATTTTTATTTTTATTTTTATTTTATTATTATTTTATTATTATTTTATTATTATATTATTATTATTATTACGACTACTACTACTAATACTATTACTATTAATACTATTATTTTATTTTACTATTAATACTACTATTTACTATTCATATTATTATTATTTTATTTCTTTCTATTTTCATTATTTTTAGTTTTATTTTATTTCTTTTTATTTTTATTATTTTTAGTTTTATTTTATTTTATTTTATTTTTATTTTTATTTAATTTTTTAAAATTTTTATTTTAAATTTTACTTGATTTATATATTTATATTTATATATCTATTTATAGCTATATTTTATATTCATAGCTCTCTGTATTCATATTTACACTTTATATTTATACCTCCACTTACGGCTACACTCACACCTATCCTTACACGTATATTTACACTTAAACCTATATTTACCAGATTTTTATTCCTATTATCATCATTATTTCAGGCCCCAACGCCCTTTCCTCCAGCTGCCTCCACCCCCTTGGAGAACAATAAATTTGGGTTTTTTTCTCCGTTCCTAACCCAGAACCGCGCCGGTTTTTTGTGGTTTTTTTTTTTGTTTTGTTTTGTTTTTTTTTTCTCTCTCCATCCTTTCCTACCCGAAAAAAAGAAAATGAAAATTAATACAAGAGCTGCGGCTGACAAAAGGAGCCATTTGTCTTCTTGATTATCTATTTGCTTGTCAGGCCCTGAGCTATGGCAGGAGCGGCTCCTTTTGTGCACCCCAAACCCACCCAGAGCCCCCCGAACATCTGGGCCCAAATTGGACTCATTAATGCGGTAACTACCCCGGAGAAGGAGGGACTTCAACCAACACCAACGACAACAAATAAATAAAATCATTAAAAAAATAAAATAATAGAAATAAATACAAGCGAAAAGATCTCCGGAGAAATCCGAGGCAGCAAAGCGCTAATGAGCGGCCGCGTTTGGGCTGGGGGTCGGAAAAGGAGAATTAATCTGCGCTTCGAGCAAATAAATCATCATATCTGGGGCTTAGCGCTGCTTAGGGCTGCTCAAACATCTTTTGTTTTCATTAGGGGGCTGCGGGCGGCGCCGCTGACAACGAAAGAAAGCCCGAAAAGAATCCCCCGAAATGGCGAATAAATGAACGCGTTTATCTTTGCACCCCATAAATAACCCCAGCCCGGCCGCGCCCCCCCAGAAGAACCACGCAGGGGCAGCTTTGGGATCGGAATTTATTTCTGAGCAGCGTTTTTGGGGCTTTTTGGGGCATTTCCAGGTGAATCCGGACACCCCCGAGCACGAAGGGCCCGAAATTCGCATTTTCAGCCCCAAACCGGGGCAGGGAGGAGCTTTGGGGTGCTCCCAGTTCATCCCAGTTCATCCCAGTTCATCCCAGTTCATCCCAGTTCCCCTTCCCTCCCCACCCCCCTCACTCGCAATGAACCTGCTGGGTTTCCAAAAAAAACCCCAAATAAATCCCAAAAACCAGGGTCTGATCCCGCTCCGTTCCCTTCATTTCTTTGTCCAACACCTCCTTGACCAAACTCTCATTTGTTAAATTTATTTTTTTCTCCCTGATATCGCAAAGTTCTCAACTCCCCAGAGGAGATTTTGGGGTTTTTTGTTGAGTTTTGGTCAATTTTTTTTGGATTTTTTTTTTTTTTTTTTGCGCCTCTCCAATTTCGTCTCTTTGGGACAACGGGGCAGAAACTTCGGGGTTGGGAAGAAAAGAGAGGAGGGGAAGGAGGAAGGGGGAGAAAATTGATAAAGAAATAGGAAAAAAAGGGAGAAAAAGGAAAATAAAGAAAGAAAAACAAAGGGAAAATAAAGGGGAAAGAAAGGAATTAAAAAAGGGTGAAAAAAGGGGAAAGAAGGAGGGGGGAAGAAAACTGATAAAGAAAACTTTTATAAAGAGGGGAAAAGCAGAAGAAAGGGGAAGAAAGGCAAAAAAACCCAAAGAAAAACAAAGAAAGAAAAAAAAGAAAAAAGAAGGGGAAAAAATGACAAAAAAAAAATTTAAGAAGATGGGGAAAAGGGGGGAAAAAGAAAAGAGAAGAAAATAAACCAAGGAAAAAAGGGGGAAAAAAAGAAGAAAAAAATGAAAAAAAAAAAAAAAATAAAGGGGGAATAAAGGAGGGCAAAAAAAAAAGGGAAAATGAGGGGGGAAAAAAAAAGAAAAAATGGAGGAAAAAAAAAAAGGCCAAAAAGGGGGTGGTGTGGAAACCGCAGTTGTGGGGAGGAGCTGAGGCTCATTTATTAAAGCGGGCGCTGCTGTCGGGGTAATAGCAGACATAAGGTCCATCCTTTGTACGGGAGAGTAAACATGACAAATGGGGCCGAGCTCGGCGTGATTAAAGATGAAACAAGGATCCATCGCAGCCAAATCCCAAAAAAAAACCCCAGCAGCCTCCCCTTCGCCGGGCTTTGTGCTCAGCTGAGCCCAGCGCCGGCCCCCGCGCTTCGCATCGGGGTAAAAACCACCGAAATTCAAATTATTGGGGGAATGACCAGCACCTGCCTGGCCCTGTGGTTCAAATCGGGGTAAAAATGATCAAAATTCAAATTATTGGTGGGAATAACCAGCACCCGCCTATGTGGTTCAAATCGGGGTAAAAATGATCAAAATTCAAATTATTGGTGGGAATAACCAGCACCCGCCTGGCCCTGTGGGTCAAATTGGGATTAAAATGATCAAAATTCAAATTATTGGTGGGAATAACCAGCACCCACCTATGTGGGTCAAATCGGGGTAAAAACCACCAAAATTCAAATTATTGGGGGGAATGGCCAGCACCTGCCTATGTGGGTCAAATTGGGGTAAAAATGATCAAAATTCAAATTATTGGTGGGAATAACCAGCACCCGCCTGTCTATGAGGGTCTAATCGGGGTAAAAATGATTAAAATTCAAATTATTGGTAGGAATAACCAGCACCCGCCTGGCCCTGTGGGTCAAATTTGGATTAAAATGATCAAAATTCAAATTATTGGTGGGAATAACCAGCACCTGCCTGGCCCTATGGTTGAAAACAAAAATTTCAGACGATTTGCCATAAATAATGAGCACCCGGTCTGCCCCCGCTGTTCACATCAGTGTAAATAATGACAAAAATTGAAATTATCCCATTTCCTGCTCTGCACACCCCAAACACGCACGCACATCCATGCGGGCGGTTATAGGGCAGCAGACCCTCTGTGGGGTCGGGTTTGGGATCCTCCTCCTTGTGGGATCGGCCTTTGGGATCCTCCTCCTTGTGGGATTTGAGTTTGGGATCCTCCTCCTTGTGGGATCTGTGGTTGGGATCCTCCTCCTTGTGGGATTGGCCTTTGGGATCATCCTTGAGGTATTTGAGTTTGGGATCCTTGTGGGATCGGCCTTTGGGATCCTCCTCCTTGAACGTTCTGCCTTTGGGATCCTCCTCCTTGTAGGATCTGCGTTTGGGATCCTCCTCCTTGCGGGATCTGCTTTCAGGATCCTCCTCCTTGTGGGATGTAACTTTGGGATCCTCCTCTTTGTAGGATCTGCCCTTGGGATCCTCCTCCTTGTGGGATCTCAGTTTGGGATCCTCCTTGAGGCATTTGCATTTGGGATCCTCCTCCCAGTGGGATCTGCCTTTGGGATCTGGAGGAGGAGCTGACCCGATCTCGGCGCTGGGGGATGAGGAGCAGCCCCGCCTTTCCCCACGGTTCAAACAATCATTAAAATAATGATCAAAATTAAAATTCTCACATTTCCCGTCCTTCACCCGCACGAGGTCACACCCCAAACTCGCGCCTACGTGCATGGGGGGCGGTTATAGGGATCGAGTTTGGGATCCTCCTCCTTGTGGGATCGGCCTTTGGGATCATCCTCGAAGGATTTGAGTTTGGGACCCTCCTCCTTGAGGATTTGCGTTTGGGATCCTCCTCCATGTGGGATCGGCCTTTGGGATCATCCTCGAAGGATTTGAGTTTGGGGCCCTCCTCCTTGAGTATTTGTGTTTGGGATCCTCCTCCTTGTGGGATTTGTGTTTGGGATCCTCCTCCTTGTGGGATCTCAGTTTGGGATCCTCCTCCTTTTGGGATCTCAGTTTGGGCTCCTCCTCCATGTGGGATCTCAGTTTGGGATCATCCTCCATGTGGGATCTGCCTTTGGGCTCCTCCTCCATGTGGGATCTGCCTTTGGGATTGGAGGAGGAGCTGTCCCGATCTCGGCGTTGGGGGATGAGGAGCAGCCCCACCTTTCCCCACGGTTCAAACAATCATTAAAATAATGATAAAAATCAAGATTAAAAATTAAAATTATCGCGTTTCCCTCTCTGCACTCGCTCGAGTTCACGGCCCAAACACGCACACGCATCCATGGGGGCGGTTATAGGGTGGGGGCCGGTCCATGGGATCGAGTTTGGGTTCCTGCTCCTTGCGGGATCTGCCTTTGGGAACCTTGCTGGATCTGGCTTTGGGATCCTCCTTGTGGGACGTGACCTTGGGATCCTCCTCGAGGGATCTGGCTCTGGGATCCGCCTCCTCCGTGTGGGATCTGCATTTGGGCTCCTCCTCCTCCTTGTGGGATCTGCCTTTGGGCTCCTCCTCCTTGTGGGATTGGCGTTTGGGATCCCCCCTGCAGGATCTGGCTTTGGGCTCCTCCTCCTTGTGGGATCTGCCTTTGGGATCCTCCTTGTGGGATTTGCGTTTGGGCTCCTCCTCCTCCTCCTCCTCCTCCTCCTCCTCCTCCTCCTCCTCCTCCTCCTCCTCCTCCTCCTCCTCCCTGCGGGATCTGCGTTTGGGATCCTCCTTGCGGGGCCTGCAGGGCTCCGGAGGAGGAGCCGGACCTGACCTTGGTGTTGGGCAATTTGTGATCCTTCTTCCACTTCATGCGGCGGTTCTGGAACCAGATCTTGATCTGGCGCTCGCTGAGGCTCAGGGCGTGCGCGATCTCCAGGCGCCGGCGCCGCGTCAGGTACCGGTTGTAGTGGAACTCCTTCTCCAGCTCCAGCACCTGCTGCCGCGTGTAGGCCGTGCGCGAGCGCTTGGGCTCCGCGCCGCACAGCCCGGGGGCCACTGCCCGGGAATGGGGGGCACAAGGGGGGGGAAAAAAAGGGGGGGAAAAGGTGTGAGAATAATAAAAAAAAATGGAGAAAATATGGAGAAATATGGAAAAATAACGGGGGGGGGGGAGGATGTGTGGAAATATTTTAAAAAATGGGGGCGAAAGATGTGAAAATACCAAAAAATGAAAGATGTGAAAGTACAAAAAATGAAAGATGTGAAAGTACAAAAAATGGGGGGAAAATATGTAGAAATATAGAAAAATAACGGGGGGGGGATGTGTGGAAATACAAAAAAAAAAAGTGGTGGGGAAATATTTAAAAAAAATGGGGGTGAAAGATGTGAAAACAGAAAAAATGGGGGGGGGGATATGTGGAAATATAGAAAAATGGGGGAATGTATAAATATAGATAAATGGGGGGGAAAGATGTGAAAATATTTTAAAAAGGGGGGGGAAGATGTGGAAATATAGAAAAATGGGGAAAGGTGTGGAAATACAAAAAAAATGGGGGAGGAAGATGTGGAAATATAGAAAAATGGGGGGATGTGAAAGTATAGAAAAGTGAGGAGGGAAAGATGTGGAAATACAGAAAAAAGGGGGGAGAAGATGTGGAAATATTTTAAAAAGGGGGAAATACAAAAAAATGGAGGGGGAAAAAAGTGAAAATACACACACACACAGAAAAAGGGGGAAATATTTGGAAATACAAAAGAATGGGGGGGCGGGATGTGAAAACACGAGGAAAAGAAAAGGGAGAATATATTAAAACACACAAAAGAAAGGGAAAAAAGGGAGAAAAGATGTGAAAACACACACAGAAAAGGGAAAAAACGAGGAGAAAACACCAAAAAAAAGGGAGAACACACAGAAGAAAGGAGAAAATATAAGGGAAAAATAAATAAAAAAGGAGGGGGGAAAAAAAGAAAAGCAGAATTACCGAGCCGTTCCTTTAATGGGTTCTTTCCCCCCTCAAAAAATCACAAAAAAAAGAAAAAGAAGAAGAAAGAGTAGAACCGTCACACATCCTTTGGGAGGGGAGATTTGCTTTTTTTAAAAAAAATAAATAAATAAATAAATAAAAAGGAAAAGTTCTAGAAATGCCCCCGGAGCCGAAGCGCGGATCTCCGCCTCACGGCGGGCGCGGGTTCCTGACAAACTCCAGCTTTTCCCAAGGCTCCCCCCGGCCGCGCTCCCCGCGCCCCGCGCGGGTGGAAATTCGCGTTTGTGCTCGGCCGGAGCAGCGCGGAATTATCGCCGAAAGTTCCGCCTGCGCGCTGGGCGAGGGGCGAGCGCGGGGGCTGCGGGTTGGTAAATGCCTCCTTTAAAAAAAAATAATAATAAAAAAGGGGAAAAAAAATAGAGATATAAAAAAAAAACGGGAGGAAAAAAGGGAGGGGGAAAGAAACTGAGGGAAAAAAAAAAAAAAAAAGAGGGCAGGGGAGGGGAAACCAGTAAAACTCGACTCAATCCGCCACTTAAATACAAATTACCAAAACATAAAACTTCACTTAGGAAGATTCAACAGCCGTAAAAAAAAAAAAAAAAAAAAGTTTAAAAAAAAAAAAAAAGAAAAAAAAAGCAGCAGCGAAGTAGCCTGGAAGAAACCGGAGGAGGATGGTAACAGAGACTTCAAAGGCACATGGCCAAGCAGAGCAATAAAAATTTATGGAGGATGTAATTATAGCGCTCTGCAAAGCGGCGCTCGTAAATCTCCGCCGGGCGCTCCTTTCACAGCCTTCCCCGGGCCGCGAGGCGCTGCTCCAACTATAAAGCGAAGCCCTTTTCCCTCTGCCCGCACTCACCCGAGCTTACGTGGACTTTTTTCATCCAGGGGTAGAGCACGGGCTCGGCGGGGCCGCGGCTGCAGGCGGGGGCCGGGCTGGGGCTGCGCGGCCGCGGCTCGGCCGCTCCGCGGGGCTGCGCGGAGCCCGGGCACGGCGGGTACGGCTGCTCCGCGCAGGCGGCCCGCGGCTCGTGGTACATCGGCTCATGGTGGAAAGAGCTCTCCCGGTGCCTCTGGCCGCCGTAGTATTCCGGCGAGTGATTGGGAAGGTAATCGCTGTGGGAATATTCTTCACAGGGTGGGAACTTGGGGTCCACGTAGTTGGAGTTGATCAGAAACGAGCTCATGGCCATGAATTTCTTGGAATGGCGCGCCCGAACGCGGGGGGAAGGAAAACAATTCTATCTATCTATATCTATATATCTATATATCTATATCTGTATCTATATCTATATCTATATGTATGTCCCTCTCGCCCTCCGTTCTCTTTCTCTGCTTAAAATTTATTCGTGCGCCCCCCAACCCCCCCGCCTCCCTTTGGTGCTTTTCCTGTTTGGCCGAACCCTCCTACTTTGCTGTCAAGTGAACAAAGTTGGCTCCATGTGACAGCGCGGGCCAATGGCGAGGGCCACGCCGAGCCCCGGATAAGGAAAATGAGGAAACCTGCGCAGCCCGGGCTCCGCCGGGGCCCCCCGGCATCCCCGGGGAGGCGCTCGGGGGGCGCCCGCTGCCCTGCGGCCGCCCCCGGTCACCCCCGTTCACCCCCGGCCACCCCCGTTCATCCCCGGTCAGCCCCGGTCACCCCCGTTCGCCCCCGGTCACCCCCGTTCAGCCCCGTTCAGCCCCGTTCACCCCCGGTCACCCCCGTTCAGCCCCGGTCACCCCCGTTCAGCCCCGGTCACCCCCGATCACCCCCGTTCACCCCCGTTCAGCCCCGTTCAGCCCCGGCCGCCCCCGTTCAGCCCCGGCCGCCCCCGTTCACCCCCGTTCACCCCCGTTCACCCCCGTTCAGCCCCGGCCGCCCCCGTTCAGCCCCGGCCGCCCCTCGGGGGTGTGTCCCGGGCTGGGGGCGCCGCGCCCCCCCCTCAGGAAGGGAATAACGAGAGCGCGGCCCGGTACAAGCGGAATTTCCAAGCGGAATTTTCCGGGGCATCGCGGCGCTGCCTCCCCCCGGCCCCCGCAGGCGCAGCTGAGCCGCGCTCGCCACCCCCGGGCCGGGGTCGCCGCCCCCCGAGCGGGGCTGGCAGAGATGGATGGGGCCGTGGCCGGGGATCGATAGGAAACGCGGCGGCGAATTCGGGGTGAGGGGGACCCCAAAACCTCCCCCGCGAGAGGAGCGCGGCCGCCCGGGCGGAGCGCGCGTTGAGGAACGATTATGACAAAAAAATTACGACAAAAACGATCACAAACCAAATTAACCCGAGCCCCGGCGCGGCTTGGCCTCGCCCTGCCGGCCATGAAGAGGCTCTAAAAGGCTTCGAGACCCCCCTGAAATCCCCCAATTCCTGCGGGCAGAGCCCAAGGGCGCCCGAGGAAAGCGGCGGCGGCAGCGAGGGGATTTCATTGATTCCCGACTCCGCGCCAGCGCCCAGACCACACAAATTAAAGCAAAGCGGGCGAGCCCCGCTCTGAAACGGCAGCGACGACGCCCGCGACCCCCAAATGCCCCAAATGCCCCAAATGCCCCAGAGCCCAAATCCCCCCCGGCAGCTCCGCCGTTATCAGCTCGAGCCCTGATAAAGTTTTATCGCAGCAGCGCCGGAGTTGAGCTGAGGTCAAACCCGAGGATTTCTTTGGAGCCCTAAAGCGCTGTTCTGGTCAAACCCTGGTTCCCACCCTGCCGGTTTTTGGATTTTTAGGGTTTTTTTTTTGGGGGGGGGGTTTAATGGCTTCGGGGTTTGTAGTGTTTGTGTCAACTACATATTCCCCTAGATGCGAATTTGTGACCCAACTTCCTCTACACAAATTCGGATCTACAGGGTACATATAGAAGACAGTTGCGTCCTCCTGGGTCTCAGATCTTCTCCTACCGCCACAATTCTCTTCTGGGGCAAAATTTGGGGTTTTTGGGAGATCGGGGCTGCGCCTCAGGAAAATTCCCTGCAGAGGGGGAAGCGCGATTCGTTAACGCAGCGAGGCTGCAGAGCGCGCAGAGAGGAAAATCGGGATTTCCCCACCTTCTCCCTGCACACCTTGGGCGTTATTTTGGGGTGAAAAAATCGGGTCCTGGGGTGAAGGTGGAGGTGCGGGCGCGCAAGGAGACGCGGACCCAAAATTCCGCCTTTGAATAGAGAAACCCCCCAAGCTCGGCGCCCACCCCGCCCTGGAAGCCTCGTCACGATTTTCTGGTGGGCAGCGCAAAGATTTCACCCATTTCTCGTTGCTGGAGGTCACCCAAGGTTTGGGTTTAGCCGTGCGGGGAAATGGGAAAAGAAAAAAAAAGGAAAAAAGGCAAAAAAAAAAGGCAAAAAAAAAAAAAAAAAGAGAAAGAAGCAGATGAAAAGAAATCCAGAATGTAAAGGCAGATGGGACGACAGGTTTTTTTTTAATGACAGGCAATTCTTTTTACAACCCGAGAAAAAGATCAAAGGCGTTTCATTTCCGAAAAAAGGGATATAAAGCAATAAAATATTCATACTGTCTAGGTAATGAACCTTCATTCGGAACTAATGAGGGTAGCATCATGTTGAGATTTCCTTTAAAATTACAGTTGCCCAAGAGATTCAAAGTAGCGCAGCCCCCCCTTTCTTTTCTCTTTTTTCCCCTTTTTTTCTGTCTTTTTTTTTCCCTTCTTTTCTCTTTTCTCTTTTTTTTTCTTTTTTCTTTTTTTTTTTTTTTTTTTGTATTTCAAAAGGCAGAACATTTTCAGGTCAAGTATCTCCCGAATTAATTGCATTTAAATGCCGCAGCGGAGAGGGCATCAGGGAAAAGCTGCATTTACAATTCCTGTCAATACATTCGGCAGATTCCAAGAACTCCCGCATTTTTCCATTAAAAAAAAAAAAAAATTAAAATTTCTGGCCAAGAATAAAATCCTCGAATCCTCGAATTCACCCCGTGCTGGATTTTTCAGGCACTTTCAGGTGAAAAATCGCTTTTCCTGCTAAAAGCTCCCAGCTAAAGCCCGAATAACCCAGCGGCGCTCGGAGAACAAACCAAAAGCATCCAAGGAAAGCCCAAAATCATTTCAGACCCTTTAAAAACCCCCACATTTCCCACCTCCAAATTCACCTTTTCCTCTAAAACCTGCCCGGAAAGTGAGGAGCCGAACCAACACCGCGGCCACGGACGCCATAAAACACCGGAATAAATCCCCTTACGGCTCCTTCTGGGTTTTAATTTCACTTTAATCCCCTCTTTAGCTCTTTTAGATTTTATTCCTCCGTCCCGGCCCCTCCAAGCCGATTTATTTATTCCATTTTCTCCCGCCCCGGCGCTAGGAATAGCCAGGCCTTATTCTCGATTTTTAACCCCCTCCCACATCCCTTTAAAAAAAAAAATAAAATAAATAAATCGGGGTTTTTCTGACAGCGCAGGGCCGGCCTTTGCCAACCAGCACCCCTAGCGTCTGCCGGGATTTATTTTCCCCCAAAACACCTCCGAGGAATCTCCCCCGATCCCAAATTTCCAACCCGCCCTTTACCTTTGGCGCAACTTTCTCGCTGAATTTTTATTGGGTTGGGTTTTCGGTTTTTTGGGTTGTTTGTTTTTTTTTTCTGGCCCCATTTCAGAGCCGCCTCGGGCAGCGCGGGGTGACCTCGGGGACACCCCCGGATTGGCCATTTTGAGGAGGGGATCCCCAAACCCTTCCCCAGAGGGGGGGTCCGGCCCGCCCGGCCGCGCCTCCTACCTGGGCTCAGCGCGGCTCCTTCTCCTCGGGGCGCTCCCGCAGAGCCGGGGGAGCTTTGGAGGCGAAATCCCCCAAAAACCCCCAAAAAACCCCCCAAAAAACCCCCCAAAATCCTCCCCGAACCCCGCACGGGCCCCTCCCCGCTGCCCCCGCTCCGCTTTTATATCGCGGTAATTCCCCTGAACCTTCAAAATTCCCTTTCGCTGCTCCCAAACCCCCAAATTCCCCTCTGGCTTTGGCCAAACCCCCAAATTCCCCTCTTGCTGTCTCCAAATTTCCCTTTCGCTGCCCCCAAACCCCAACATTTCCTTCTCGCTGCCCCCAAAACCCCAAATTCCCCTCTGGCTTTCCCCAAACCCCCAATTTTCCCTCTCGCTGTCCCCAAATTTCCCTCTCGCTTCTCCCAAACCCCCAAATTCCCCTCTGGCTTTGGCCAAACCCCCAAATTCCCCTCTCGCTGTCCCCAAATTTCCTTCTCGCTGTCCCCATTTCCCTCTCCCTGTCCCCAAATTTCCCTTTCGCTGCTCCCAAACCCCCAAATTTCCCTTTCGCTGTCCCCAAATTCCCCTCTCGCTGTCCCCAAATTCCCCTCTCGCCGTCCCCATTCCCCTCTCTCTCCCCTCCTTCCTCCTCCTCCTCCTCCTCCTCCTCGGCTCCGGCCTTTTCCCGGTTTTTGGGGTTATTTTTGGGGTTCTTTCCGGGGCCGCTCCCCCGCCCCGCATTGTCCCGGCGCTGCCGCGGAGGCCCCGGAGCGCTGCGGGCTGGGAAAGGCGCAAGTTTTGGTATTAATCTCATACTTTGGCAGTCTTTGTTAAACAGCGAGGCGTGTCCGCAGCCGCGCTGACCCGCGCTTCACCCCGAACTTTTAATTTTTTTTTTTTTTTTTTGCTTCTTTTTTCTCCTTTTCCACCCGCCCCGAGGTGTTTTCCCCTCTCCAGTCTTTTCCCCTCTGCGAAGATGGAGATTTATTTGGTTTAATTCTATTTATTTTGTTTTTGCTGCCTCTCCCCCACACTCAGCCCTTCAGAAACTCCGAAGATTTTGGCGATTCTGATTTTATTTCTTTCTTTATTTTTTTTTAAATCTGGGTGGGATTCCTCCCGCTGGAGGTCTGAGGGGTTTTAACCAGGGCAGAATTTGAAATGAATTTAAAAAATCTTTGAGGAGGATAAAGGCAGGCAAGGAGAGGTGGGCACGGACCCACACCTGCTTTGCGAGGGGGAAATCGCGATTTAAACCCGCTCTGAACCCATCCGAACGCCCCAAAATTGGAATATTTGGGTGAACGGGAGATTTGGGCACGCGAGGAGCCGCGGGCAGGCTCGGGCTCCGCGGCCCTGCGGGAATTCCCTTTTCAGCCCCGCTTTTACCACCAGCTCCGACACGGCCATAAAGGGCGACTGGGGACGCGAATCGCCATTAAAAACCGTATTCAATCGATTGCCGGGCGGAAAAAAAACCCCAAAATAGGAGCAAAAACCCCAGAAACGCCAGCAAAAAAAAAACCCCTGACCCCGCGCTCGGGCAGGGAGATAAATGAGAAACACCCTGGAAAATGATCCCTTGAATTTCCCCTCCCGCCCCTCGCGGCCCTAAATTGAAATTTAAACATCGGCGGGCAGGGGCTGGGCGGGCGAACGAAGGCGCAGAAAATTCCGGGTTTTTTTTTTTGGGGGGGGGAGGGAGGATTTGAGGATTTTATTGCGGCCGAGCGAGACCTCCTGGCTTCAATCCGCGCGGAACAAACCGGGCTTGGCGGGCGCGGAGCGGCGCGGGCCGCAGATCAGCGCGGAAATGCCCGCGCCGGGCGCGGGTCGGGAGATGCGCGGGAAATCCGCGGCCATTGATTCGAATGAATCCAAATTTCCCCCCCGATCGGGCCGAAGGAAGCGGCTCCGCCCCGGGGTTTTCACCTCCCAGCTCTGGATTTGCCAGAGCGCCTTTGCCAGGGCTCCGATGTGCGCCCTCCTCTCTGTGCCGAGGGGAAAAACGAGCCCCGATAGGGGAATGGAGCCCTGAAAGGCTGGAAAGGTGGCGGGGAGGAGGAAATAAATAA
This sequence comes from Molothrus ater, assembly GCF_012460135.2. NCBI lineage: Eukaryota > Metazoa > Chordata > Aves > Passeriformes > Icteridae > Molothrus > Molothrus ater. Next base: position 5,252,731 of record NC_050504.2, on the reverse strand, counting down.
ATACAAGAAAATAAAAATAGAAAGGAAAATTAAATGGCTAGAAATAGAGAGATGAATGGAATGAAATAAATAAAATAAAATAAAATAAAATAAAAATAGAAAGAAAATTAAATAGCTACAAATAGAGAAATGAATGGAAATAAATAGAATAATAGAATAGAATAGAATAGAATAGAATGGAATAGAATAGAATAAAATAAAATAAAATAAAATAAAATAAAAATAGAAAGAAAATTAAATAGCTACAAATAGAGAAATGAATGGAAATAAATAAATAAATAAATTAAAATTAAAAATAGAAAGAAAATTAAATAGCTATAAATAGAGAGATGAATAGAATGAAATAAATAAATACAATAAAAATAGAAGCAAAATTAGATGCCTATAAATATAGAAATTAATAGAAATAAATAAAATAAATTAAAATAAAATAAAATAAAAATAGAAAGAAAATTAAATAGATATAAATAGAGAAATGAATGGAAATAAATAAATAAATAAATAAATAAATAAATTAAAATAAAATAAAATAAAATAAAATAAAAATAGAAAGAAAATTAAATAGCTAGAAATAGAGAAATGAATAGAAATAAATAAATAAAATAAAAATAGAAGGAAAATTAGATGCCTATGAATATAGAAATGAATGGAAAAGAAACAGCAAAAATGATAAATAGAAATATAAAATAAATATAAACCAAATATGGAATAGAAAGAGAAAAATAGATATAGAAGAATAAAAATATAAATATAAGTAGAAATAGAAATAGAAATAGAAATAGAAATAGAAATAGAAATAGAAATAGAAATAGAAATAGAAACAAAAAAAGGAATATAAAAATAAATCTAAAACCAGAAATAAAACTAAAATAAAAAAGAAATGTAATTGTTTTAAGAAGTGGAGAGGCGAGACAATTGGCAGGGATTTAAAACCCCCAGATTTACATAGATCTATCTTTAATTCCGTTTTCCCGGAGGGTTCGCCTCGCTCGGGGCGTTTGCTCGAGGGCCATGGGAAGGATCCCCGGCCGCAGCGCCAATGACACCGCAGGGCCCGGGGCTCCCAAAGCCCCGCGGCGCAGAAATGACTTGGGGAGCCCAGGGCGACCTTCACTCCCTCAGCCCACGGGGCACAAAGAGCATTTCAGCCCAATTCCGGCTGCGAAACGAGATTATGATCCAAAAATGGAACAAAACCCGAGCGGGCTCCGCCAGCTTCAAACCAGCGCCCTCCAATCCCGCAATAAATTGAATTTTCCAGCCCTCGGCCCCCGGTGCCGCCCATAAATCACCGCAGGTTTCCCACGCTGAGGTGGGAAGGGGAAGAAATCGCGCAGGGATTTTTACAATTCCCTCTTCTACAATTCCCTTTTATCACAATTCCCTTTTTATACAATTCCCTTTTATCACAATTCCCTTTTTTTACAATTCCCTTTTTTTACAATTCCCTTTTCTACAATTCCCTTTTATCACAATTCCCTTTTATCACAATTCCCTTTTTTTACAATTCCCTTTTATCACAATTCCCTTTTCTACAATTCCCTTTTATCACAATTCCCTTTTATCACAATTCCCTTTTTTTACAATTCCCTTTTTTTTTACAATTCCCTTTTATCACAATTCCCTTTTTTTTTTACAATTCCCTTTTTCTTACAATTCCTTTTTTCTACACTTCCCTTTTTTTACCATTCCCTTTTTTTACCATTCCCTTTTTTCACCATTCCCTTTTCCTACAATTCCGTTTCTTTCCCATCCGATTCCTTTCCAGTTCTTTGGTTTGAAACCCCTGGCGGCCGTTTCCGAGCCGCGATGTTCGAGCAGATCCGCACCGACCCTGGCACATTTTCCTTTTTTTTAATTTATTTTATTTAATTTTTTTTTTCCCCCCTCGGATAATTTAAACCCTCTCCAAACAAAATTGACGCCGGAATGAAAATTATTTTTTAACTGCTCGCGTTAATATCCTAGAGGGACCTGGGCGTAATTGGATTTAATAAATGCATTTCCCTGAGATTCTGCTCGTTCCAGCCCAAACGGCCTTGCGGGGCTTATCCTAAAAATTGCATCGAATTCCTCGCGGGAGAGACCTGAGCCAGCCTGCTTTTAAAATTCTTCATTATCTTATTTTTTATTATTTTTAAATTTTCTTTTTATTCTCAAGCTGTATTTATTTGTAATGATTTTTATTTGGAGTTATTAGATTCATTTTTATTTTTAATTCTTTATTCTTTATTCTTTATTCTTTATTCTTTATTCTTTGTTCTTTGTTCTTTGTTCTTTATTCTTTGTTCTTTATTCTTTATTCCCCATTATTTTTTAATTTGTATTTTGAATTTTATTTTTTTAATTTTAATTTTAATTTTAATTTTAATTTTAATTTTAATTTTAATTTTTATTTTTATTTTTATTTTTATTTTTATTTTTATTTCTATTTTATTTTTATTTTTATTTTTATTTTTATTTTTATTTTTATTTTTATTTTTATTTTTATTTTTATTTTTATTTCATTTTTATTTTTATTTTTATTTTTTTATTTTTATTTTTATTTTTATTTCTATTTTTATTTTTATTTTTATTTTTTTTAATTTTTAGTTTTTTAATTTTTGTTTTTGTTTTTGTTTTTATTTTTTATTTTTACTTCTATTTTTATTTCTTTACTTTTATTTTATTTTCAAATTTTTAATTTATTTTTATTTTTATTTTTACTTCGATTCCTAATTTTTTAAAAATTTTAATTTAATTTTAATTACCATTTAAATTCTTATTTTTAATTATTAATTTTAAACTTCTGCTTCTTTTAATTTCAAATTTCATTTCCATTTTTAATTTTATTTTTTTTTTTAAATTCCATTTCTACTTTTCGCCCCCTCTCACTTCCCTTCCCACCTTTCAATTCCCGTGCATTTCCCACCCAAACCCCGCATTTATTCCCGTCCCTGCGCCCCGGCCTTTTCCTCCCCCTCTCTTTTCTCTCTCCGTGTTCCGTTCCCAGCTCCGGGCCCGGGCTCGCCTCAACTTTTGACCTTCGCTTTCTGACCCCGCGGCCGCCGCTCCCTGCGCGCCCCCTGCGCCCCGAGGGACAAAAACAGCGAAACGCGCCTCAAAAAACGCTAAATAATGCTCAATAATGCTCAGTAATGCTCGATAATGCTCAAAAATGCTAAATGCGCCTCGAAAAATGTTAAATAATGCTCAATAATGCTCAAAAATGCTAAATGCGCCTGGAAAAATGTTAAATAATGCTCAATAATGCCAAATAATGCTCAATAATGCTAAATAATGCTAAATAATACTCAATAATGCCAAATAATGCTCAATAATGCTCAAAAATGCTAAATAATGCCAAATAATGCTCAATAATGCTCAATAATGCTCAATAATGCCAAATAATGCTCAATAATGCTCAGTAATGCTCGATAATGCTCAAAAATGCTAAATAATGCTAAATAATGCTCAATAATGCCAAATAATGCTCAATAATGCTAAATAATGCTCAGAAATGCTAAATAATGCTAAATAATGGTCAATAATGCCCAATAGTGCCCAATAATGCCCAATAATGCCCAATAATGCTCAATAATGCTCAATAATGCCCAATAATGCTCAGTAATGCTCAATAATGCTCAATAATGTTCAAAAATGCCAAATAATGCTCAATAATGGTCAATAATGCTCAGTAATGCTCGATAATGCTCGATAATTCCCAATAATGCCCAATAATGCTCAATAATGCCCAATAATTCCCAAGAATTCCCAAGAATTCCCAATAATTCCCAAGAATTCCCAAGCATTCCCAAGCATTCTCCTCGCTTCTCCATTTCCCCGTCCCCAGCGGAGAAGCCCCAAAATCAGAGTTTGAGCCGCACAGCGCTGGGGCAGAGCCCTGGGGGGTTTTGGTTTGTATCCCTCCCTTCTGCTCTTTAACCTGAAATCTCAGATATTGCTGATTCCCTTTGGCCTTAAATCCGAAATATCAGAAATTGCTGATTCCACTCCCTATTTAAATCTGAAATATCAGAAATTGCTGATTTCCCTTTGGCCTTAAATCCGAAATATCAGAAATTGCTGATTCCCTTTGGCTTTAATCTCAAATATCAGAAATTACTGATTCCCATTCTGCTTTAAATCTGAAATATCAGATATTGCTGATTCCCTTTGGCCTTAAATCCGAAATATCAGAAATTGCTGATTCCCCTTTGGCTTAAATCCGAAATCTCAGAAATTGCTGATTTCCCTTTGGGCTTAAATCTGAAATATCAGAAATTGCTGATTTCCCTTTGGCCTTAATCTCAAATCTCAGAAATTGCTGATTCCTTTTGACCTTAAATCCGAAATATCAGAAATTGCTGATTCCCATTCTGCTTTAAATCTGAAATATCAGAAATTGCTGATTTCCCTTTGGCCTTAAATCTGAAATATCAGAAATTGCTGATTCCCCTTTGCTTTAAATCTGAAATATCAGAAATTGCTGATTCCCCTTTGCTTTAAATCTGAAATATCAGATATTTCTTATTTCCCTCCCTGTTTTCATCCGAAATATCAGAAATTGCTGATTTCCCCTCCCTCTTTTATCTGAAATCTCAGATAGTTCCGATTCCCCTCCCTCTTTTTTAATCCCAAATCTCAGATATTTCTTATTCCCCTCCCTTTTTTAATCCCAAATCTCAGATATTTCTTATTCCCCTCCCTCTTTTTTAATCCCAAATCTCAGATATTTCTTATTCCACTCCCTCTTTTTTAATCCCAAATCTCAGACAGTTCCGATTTCCCTTTGCCTTTTTTATCTGAAATCTCACGAAGGGAGGGGGGAAAGAATCCCCTGTGGATTTCCTGGCCTTGTTTCGCTTTTATTGGCGAGGAATGAAAGACAAATAACGCCAAGGCCCTGCTGGGTTTGCTCCTATCATTCAAGGCATTTTTATTTTTATTCGCCGAATTCGCCTCCATCTGATTTTTTTACTTTTTTTGTTCAGGGGATTTTTACTTTTGTCACCCCCTGAATTCTCTGCGCCCTGATATTTTGGCTTTTCTTATTTTGGCTTTTCTTATTTTGGCTTTTCTTATTTTGACTTTTCTTATTTTGACTTTTCTTATTTTGACTTTTTTCTTATTTATATTCCTTCTATTGCCATAAACAACGATCTTTTTATTTGAATTATTTATGTTACTTCCATTACGGTAAATAACAACATTTTACTGATATTTCTAGGGGTTTTTTTTATCCAGTAATTTCCCCTCGTCCCCGATATTTTCGCTTCAATTTTATGACTTTTCCTGCTATACACAACAACATTTTAGCGATGTTTTCATTTCATTATGCAGCGAATTTTGCCGGTTGATGATTTGTAGAACTCGAATTTCCGGGTATTTTTCGCGGGTGGTTTTTGGGGTGAATCCGGGCGGTCCCGGGGGGTTTCGGCCGCAGCCCGGCCGTGAACTTGGTGTGAAGCGAGCTCTGCTGGCTGCTCGGGGGCGTTACAGGCCAGCCCAAAAAGCCCCAATCCCGCCCGCCAAAAAACCCCTTTTTTTGCCCCAAAATCAGCAGCCGAATGTCCCAGCCCCAAGCCCCAGCGCTGGGGTTTGTTTGGACTCCAGGGGTGGAAAAATAAATGGGATAGACGTAAAAATAAATGAGATATATAGATGAATAAATGAAATATATATAAAAATAAATGAAATATATAGATAAATAAATGAAATATTTAGATAAATAAATGAAATATATATATAAATAAATTAAATATATAGATAAATAAATGAAATATATAAAAAAATAAATGAAATATATAGATAAATAAATGAAATATTTAGATAAATAAATTAAATATATATATAAATAAATTAAATATATAGATAAATAAATGAAATATATAAAAAAATAAATGAAATATATAGATAAATAAATGAAATATTTAGATAAATAAATTAAATATGTATAAAAATAAATGAAATATATATATAAATTAATTAAATATATAGATAAATTAATTAAATCTATAGATAAAAATAAATTAAATATATATAAATAAATTATATGTATATATAAATAAATTAAATATATAGATAAATAAATGAAATATATATATAAATAAATGAAATATATATGTAAATAAACGAAATATATATATAAATAAAAGAAACCTCCATTGAAATATATGAGCCAGATATTTACACATATGAGCTGGAGCTATTTATGTATGTGAGATAGAGATATTTATATTTCTGGCCAGGGTGTGTATATCCCGCACGTGTTAAAAAGAGATAAATCACCAAAAAAAAAAACCCAAAAAACCCTTAAAAAACCCAAACCCTGCCCTTCTTTCAACGCCGGCTGTCAAAACAGTTTCTTTGTGGGGCTGTTTAGGGCAACAGAACACGGGAGAAGCGCGTGAAGTTCTCAACCTCCAAATGTCCAAATGTCACGGATTTCACCCCAAACGGGGCGGGGAAGGGGCAGGAATCGGCTCGGGGAGGAAATTTCACTGCCAAAGGCACGGAAGGGATCCCGGGGAGGAGGAGCTCAAAGCCACGAAAGCCAATTTGGGGTTTTTTGGGGTTTTTTTGAATGGAGAGGTGTTCGTGGAGAGGGTTGGAAATGAGGGATTTGGGGTGGGGGGTTGTTATAAAAA